>NC_141877.1:674183121-674486151 GCF_056163025.1 Triticum urartu
ATCAATATTTATATTTGTTTGTTTGATTGTTGTGTGATTGATTGTGTGAAATTGAGTGGAATTTGAAACTTCTTTGAAAGTTGAATGAGAGGGAATAAAAGGACTTTCCCAAAAGTGTTTCCATGTGAAATGAACTGAAACCTCATTTGAAAGTAATGCAAACTTCATGCCACCCAAGGACTTTCAAGAGAGGAGATGAAATGACTTCTCCAAAGTTCAAATGAAAGAGAGTGGGGAGTTAAACCACCTTTGAAATTCCATTTGGAATCTTTCCCAATTGAATAGTTTCAAATTCCTCTGACCCATTGCAAAATAAAGAGAGGAGTAATATGACACTCCAAACTAGGGGCAAATTTGAAATATATTCGAATGAGGAAAAACAGAAAATATTTGGAAGCAGTTTGAATTTCAATTTCAAAACCATTTATGAGTTATTTGACTTTTAATCAAATTAGTTTTCTCCTAAAATTAAATAAATGGAAATAAGGGTTAAATGATTCCCTTTAATGGAAAATTAGGAGAAAATAATTTTGAAATCATTTTGGTATTTTAAAAATGATTTTTATTGGGTTTTATTGCAACAGTGGCACTGTTTGATTTATTTGAATTTTTGTCGCTTTTATTTGTACATGAAAATATGTGCATGTTCTAGGATATAGTTTTCTGAAAATTTTGGTATATAATATGTCTATATAAAAGTCTTATTGTTTTTCCTTTATTTACTTTCTTGTCTGTGCTTATTTCAAAAAAAAATGGCCGAAGCCCTCTGTTGCCAACCGGCCCGACTCTCTCTCTCTCCCTCCCAAAGGCCCAGCTGGCCTAGCCGCACGCCCGAACCGGCTTCCCATCAGTCGCCCGCACCTCTTCCTCGCTCTCGCACTCGCTGACAGCGGACCCAACACCTTCTTCCTCCTCCCGCAAGAATCGGGCAGAGCCCTGCCCAAGCACGCCGACGCCTCCGCGCCCAATCTTTGCGGGATTCGATCTCCGCAACCCCTCTCGCAAGAATTAGCCCCTATAAATACTCCCCTGATCCTCCTCCTCCAATTTTCCGAAAAATCTCAATATCTCGTGCCCCAGAGCCTCACCTCGATCTCGCCGGAGTTCCGCCTCCAGGAGCTCCTGTCGCTGACCAAGTCTGCTGCTACTGGAGGTTTCCCGAACCCCTGTTTTCCTCTGTCCACTCCTGCTCGACGCGCTGCATATACCTGACCCTTTTCTCACGCAGATCCGCACGGTAACAACGTCCGCGACGCCTCCCGCATCTTGCTGGCGCTGCCGCTGCTCCAGCCATTTGCCACCATCGCCACAGGCCGCCCCCGGAGCTCACAAGGTCACCCCCGAGTTTGCCTTCATGCTCCGCGCCCCGTTCGACCCTTCCCCGAGTCCGGCGACCACCAGGACGAGCGCCACGACAACGTCCCAACGACGTCGTCGTCGTCTTCTCCAAGTCCGGCAGCCCTGTCCGGTGAGCATGAACCACCACCATCCGATCTTTGTTTCACGGCGTATATTAGATCGGACTCAACACTTAGGTTTTACTAAGTAGATCGATTTTATTTACAGTTTATACTCGGTTTAAACCTGGCCGGTTCGCCGGTTTTCTCTTATTAAATGCACGCGATCAGTTTAGTTAAGTTTCGGATGAGCGTCTTTAACTACCGATCGCCCACCTGTTTAGCCCAGTAGCAATAGGCCACGTAGCTAGTGCCCGTTTTTGTTTTTGTTTTTTTTGTCTCTGTTTTAAAAACAGAACAAGTTTCAATAGGCCACCTGTTTAGCCCAGTAACAATGTGTCACATGAAGTTTCTGTTAGTGATTTGAAATATTGAATTTGAGTAGTTTAAATTAGAATTATTTCAAATATGCTTCAAACACTGTTTTAGCTCTAGTTTAAATTCTAGAATAGATTTTTGATTGATTCCTTTTGCTACTGTTTTGTTATTGTTTTTGTATCCAGTAGCATAGTGGCTTATTTATAGTTTATTTTAAATTAGGTTTATTGCAAAAATAGTACTGTTTTGCTTAGGTAGTTGTTTTAGTCATATAATTAGTGTTTCTAATTATTTTTAGTTAATTATTTTCATAAATTTTTAGATGTTGTCATATGTTTCTGTTAGATTACAGTAGATAAATTTTTGTAGTGTTTAGCTATTGTTTTAGTATTTGTTTGTTTAGTTCATAGTGATAGTTGATAAAAGTAGTTTCATTAGTTTCAAAAGTAATTCTTTTTGCCACTTCATTATATGTTGTCGATTCAGTTATTTAGGAGTAAATTAGTTTGATAATTATTTTAGTATTGTTTACTATTGTCTTGGTGTTTTGCTAGTTGTTATAGTTGTTCTAGTGTTAACTAGTCAGTTACAATAGTTTTCATACTAGTTCTTTTTGCTAGTAAATGCTTTAGAAAATTATTTTTTGTTGTTTTATTACAATTATATTTTCTATGCGTAGAAAAGTTATTAGAGTAATTTAGTTTTAATAAGAAAGTATTGACTGTTATTGTGTGAGTTGGTTTCTCCCTTGTTTTCGTGAAGTTTTCTTTGGAATTCTATTTGGTTTTCTTTGACTTCATTATTATTTTATTTATGGCTTTTTGATTGTTATTTTTATTGGTAGTATTGTTTGCTAGGATTATTGCTTATGGGAGTACAATGTTTGACTATATAGATTTTTTTCGGAGTGACGGATAGTTTATCAAAGATTCTGAGAGGCGTTATTATCTTCATCAAGTAATACCTGGCAAGTTTACTTTGACCATGTTTTTCATACCTATGTTTTATTTGAATGTAGTAGCACCCTTTCAATAATCCCTCCAGTAGTGATATTGATTTCTTGTAGTTGAGTAGAATGCATGAGGTAGGAACCCATCTTCCTATTATCAAGCACTGGGACGTTATATAGTTTTTAATGCTACGCTATAGTAGATGGGGTTTGGTATGAGTGCACGAGAGTGGTGTGAAGAAGGAGGACTCTACGTCAATGGCGACAACTTCATGATGACATCGGCAAGGACTGCATTTTCGGGACTCCAAGACCTCAAGATTTTGAGACTCGAGACAAGAATTCAATACACACTACTGGGTGAAGGACGGTTGACGGGCACCCTGGAGAAACCAGTGGATGGGTGGGATGCATGGAGAAGCGCCATGAAATCTTGCGGAAAGCTTCACCCAGACTCAAAGAGATGGAAGAATACTTCATGCCCGGAAGCTTACCTGTGCAACCGCAAGTCACTATGGGCTCTGGCTTGGTTGACCTTAGTTGTGACTCTGGCTGGGACGGTGCTAGCAGATGTAGAACTACGGTAGGATTGGATGAGCACCAGACAGTGGTCAGAAGAACTCTTCGGAAGACCATGTTTCGGTCATCTTGTTCTCAAACACCGTGAAGCGCGAGAACATAAAAAGAGGGATCGAATCTTGCGGGTAAAGTGTACAAACCTCTGCAGAGGGTTTAAACCTAATCGATTAGTAGTGTTCCCGGTTACGAACAATTTGAGCATCTGGACTTGGATCTATCTCGGAACTCTCAACACCAGACTGATAACTTAATTGTGGGCAACTTTATGATGATATGGGCTATGAGACATCGGTTGGCGGAACCATGTCATGATAGGAAATTCCGTAGTACAGACTCCTGATATTCCTTTGAAGTAGGGAAAATAAGACCAGCTTTTACGCAAACAAAACTCAGATACAGAGCCACAAAGCCATATTGCATATAGTATAGTTTATCATCTGTTTATGTTACAGTGATCTTGCCGGTACATTCAATGTACTGACCTACACGGCTGCAACGTCTCATGTTACAGATTTTTTTCTGACGAGTAAGAGTACGGTACAGGGTTACGGTCTACACTCAACTTGCCGATGGCGTTGTTGGGACTCCACACCCGTTTGTTTGTTTCTACTGCGACATATGAAGTATATATCAGTTTTACGTTACTTATACATGTGATTGCACTTTAATAAATACATTGATGTACTATGTGTGCCAGCATACTGATTCAGGCATGGCACGGATACACAGAGGCTTGACCGTTTGAGGTCAGGTCGCTACAGTGAGGGATCCAGACGCCCTCCATGGATTCCGAGATTCGCCGTACTGTGACACCCCAAGACTGGCGCTCCAGACGCCCTCCATGGATTCCGAGATTCGCCGTGTGATTTGTTTTGTTCGTTGCATTCATCTTTTCATCATGTGCATTGCATCATGTCATCTTGCACCCCTTTTTAAAACTCAGCTAAATAAATCGCATGGATCTTTGGTCCAATTAAATCGAGGGAAATTCACATGGTGAAATTCTCTTTAAAACATATAAAAGTCTCCCAATATTATTAGGGAGCTATATCAAAATATACCATTAACTTTGGAATCACCATAACACCCCTGCAGGGTTGAAAACTTTCGAGAGCCGTGCCCGTGGTTATGTGGCAGATGGGAATATGTTAATATCCGGTTGTAGAGGACTTGAAGTAAACTCAACTAAAATACACCAACCGCGTGCATAACCGTGACTGTCTCTTTTCGGGGAAGTTCGAGAGGAGAACACGGTTGGGTTATGGTTGAAGGTAAGTAGTTCAGGATCACTTATTGATCATTACTAGTTTGCGACTATTTGCGTAGTTTCTCATCTTACTCTTGTATTCGTAAGTTAGCCACCATATAATGCTTAGTCGCTTGCTGCAACATCACCACTTGCCTTTTCCTTCCCATTAGGCTTTGCTAGTCTTGATACCCATGGTAATGGGATTGCTGAGTCCTCGTGGCTCATAGATTACTAAAACAACAATTGCAGGTACAAGTAATGCGATGGTCTGACGCGAGTGCGATGCTTGCTTGTTTGGAGTTCTCCTTCTTCGATCAAGGGATAGGTTTCGAGTCGGGGAGCCTGGGATTAGCAGGGTGGATGTCGTTCTTCTTTTTTGTTTGATTTCATCCATAGTCGGATCCTGCTCTTCTGTATGATGGTTGCTATGTATTGATGAACTGTTGTATTCATGTTGTAACTTGTGGCGAGTGTAAGCCTTTATCTTGTATTCTCATCTATTCAGTACATGGTATGTTGTAATGATACCCACCTTGCTATGTGCTCGAAATGCGATTGTGCCCCAATCATGAATTCATCACGTGATTGGGATAGAATCGCATCTTGGGCATGACAAGTTGGTATCAGAGCCTTACCGACTTTAGGAGCCCCCTTGATTGATCGAACCGCTGCCGTTGTTGTGTTTAGAAGAAAACTATTTTTGAGTCTAGTTATATCGGAGAGTAGGAATCTTTTTACTCCTCAGCCCCTTCATCGCTCTGGTGAGGAATCATGACGTAGGTGTTTTCCCACTCTTCTATCCTTCTTCACTCAAAAAAATTTAGGATCACACGAGTATGGTTGGATCGTTGTGATATCATTGCGAAGGGGGTTCTATCTTGGTGCCTCCTGACATTTAGGGGTTGTGGTGTCCCGGGGAGTTGGGCTCCAAGGTGTTTTCTTCATAGTGTTTATCGTTTCAGTTCCGGAATACCGGACGTCGCCGACATCGAAAACGCTTCTGTGCTCTTTGTAGTGAGAGTAGTTTGACGACACCCAGTACTGGGGTGAGCGATCAGATGTATTGCCACATCTAGTATATAGGATGTTTTCGAAGGTCTAAGGTACACGATTTCTGAAGGTTTCTTGGTTATGTGTTGAAGGATGGACACAGTTGGAGCGTAGGTCTTGTTAGTTATGTGATATATTGTGCCTCCCTGTATCCCCAACACCAGATTGCATAACCAGAAAATTTCGGGAGTTCATAGGTGGGAATTCAAGTAGTAACCTAGGATATCTTTCCAACAGATGCATGACATGAGATTGGGGTTCGACGTCTAGTGGTCCGCCTGTCCACTGTTGGTTTTACAGTGGTCTCGTTGTGTCTTAAAGAGTCCTTGGCTATGCTGACTCGGAGACGCTTGATATGTCATGTGCACTACCTTGTACATGATGGTGTTGTACAATCGAGCCCGTGCGAGCTTCACCATGAAATTTCGGATGAAATCTCTATCATATGTTTGTTTCCGGCTTATTCCGCAAGCCATTGTTTTATTTTGTGTTGTTGTATTCGAGTTGCTTCGAAGTCAAATGTTAATTCCATACCTTTTCCTGGGCAGTGTTCTCATATTTCTATGAGAGTGCCAATCCGTTCAAGATTGTCATGTCTTTTCAACTGGTGAGCTTCTCTTCAAATTAATCTGATCCTTTCGATAATTGAAAGATCAATTCTCAATTCTCTCAATGGTGTCATTTCTTCCGTCCCAAGTTGCCTTTGTTTTCCCACCATCCCACCTGTTACTTCAAGGACTCATATATCTTAATCAAGTATCCATTTTATTCATGAGAAGTCTCTTCATTATTCCATTCAATGTTCTTATCCGGTGTTTCCTCGTGAAGATGCTCAGGAGCTTCATGTTTATCATTCTACGTTTCTTTTTTCTTCTCCAGTGGACTAAATTCAAGCTTCAATGTTGATCATACCCCTTTTCCTGATTCAAATGCTTTCCCATGCTGGTACACCTCTGAATCATTCACTTCTCGCTATTCATTTGTTTAGGAGTGCTGAAGATATCTCAGAAGATTCAAGTTTCCATTCTTAATCCTTTGAAGTTGTTTTGAGGTTCTTACCTTTTTCAAGCCATCTAATTCGACCAGCGCAATCTCTCTTTAAAAGTTGTTCAACAGTGTGTCTTTGAGTGGGCCCATAACCCACAGGTCTTTTCTCAGGATCTTACCTGTCTCTTCTTTTTTTCCGGAGTTATTCTCAAATTATTTTCATGTGTGACGCATGGATTCCATCAGTCATATGCCTCCTTCAAGATCGCTTTCAAATTATTTTCATCTTTGGCTCAATCTTTCTATTCTTCATTCCGGAGTGCCTCAACAATTCATGGTGGTGTTTCTTGTCGTCATTCTCAGATTTCAAGACCAAAGAAGAGTTTCCCTTAAATCCTTGTCCATTCTCTTGAAGATTCATAGTTCAAGCTTGATGCCATCCTCTCATAATTGTTTTCAATTGTGAGAATTATTTTCACCCATCCAGAGCAATCCAGGAGTCTTTTCAGTTTGATTCTCCGGAGCCCATCATCTCAAAATTATTCATCCTTAGCTTTTAGCTCTCATTCTCCAAATCTTACCGGTGTATCGCTGAAGTATTCTCTAGCTAGCTCGTGATCTCTTCATTCTCTTGTATCTAAATTTTCCCAAGTATCTTCGTTCGTTTTCTAATTCTTCCCGGTGATTCGTTCTGTTTTCTTCATTCGTTTTCAAATCTTACGGTGGTTCGTTCAAGAGTTCTCTTCCTTGGTTATCGTATCAATTCATTCATCCTTCCCAAATCCTACCGGCGATTCATTAAAGACCTTATTCAAGTTTGGGTGATATCTCTCCTCAATCCTTTTCAACGAGAATAAGTAGCATGCATATCCGTTGCTTGTCATCAATTTAGGATGGTGAAGGGTAAGCATGACATAATCCTTATTCTTGTTTTCGCTTGAGGTGATTTAATTCCTTCATCCAGAGTTCATTCATGGCATCAATTCTCAATTCAAGTTGCTCACCTTTCTTTTCCAGAGTTCCAAGTTTTCTTGGATGTCTCATCAAGAAGCTCCATCTAAATCACTACAAGGCTTTAATCTTATTCTTTTCATCCTTCAATTCTATCTCATCATCCTTTTGTTACCGGAGTTCTTCATGATGGTTCATCAAGGATTTAATTCATTCTCGAATTATTCTTCAACATCTCTCTCGAAGTTAAGATCCTCCAAGCTATACTCTCAAATAAACATGGTGCTCAACACATGTTTTGTTTTCAGGAGTTCAAGCATTCTTCTTCTTGCATTTCGAAGTGCAATTCCTTCTACCTTATCTTTTGAGGTGGTGTTATGTCATTCTTGATAATTTGCCTTCGTGTTCCATAATTCACATGTTGTCAAGAATGAGGTATTTTAAATCCATCAATCTCTTCACTGGTGTTATCTTGGTATAGATTTCACTTAAAGCCTTACCTAAAGGATTGTGCTAATTGTGGTGCTTATCTATGATCTAAGTTATCTCGTATCATCTTGGTGGAAGAAGTTTTTCATCTCTTTGTTGTTCTCAATCATATTAATTGTTTCCGTTAGTGGCTGGTCTTCACCTCATAATTTTGGGATGTTTTCCTTAAGACCATTGGAAATCATATTCTTTCATTTTTTATTTTCCAACAACTCCGTTCAATCCTTCTTCGCAAGAATGCTTTTGAAATTCATTTGGAGTAGGAGTTTTCATTTTCTTCTCCTTTCTTTTCTTTCCATCAATCTAGCTTATATTCTTTCGTTCCGGAGGCATGATGATGTTGCTCTCTTTGACCCATCGTCTCGTTTTGTCAAGATCATGTTCTTTTCTTGCTTATCCAGTTAACCAGAGTGTTGTGTTTTCATTCGAGTTGTTTCATCTTATCAAGTCTTGCATCTCTTTTCAACCGGAGTGCTTTTCAAATTTGTTCTTCCTTGTTCCTTGGTTATTTCGTTTCAGCCAGAGTGGTTTCAATTCCTTATTGTCCATTGTGCTCGTCATTCATAGCTTTGCAACCTCCGAGGTTCACATGGCGTTCCTTGTTTCACTTTCTACCGGAGTGTTCTCAACTTCGTTCAACTCTGTTGTGTTCTTTCTTTCAACTTTTCAACCTCTCAATATTACATTAACTTTGGAATCACCATAGCACCCCTGTAGGGTTTAGAACTCCGGTAAGTGGAGGAGATATTAGGGAGATGTGAACACTCCGGTAACCGTCATGATTCATCAATATTACGGAGATATATCGAAATATTACATTAACTTTGGAATCACCATAGCACCCCTGCAGGGTTTAGAACTTTCGAGAGTCATGCCCGTGGTTATGTGGCAGATGGGAATTTGTTAATATCTGGTTGTAGAGGACTTGAAGTAAACTCAATTAAAATACACCAACCGCGTGCGAAACCGTGGTTGTCTCTTTTCGGGGAAGTTCGAGAGGAGAACACGGTTAGGTTATGGTTGAACGTAACTAGTTCAGGATCACTTATTGATCATTACTAGTCTGTGACCATTTGCGTAGTTTCTCATCTTACTCTTGCATTCATAGGTTAGCCACCATACAATGCTTAGTCGCTTGCTGCAACCTCACCACTTGCCTTTTCCTACCCATTAAGCTTTGCTAGTCTTGATACCCATGGTAATGGGATTGCTGAGTCCTCGTGGCTCATAGATTACTACAGCAATAGTTGCAGGTACAGGTAATGTGATGGTCTGATGCAAGTGCGATGCTTGCTTTCTTGGAGTTCTCCTTCTTCGATCAAGGGAAAGGTTCTGGGTCGGGGAGCCTGGGATTAGCAGGGTGGATGTCGTTCTTTTTCATTTGATTTCATCCGTAGTCGGATCCTGCTCTTTTGTATGATGGTTGCTATGTATTGATGAATTGTTGTATTCATGTTGTAATTTGTGGCGAGTGTAAGCCTTTATCTTGTATTATCATCTATTCAGTACATGATATGTTGTAATGATATCCACCTTGCTATGCGCTCGAAATGCGATTATGCCCAATCATGAATTCATCACATGATTGGGATAGAATCACATCTTGGGCGCGACACGTACTAAGCAAAATAAGATGCATAAAGGATAAACATCACATGCAATCAAAATATGTGACATGATATGGCCATCATCATCTGGTGCCTTTGATCTCCATCTCCAAAGCACCATCATGATCTCCATCGTCACCGGCTTGACACCTTGATCTCCATCGTAGCATCGTTGTTGTCTCGCCAACTATTGCTTCCATGACTATCGCTACAGCTTAGTGATAAAGTAAAGAAATTACATGGTGATTGCATTTCATACAATAAAGCAACAACCATAAGGATCCTGCCAGTTGCCGATAACTTCTTCAAAACATGATCATCTCATACAAAAATTTATATCTCATCACGTCTTAACCATATCACATCACAACATGCCTTGCAGAAACAAGTTAGACGTCCTCAACTTTGTTGTTGCAAGTTTTACGTGGCTGCTACGGGCTTCTAGAAAGAAACATTCTTACCTACGCATCAAAACCACAACAACTTTTCGTCAAGTGTGCTGTTTTAACCTTCAACAAGGACCGGCCGTCGTCAAACTCGATTCAACTAAAGTTGGAGAAACATACACCTGCCAGCCACCTGTGTGCGAAGCACGTCGGTAGAACCAATCTCATGAACGCGGTCATGTAATGTCGGTCCGGGCCGCTTCATCCCACAATACCGCCGAATGAAAGTAAGATGTTGGTGCTAAGCAGTATGACTATTATCGCCCACAACTCTTTGTGTTCTACTCGTGCATATAACATCTACACATAGACCTGGCTCGGATGCCACTGTTGGGGAATGTAGTATTTCAAAAAAATCCTACGATCATGCAAGATCTATCTAGGAGATGCATAGAAACGACAGGGGAGATTATGTCTACATACCCACATAGACCGAAAGCTGAAGCGTTTAGTAATGCGGTTGATGTAGTCGAACGTCTTCACGATCCAACCGATCCAAGCACCGAACGTACGGTACCTCCGTGTTCAGCACACATTCAGCACGACGGCGTGGTGAAGGTGTTGATGATGTGTGATGACCCACAAGTATATGGGCTCTATTGTAGTCCTTTCGATAAGTAAGAGTGTCGAACCCAACGAGGAGCAGAAGGAAATGATAAGCTGTTTTCAGCAAGGTATTCTCTGCAAGCACTGAAATTATCGGTAATAGATAGTCTTGTGATTAGATAAATTGTAACGAGCAACAAGAAATAAAAGTAAATAAGGTGCAGCAAGATGGCCCAATCCTTTTTGTAGCAAAGGACAAGCCTGGACAAACTCTTATATAGAGAAAAGCGCTCCCGAGGACACATGAGAATTATCATCAAGCTAGTTTTCATCACGCTCATATGATTCACATTCGGTACTTTGATAATTTGATATGTGGGTGGACCGGTGCTTGGGTGTTGTCCTTACTTGGACAAGCATCCCACTTATGATTAACCCCCATTGCAAGCATCCGCAACTACAACAGAAGTATTAAGGTAAACCTAACCATAGCATGAAACACATGGATCCAAATCAGCCCCTTACGAAGCAACGCCATAAACTAGGGTTTAAGCTTCTGTCACTCTAGCAACCCATCATCTACTTACTACTTCCCAATGCCTCCCTCTAGGCCCAAACAATGGTGAACTGTCATGTAGTTGACGTTCATATGACACCACTAGAGGGATGACAACATACATCTCATCAAAATATTGAACGAATACCAAATTCACATGACTGTTAATAGCAAGACTTCTCCCATGTCCTCAGGAACAAATGTAACTACTCCGAAAGCATATTCATGTTCATAATCAGAGGGGTATTAATATGCATAATGGATCTAAACATATGATCTTCCATCAAGTAAACCAACTAGCATCAACTACAAGGAGTACTCAGCACTACTAGCAACCCACAGGTACCAATCTGAGGTTTGTATACAAAGATTGGATACAAGAGATGAATTAGGGTTTGAGATGAGATGGTGCGGTGAAGATAATGATGGAGATTGACCCCCTCCCGATGAGAGGACCGTTGGTGGTGATGATGGCGGTGATTTCCCCCTCCCGGAGGGAAGTTTCCCCGGCAGAACAGCTCCGCTGGAGCCCTAGATTGGTTCTGCCAAGGTTCCGCCTCGTGGCGGCGGAGTTTCATCCCGTGAGCTTGCTTCTGATTTTTTTTCTCAGACGAAAGACCTCATATAGCAGAAGATGGGCTTTAGAGGGCCACCAGGGGGCCCACGAGGCAGAGGGCGCGCCCAGGGGGGTAGGCGCGATGGTGGATGGTGGGTGGCCCTCCTCTGGTACTTCTTTCGCCCAATATTTTTTATATATTCTGAAACGTGCTCCCGTGAAGTTTCAGGACTTTTGGAGATGTGTAGAATAGGTCTCTAATATTTGCTCCTTTTCCAACCCAGAATTCCAGCTGTCGGCATTCCCCCTCTTCATGAAAACCTTGTAAAATAAGAGAGAATAGGCATAAGTATTGTGACATAATGTGTAATAACAGCCCATGATGCAATAAATATCGATATAAAAGCATGATGCAAAATGGATGTATCAATGTGATCCGCGCAGGGCTTCGCCTAAGCACTACGATAATATGACCGGGGTGGTAAACTATGGAGGGGGCACCGCACACGGCTAAGACAATTGATCTTATGTGTTCTAGGGTGCCGCCCTGCCCCCATATATAAAGGAGGAGAGGGGGAGGCCGGTCGGCCCCTGTAGGGCGCGCCAAGAGAGAGGAGTCCTACTAGGACTCCAAGTCCTAGTAGGATTCCACTTGGTGGAATGGGGAAGAAGGAAGGGAGAGGGAGACGGAAAGGAAAGGGGGGCACCGCCCCCTTCCCCTAGTCCAATTCGGACTACAAAGGGGGGTGCGCGCAGCCAGCCCCTTGTGTCCCCCCTCTCACTCCACTAAGGCCCATGAATGCCCATTAGTTCCCCCGAGGGGGTTCCGATAACCCTCCGGCACTTCGATAGTTATCTGGTACCTCTCGGAACTCATCTGGTGTCCGAATAACATCATCCAATATATCATTCTTTACGTATCGACCATTTGGAGACTCCTCGTCATGTCCATAATCTCATTCGGGACTCCGAACAAACTTCGGTCATCAAAAACACATAACTTATAATACAAATCGTCATCGAACGTTAAGCGTGCGGACCCTACGGGTTCGAGAACTATGTAGACATGACCGAGACACATCTCTGGTAAATAACCAATAGCAAAACCTGGATGCTCATATTGGATCCTACATATTCTACGAATATCTTTATCGGTCAAACCGCATAACAACATACGTCATTCCCTTTGTCATCGGTATGTTACTTGCCCGAGATTCGATCGTCGATATCTTCATACCTAGTTCAATCTCATTATCGGTAAGTCTCTCTACTCGTTCCGTAATGCATCGTCCCGTAACTAACTCATTAGTCATATTGCTTGCAAGGCTCATAGAGATGTGCATTAGCGAGAGGGCCCAAAGATACCTCTCCGATACACTGAGTGACAAAGCCTAATCTCGATCTATGCCAACTCAACAAACACCATCGGAGACACCTGTAGAGCATCTTTATAATCACCCGGTTACGTTGTGACGTTTTATAGCACACAAGGTGTTCCTCCGGTATTCGGGAGTTGCATAATCTCATAGTCAGAGGAACATGTATAAGTCATGAAGAAAGCAAAAGCAATAAAACTAAACGATCATTATGCTAAACTAATGGATGGGTCTTGTCCATCACATCATTCTCTAATGATGTGATACCGTTCATCAAATGACAAAACATGTATATGGTCAGGAAACTTAACCATCATTGATTAATGAGCTAGTCAAGTAGAGGCATACTAAGGACACTCTGTTTGTCTATGTATTCACACATGTACTAAGTTTCCAGTTAATACAATTCTAGCATGAATAATAAACATTTATCATGATATAAGGAAATATAAATAACAACTTTATTATTTCCTCTAGGGCATATTTCCTTCAGCGTTGTGGTGTAACCATTAATGCTATTTTTCAGTCCAATCGCTAATCATCTTGGTCCCAGAGATTGTTGAAGAGAGTCGTGTAAAGTGTGACGAATGGAGTAATATTGAAATACTTGCTTACACTGCCAATCTTGTTGTGCCTAATACTTACATTGAGAAGCCTCATTTCCTTGTTAGGACTAAGGAACATGCTAAGACTACAACTGTGGTTCATAAGAGTAACATTATAACACCTAAACTCTCTAAACAAATTAAATTAGAACCTTCTATTCCAATGGTTAAAGATATCTTGGTTGATAATATTGATTGGCATGTTTATATACCTTTGTGAGGAAGCCTTTAGAATTGCTAAAGTTGCTAGAAATGAACAAGATATGTTAGATAAGAATAAGAAAGTTGTTGGCGTGCCTGTTGTTTCTGTTAAGATTGAAGATCATTGCTATCATGGTTAATGTGATATGGGTGCTAGTATAAGTGTTATTCCTTTGTCTCTGTATCAAGAAATCATGCATGATATTTCACTTGCCGGGATATAATATATTGATGTTACTATTAATCTTGCAAATAGGGATACCATTTCACTACATGGGATTGTAAGACATGTTGAATTCTTGTGTGCTAAGATCAAATACCCTACTAATTTTCTAGTGCTTGGATCGCAACAAGATAAAAAAAATCATCATATTTGGTAGACCCTTCTTGAATATTGTTAATGCTAAAATTGATTGTGTTAAGGAAAAGGTTAAGGTTAAGTTTGGTGATGTGTCTCACGAATTTAATTTTTCTAAGTTCACTAGACAATCTCATGATAAAGATTTACCTTAAGACGATATTACTGTTATTGCTTCTATTGTTGTGCCTCCTACTGATCCTTTAGAACAATATTTGTTAGACCATGAAAATGATATGCATATGAATGAAAGAAATAAAATAGATGGAACTTTCTTTGGGCAAGGACCTATTATTAAGAACAATCTGCCTGTTGAAATTTGGGAGATCTTCCTCCAGCTAAGGGTGATCTTGTGTTTGAATTAAAGAAACTCCCATATACTTTGAAATGTGCTTATTTTGATGGAAAGAAGATATATCTTGTTATTATCAATGTTAACCTTTCAGCGCACAAAGAGAAAACATTATTGAATACATTGAAGAAACACCGTGCAACAATTGGATATAGTCTAGATGATCTTAAGGGCATTAGTCCTACTCTGTGTCAACATAAAATTATATGGAGCCTAATCTTAAACTAGTTGTCGATCATCAACACCGCTTAAATCCGAAGATGGAGGATGTGGTAAGAACGATCATATTAAAGCTTTTGGAGGCAGGTATAATTTATCCTATAGCTGATAGTAGATGGGTAAGTCCAGTTTATTGTGTCCCTAAGAAAGGTGGCATTACCATTGTTCCCAATGAGAAAAATGAAATTGTCCCACAAAGAGTTGTTATAGGTTATAGGATGGTAATTGATTTTAGAAAATTAAATAAATCTACTAGGAAAGATTGTTATCCCTTGCCTTTTATGATCAAACATTAGAACAAATATCTAAGCATACACACTTTTGTTTCTTAGATGGATATTCAAGTTTCTCTCAGATACATGTGTCACTCGAAGATCAAAAGAAAACCACTTTTACTTGTCCTTTTGGAACTTATGCTTATAGTCGTATACCTTTTGGTTTATGTAATGCACCTGCTATGTTTCAAAGATGTGTGACTCAATATTCTCTTATTTCTATGAAAACATTGTTGAGGTATTCATGGATGATTTATTTTTTCCATATACTAAACTTTTTTATGACTGGTTGAGCAATGTTGATAAATTTTTGCAGATATGTGAAGAGACTAGTCTTGTCTTGAACTCAGAGAAGTGCCACTTTATGGCGAATGAAGGTATAGTCCTCGGTCATAAAATTTCTGAAAGATATATTGAAGTAGACAAAGCTGAAGTTGATGCTATTGAGTAAATGTCGTGTCCTAAAGATATCAATGGTATAAGGAGTTTTCTCGGTCATGTTGATTTCTATAGGAGGCTCATTAAGGAATTCTAAAATATCTACGCCTATTACTAATCATTTGAAAAAATGTTCCATTTATTTTCTATGATGTTTGCGTAGAAGCCTTTGAAATACTTAAGAAAGCTTTGATTAATGCCCCTATTGTTCAACCACCTGATTGGAATTTACCTTTTGAAATTATGTGTGATGCTAGTGATTATGTTGTTGGTTCCTTTCTTGGTCAAAGAGTTGATAAGAAATTAAATGTTATCCGTTATGCTTGTCCTTGGACAATGCTCAGAAAAATTATGCTACACATGAAAAAAATAGCAGTTGTGTTTGCTTGTGATAAGTTCAGACATTATATTGTTGATTCCAAAGTTACTATTCATACTGATCATGATGCTATTAAATAGCTTATGGATAATAAATATGCTAAGCCTACGTTGATTAGGTGGGTTCTTTTATTACAAGAGTTTGATTTGTATATTGTTGATAGAAATGGAGCCAATTATCCTATAATAGATAATTTGTCTTGGATGGAAAATATTCTTGATGACCCAATACCTATTAATGATAGTTTTCCTAATGAGTAATTAGCTATTATAAATGCTTATTCTTCTCGTGATAACCCTTGGTATGCAGATTATGCTAATTACATTGTTGCTAAATATATATACCACCTAATTACCCTTACCAACAAAAGAAAAGTTCTTCTTTGACTTAAGACATTACTTTTTGGGATGACCCACATTTATATAAAGAATGAGTAGATAGTGTTATTAGACGTTTTTTACCTAAGGATGAGCAGGAACAAATTTTGGGGAAGTACCACTCCGATGCATACAAAGGACACCATGCCGGAGACAGAACTGCACACAAGGTATTACAATCCGGTTTTTATTGGCCTACCTCCTAAAAGATGCATGTAAGTTTTCCCTTTCTTGTAATGAATGTCAAAGAGTTGGAAATATTAGTAGACGTCACGAAATGTCTATGAATTATTCCTTGTAATTGAACTGTTTGATGTTCGAGGCTTTGATTATATGGGACATTTTCCTTCCTCTATGGTTTTACTTATATTTAAGTTGATGTTGACTATGTCACCAAATAGGTAGAAGCTATTCCGACTAGCAATGGTGATCATGAGACTTCTATTAAAATGCTTAAAGAGGTTATTTTTCTGAGGTTTGGAGTCTGTAGATATTTAATGACTGATGGTGGTTCACATTTCCTTCATGTTTCTTTCCGTAAAGTTCTAGCTAAATATGATGTAAACCATAGAGTAGCATCACCTTATCATCCTCAGTCTAGTGGGAAAGTTGAATTAAGTAACCAAGAAATAAGTTAATTTTGAAAAATACTATTAATAGATCTAGAAAGGATTGGTCTAAAAAACTTGATGATGCACTCTAGGCATACAGATCTACTTAAAAAAAATCATATGAATATGTCCCCGTATAAAATGGTTTATGGAAAATCTTTTCATTTACCTCTTGAGCTAGAACATAAAGAGTATTGGGACATTAAAGGACTTAATTGTGACTTTAAAGTTGCTGGTGAAAAGTGGTTAGTTGATATTAGTTCTCTGGGTGAATCGAGGACGCAAACTTATGAAAATGCTAAATTATTCAAAGAGAAAGTTAAAAGATGGCATGACAAAAAAATTCAGAAACGAAAATCTAATATTTATGATAAAACTGCTTTTGTACAAGTCTCATTTCAGAAATTTTGCTCTCTCTCTCTCTAAGTGGGAAGGATTGTACATCGTCGAAGAAGTTTACCGCTTCGAAGTCTTCAAGATCAATAACGCCGAAGAAAACATACCTAAGGTGGTTAATGGGCAAAGAGTTAAACATTTTATTATAGGTACCCCATTAACATTGATTAGGAAGTTAACCGAAGGACTATATTAAAGAGACCTTTTGGGGTAATCCTGAAACCTGAAAAGGGAATAGGTACGTGGTACTGTAAGTAAAGTGACTCCAAACATTCTATAAAAATACTTTCTCTCAGTTTTGGTATGTATAAAAAATTAGGAAAATAAGAAATAGCTGATAAGGTCTTCAAGGGAGACGCAAGTGCAGAGGGCGTGCAGTCCCCCGTGGTGCGTCACCTGAGCTTGTAGTGCCCTCATGCACTTTCCAATTTCGTTTCCTTCATCTATACTTGTACTTCAATACATAGAAAACAAAATAAAATGTTACACTGGATACATGCTTTCATCATTAGAAAAAAATGTCGTTCATTAAATTTTTCAAAATAAACAAGCATGAATATTTAGCAACCTAACGACCTGAGTTCAATTTCTAGAATTGATAGGTGATGCACATGGATTTGTCCCCATTTATTGAGGATCAAGTTTGGTGTGTGGTGGAACCACTCATCAAAAAAATATCTTGATACTCATTTAAAAAATTCTGAGGACCATGTTTATCTTGGTACTCATACTAAAATGGCCAGAGCATAGGAGCCCGGAGAGGGCATCACCTCCAGGTGGTCAGCCCGGCTCCAGCTGATGGGCTTCTCAGACCAATGGATGAATTCAGGAGCACCCGAGGCGACAACGTTCACCTCTCGGTGCTGCTGACGCCGGCTGCGTCGATCGTCCTCCATGCTAGTGAAGACTACGTAAGCGCCATGTTCTTCAAGATAATCATCTTGGACCGCTCCGACCGCTGGACGGGCGGCTGGCTGCTGAGTAGGCGGAGCCGGTGGGCCAGCAGGCGGCGGAGGCAGTCCTTCTCCCTAGACGATGCGGACAAGCCAGTGGCACTTTCGAGTTGTATGGTTGGATGGCTTCGCCCCGCTTTGAAACTTGCAGAGAGCATCGAGGGTCTGCTCAAAGGAGAAAGAGGGCAACTAGGCCGGCTTGCCGCCCTTCTGACGCTTGGGGAGTGGCAACCCTTCAGATTGTTGATCTTCAACTGTCGCCACCTGCCGGCTGGTTGAAGCCGGCTAGGGGGCTTTGCGTTTGTTATCATTCGGCTGCTGGCGCCGACTGTTGTCTCCAGCCGGTGTTCAAGGGGCTGGGGGAGCACCTTCCCAGAAGTGTCCACCCGGGGCTCCGACTTCATGGAGGAGTCGGTAGTGGCGTACTTGTCTGCTATGATCAGCAGTTCGTCGAGTGTGACCGGCTCGTCGTAGAGAAGCCGGTACTTGAGTAATGTTCCCTCTCGGCACCCGGCGGTGAAGTACCCAATGGCTTGGACCTCATGTACCCCTTCGCAGGAGTTGCGCAATTCTGCCCACTGCGTTAGATAATCGCGGGTGAACTCATTGGGGCCTTAGATGCACCGCCAAAAGCTGGCGAGGCTTGGGGGGCGCTTGTAGCTGCTAGTGAAGTTGCGGATGAATACTTCGGTGAAATCTACCCAGCTGTTGACGCTATAGGGCTTCAGGCTGTTCAGCCACGTCCGGGCTGTGCCCTGGAGCATCAGCAGAACGTACTTCATGGCAACATGCTTGTTTCCATTTGCTATGCTGACGGCTATGGAATAGTCCACCAGCCAATCCTCTGGCTTCACGGAGACGTTGTACTTGGGCGTGTCTCTTGGGAGAGAGAACCCCTTAGGGAAGGGCTCGTCACGAATGAGGGGGCCAAAACAACGCGGACCCATTGCGCCTTCTTCTTCTAGTGCCAAGGATCGAGCCAAGTGATCGATTCGGTGGCGCGCGTCATTCTCTCTGACCCCCTCTCAGCGGCCCAGCCGGTCGCCAAGAGTCGGATGATCAGTAGGTGGCGGGGAAGTACGCCTCTCTCTTCGAGGGGGCGGCGGCGGTGGATCATCGCCCCGTCGTTTGACTGCTCAAGGGCGGCTGTCCTGGGCACGCTCGATGGTGATGCGAGTCCGGCTGCGGCTAGCAGCCGGCTCCTTGTCTCATTTGTCGTGGGCGCCGCCTGTCAGCGTCCGGGAGGTCGCACCATGCTCTTGGCGAGGAGGCTGATTCTCAGCCCGATGGTTAAGTTCTTCGGCGCGACAGCCGGCTTCTTGCTGCGCAGCAGCCTGATACATCACCGTCGTATCTACTTTTCCAAACACTTTTGCCCTTGTTTTGGACTCTAACTTGCATGATTTGAACGGAACTAACCCGGACTGACGTTGTTTTTAGCAGAATTGCCATGGTGTTATTTTTGTGAAGAAATAAAAGTTCTCGGAATGACCTAAAAATCAACGGAGATTATTTTTGGAATATATAAAAAATACTGGAAGAAAGATCCACGTCAGGGGACCCACACCCTGTCCACTAGGGTGGGGGCGCGCCTACCCCCCTGGGCGTGCCCCCCTACCTCGTAGGGCCCCTGAAACTCCACCGACCTGAACTCCAACTCCATATATTCGTGTTTGGGGAGAAAAAAATCAGAGAGAAGGATTCATCGCTTTTTACGATACGGAGTCGCCACCAAGCCCTAAACTCTCTCAAGAGGGCTGATCTGGAGTCCATTCGGAGCTCCGGAGAGGGGAATCCGTCGCCATTGTCATCATCAACCTTCCTCCATCACCAGTTTCATGATGCTCACCACCGTGCGTGAGTAATTCCATTGTAGCCTTGCTGGACGGTGATGGGTTGGATGAGATTTATCATGTAATCGAGTTAGTTTTGTTAGGGTTTGATCCCTAGTATCCACTATGTTCTGAGATTGATGTTGCTATGACTTTGCTATGCTTAATGCTTGTCACTAGGGCCCGAGTGCCATGATTTTAGATCTGAACCTATTATTTTTTCATCAATATATGAGAGTTCTTAATCCTATATTGCAAGTCTATAGTCACCTATTATGTGTTATGATCCGTTAACCCCGAAGTGACAATAATCGGGATCATTACCGGTGATGACCGTAGTTTGAGGAGTTCATGTATTCACTATGTGTTAATGCTTTAAATTTGGTCTGGTACTCTATTAAAAGAAGGCCTTAATATCCCTTAGTTTCCAATAGGACCCCGCTGCCATGGGAGGGTAGGACAAAAGATGTCATGCAAGTTCTTTTCCATAAGCACGTATGAGTAGATTCTGAATACATGCCTACATTACATTGATGGACTGGAGCTAATTCTGTGTCACCCTATGTTATCACTGTTACATGATCGATCGCATCCGGCATAATTCTCCATCATCGATCCATTGCCTACGAGCTATTCCATATATTGTTCTTCGCTTATTTACATTTCCGTTGCTACTGTTACAATCACTACGAAACCCAAAAATATTACTTTTGCTACCGTTACTTTTTCCACCGTTACCACTACTATCATATTACTTTGCTACTAAATACCTTGCTGCATATATTAAGTTTCCAGGTGTGGTTGAATTGACAACTCAGCTGCTAATACTTGAGAATATTCTTTGGCTCCCCTTGTGTCGAATCAATAAATTTGGGAAGAATACTCTACCCTTGAAAACTGTTGCGATCCCCTATACTTGTGGATTATCAAGACCATTTTCTGGCGCCGTCGTCGGGGAGCATAGATCTATTCTTTCAGTCACATGGGATTTATATCTGCTTATCATTATGAAGAACTTGAAAGATCAAATAACCAAGATTTTTCCCTCAACTACGAGGGGTGGTAAGGAACTGCCATCTAGCTCTGCACTTGATTCACCTTCTGTTTTGAGTAAACTTGCGACACCTACACATGCTATTGATTCCGATAGGTCGCATGTTATTGATGATGCCACTTCTGCTTTGCAGTATACTTTTGATGAAACTACCTCTATGCTTGATACTACTGTGCCACTTGGTGAATTTGTTGATGAACAACTTTCTAGGGCTAGAGAGAATGAAATTATTGAAACTGATATTGATGAAAGTGATGATAAAGATTCTCCCCTACATATGAATTGCCTGTTGTGCCTGAGGATTATGTTATGGATGAAGAAACTGTTAGAGACTTTCTTGCTTGCAATGATAGAAGTGATCTTAAGAAACTATTAGCTAAGCAGAAAGAAAAATCTCTGAATGCTAGAATGAAATATGATCCTGCTTATGCTACCTCACCTATCTTTATTACTGATAAGGATTATGATTTCTCAGTTGATCCTGATATAATCAATTTGGTTGAATCTGATCCTTTCTATGGCTATGAATCCAAAACTGTTGTGGCACATCTTACTAAATTAAATGATATAGCTACCCTGTTCACTAATGATGAGAAAACTCGCTACTATTATATCCTTAAATTATTTCCGTTCTCATTAAAGGGTGATGCTAAGATATGGTTTAATTATCTTGATCTTGGTTGTGTGCGTAGTCCCCAGGATATGATTTACTACTTCTCTGCTAAATATTTCCCCGCTCATAATAAACAAGCTGCTTTAAGGGAAATATATAATTTTGTGCAAATTGAAGAAGAGAGTCTCCCACAAGCTTGGGGGAAGCTTCTCCAATTACTTAATGCTTTGCCTGATCATCCTCACAAGAAAAATGAAATACTTGATATCTTTTATAATGAACTAATGATGCTTCCAGAGATTACCTGGATAGTTGTGCTGGTTGTGTTTTCAGGAAAAGAACAGTTGATCAAGCTGAATTGCTATTGAATAATATGTTGACCAATGAAAATAATTGGAAACTTCTTGAACCAACGCCTAAGCCAACTCCGAAGAAAAGGGGTATTCTATTTCTCAGTCCTGAAGATATGCAAGAGGCAAAGAAATCTATGAAACAAAAGGTATAAAAGCTGAAGATGTTAAGAATTTACCTCCTATTGAAGAAATAAATGGTCTTAATTCATCACCTATTGAAGAAACACACGGTCTTGATAACCCGACACAGGTAGTAAAGGTAAATCTCTCTATAGATTTTATGAAGGTGACATTCCTCGCAATAAGTCTGCTAGCCAATGCTTAGATGAGTTTGAATATTTTATTATTAAACAAGAAAACTTCAATGCTTATTTTGGTAGACAACTGAAACGCGATGCTTATATGATTGAACACTTGAGTGATTATATGGCTAGTGTTAAAGGTGAACTTAAAATTATTATTAAACATGCTTCTATGGTTACCACTCAAGTAGAACAAGTTCTTAAAGCTCGGAATGATTTTCTCAATGAATTAAATAATAAGAATAATGACTTTGTTGTTAGAGTTGCAACTAGAGGAGGTAAAGTGACTCAGGAACCTTTGTATCCTGAGGGCCACCCTAAGAGAATTGAGCAAGATTCTCAGAGAAATGACGTTGATGCACCTAGTCCTTCTAAGAGGAAGAAAAAGAAAAATGATAGGACTTTGCATGCTTCTTGTGAACCTGTTGTAGACATACCTGAGAATCCTAATGATATTTCTATCTCTGATGCTGAAACACAATCTAGTAATGTTAATGATGATGTTCATGTTGATGCTCAACCTAGCAATAATAATGATGTAGAAATTGAACCTACTGTTGATCTTGATAACCCACAATCAAAGAATCAACATTATGATAAGAGAAACTTTGTTGCTAGGAAGCACAGTAAAGAAAGAGAACCATGGGTTCAGAAACCCTTGCCTTTTCCTCCTAAACCATCCAAGAAAAAGGATGATGAGGATTTTGAGTGCTTTGCTGAAATGCTTAGACCTATATTTTTGCGTATGCGTTTGACTGATATGCTTAAAATGAATCTTTATGCTAAGTACATTAAATATATTGTTACTAATAAAAGAAAGATACAGGAAGATGAAATTTCCACCATGCTTGCTAATTATACTTTTAAGGGTGGAATACCAAAGAAACTTGGTGATCCAGGAGTACCAACTATACCATGCTACATTAAAAGAAACTATGTTAAAATTGCTTTATGTGATGTTGGAGCCGGTGTTAGTGTTATGCCTCTCTCTTTATATCATAGACTTGGTTTGAATAAGTTGACACCTACTGAAATATCTTTGCAAATGGCTGATAAATCAACTGCTATACCTGTCGGTATTTGTGAGGATGTGCATGTTGTGGTTGCAAACGTTACTATTTTAACGGACTTTGTTATTCTTGATATTCCCGAGGACGATAGTATGTCTATTATTCTCGGGAGACCCTTTTTGAATACTGCAGGGGCTGTTATTGATTGCACCAAAGGCAATGTCACTTTTCATGTTAATGGTAATGAGCATACGGTACACTTTCCGAGGAAACAACCTCAAGTCCACAGTATCAATTATATTGGAAAAATTTCGACAATCACTATTGTAGGTTTCGAATTTACTCTTCCTACTGTCAAGAAGAAATATGATTTTCTTATTGTTGGGGGCATGCATATCCCCGTTGAGGTAACCTAGTGTTTTTTGAAAATTCTCTGGTTTCATATTATTCGAAATGAGTTTGTCAACAAGACCTGATCAACCTTGTTAGTGGATTTGAGATGGGTGAATTTAGAAAACACAACTCTCTATACCCTCTTTTTACTTTCTGTTATTTATATTAATAAAGCAAAAATAGTAATTTCTGTCTGTTTTCTGAATTATCCATGCAATAAAAAATACCTCGAAAATAAAAGTTCTCCAAATGACCTGAAAATTAAATATGTTTTCTCTTGAATATTTGAGAATATCTGGCACTGAGAACACACCAGGGGGAGCAAGCACCTGGCCATGAGGGTCGAGGGCGCGCCCACCCCCCTGGGCGCGCACCCCTGCCTCATGGGCCCATGGTGGCTCCCCTCCACTTATTCCAGCCACCACACACTCCTTCTTCCTCCCAAAAAAATAACCAACCAGCTCAAGCACGAGTTCTAGCTCATCTTGCTGCCATTTTTGATCTCCTAGCTCAAAGCTCCATTCACGAAACTGCTTTGGGCGATTGTTCTTTGGTATGTGACTCCTCCAATGGTCCAATTAGTTTTTGTTCTAATGCTTTATTCATTGCAAATTTTTGCTGCTTAGGTGACCCTGTTCTTGAGCTTGCATGTCAAATTTATGTGGTTAAAAGTAGTTTTAATGCATGATATTGCCTCTAGGCACTTGTAGGAGTAGTTGCTATCAATTTTGTTGAGTTTGGTTCACTTTTATTTTGAGTTGCTAAAACTTTCGGAAAAAGATGAAGAGATTTTTGAGGGGCCCATCGAGCCGAAGCTCGAAGGATAAACAAAGTGGAGAGAACAAGAAGCCCAAGTATAATCTCCCTCGCACCACGGAGGTTCGGCCTTGTGAATGGCCTTGTAATGATTTCTTGAGAGCACCAGAATTTATGATGATTTCTATGAGTTGGCTGAGAATGCAGGCCTCACCACCTTCCTCCATGACCAACGCGAACAGTATCTCTTACTCACCAATATCTTTGTGCAAAACTTTCATTTCCATGCAAGGAGCTCACCACCTTCAATGGAATTTTATTTATACGATGAGCATAAGGAGATGTCACTTCGTGATTTTTGTCGGGTTTGTTTGATCCCCTTTGAAGGCAGCGTAGAGGAACCACATCGTGATGATGTGGATGGATTTATTGATATGATTGTTGTAGGGGAAACGAGGAAAGTTTCCGATGCAAGAATAACTAGCATACATTTTCCTGTTTTACGTTACTTTGCAAAATTTGCTAGTAGATGCTTAATTGGTCGCGGAAAATTTGGCAACCTTAGTGCCCCTGATATTGTTATTTTGTGCCATGCCTTGTTCTATGATGACACATTTAGTCTGGGCGCTATTGTTGCAAAGCGGTTAAATCTTACGAAGGGCCCCATCTTGGGAGGTATCTTCGCCTCGCGCCTCGCTGCACATTTTAACATACCTATTAGGCATTATGAGAAAGAAGAAAAGTTCTTGCCTCCTGTTTTTCTAGACTATAAGAGTATGGTAGCACATGATTTTATCGTTAAGAATAAGGAAAAGATGCTTAAGTACAAGCTGATATTTGATAAAAATCACCCTGAGACTATTACCTTGCCTGCTCCTTCCTTGTTTGACTTATCTGCAGGCAAGTACCTTGTTCCGCCGAACCCCACACCAGCTACAGAGCCAGAGCCGGAACCACAATTTGATCCTCACTGGCAGTCCATTTATTAGTGGAATCCGGAAGAGATCGCCAACCAGTGGCACCAGGAGGATCCTTCTCAGTACGACCCCAATTATAACTTTGGATATCCTCCAGGCCAGCCGTGGCAGTAGACCAACTTAGGCCAAAATCCTAAGCTTGGGGGAGTACGTACTTCTCACTGACATTACATTCCTGTTCACACAATCATGCTAGTTGTCGGTGCTCGTACTTTTTCATTGTAATATCCATGCTAGTTCATTTCCCTTTTTATGCTTTCTTCTTGTGTGTTTGATAAACCTTAAGAAAAACCAAAAAATTAGTTGTAGCTTTTAGTTAGTTTACTTTCCATGCCTGTAGTGGTAGTAATTAAAAAGAAAACCCAAAAATATTTCTCGTTCTTCTTTTGCTTGTTGGGAGCTTTCCCATGTAAATAGTTTTGTTTCTTTTCTTTGGGGTCGAGAGGATAAGATCATAATGAAAATGTTGAGTGGCTCTCATATGCATTATTGTTGATCTAACAAAGAGCCCATATTACCTTGTCTTCTCTCTTGAATTGAATGCTTGCAGATTCCAGCTTAGTCCAATGCACGTGCACTATTATTATTATCCACACTATTCGGTCGTGCAAGTGAAAGGCAATAATGATGATTATATGATGAAATTATTGAGATGAGGAAAGCTGGTATGAACTCGACCTCTCTTGTTTTTGTAAATATGATTAGTTCATCATTACTGATTCATCCTATTATGAAAGAAACATGTTTGCAATGACAATTAGAGATTGTAGTTGCTTATAACATGCTTAATTAGCTAGGAGTTTATAATGGTTTACCTTGCGTGCCAACATGTTATTAAAATGGTTGTGATGTTGTATGATAGCGTGGTATACTCTTTTCAACAATTCGAGTGGCTTGACTTGGCACATGTTCACGCATGTAGTTGAAACAAAATCAACATAGCCTCTATGATATTTATGTTGATTGTGCATTATATCCTACTCATGCTTGCATTCGGTGTTGATTAATTTTAATGCATGTTCATGACTGTTGTCGCTCTCTAGCTGGTCGCTTCCCAGTCTTTTTCTAGCCTTCACTTGTACTAAGCGGGAATACTGCTTGTGCATCCAACTCCATAAACCCCAAAGTTATTCCATATGAGTCCACCATATCTACCTATATATGGTATCTACCTACCGTTCCAAGTAAATTTGTATGTGCCAAACTCTAAAGCTTCAAATAAACATTCTGTTTTGTATGCTCGAATAGCTCATGTATCAACTAGGGTTGTATGTATCTTCCATGCTAGGTGGGTTATTCTCAAGAGGAGTGGACACCGCTCCTCACTCACAAGAAAATGGTTGGCCACCGGGATGCCCAGTCCCATGCTTTAAGCAAATCAAATCAAAATAATTGCAAACAAAACTCCCCCGGGACTCTTGTTAGTTGGAGGCACTCATTGTTTTGAGCAAGCCATGGATTGATGCTTGTTAGTGGAGGGGGAGTATAAACTTTTACATTCTGCTTGGGAACCGCCTATAATGTGTGTAGCATGGAAGATATCGAGATCTCTCAGTTGTTATGTTGACAATAAAATTATACCGCTCAAAATATTATTCATATCTATTTCAAAATCGAGCTCTGGCACCTCTACAAATCCCTGATTCCCTTTGCGAAGGGCCTATCCATTTACTTTTATGCTGAGTCATCATCCTCTTATTAAAAAACACT
This sequence comes from Triticum urartu, assembly GCF_056163025.1. Classification (NCBI taxonomy): domain Eukaryota; kingdom Viridiplantae; phylum Streptophyta; class Magnoliopsida; order Poales; family Poaceae; genus Triticum; species Triticum urartu. Next base: position 674,210,402 of record NC_141877.1, read on the forward strand.
AGTTGGAGAGCACCGCTGTCATTTGCATCCATTACTGTTAGTTTACATTGAGTATGACTTCACTGGATCTCTTTTACCATCAATTACAATGTCTAGTCAGTCCTTGATCTTTAAAGGTGCTCTACATTTATGTTTTGCGGTCTCAGAAAGGGCTAGCGAGATACCATCTTGTTATATCATATTATGATTGTTTTGAGAAAGTGTTGTCATCCAAGATTTATTATTATTGCTCGCTAGTTGATTATGCCATTTATATGAGTAAACATGAGACTTTAATGTTGTTGTGAATATGGTTAGTTCATAATCTTTGCTGAAAACTTGAATGATGGCTTTACATATTTACAACAAGAAGAGCAAACAGAGTTTCTAAAAGTTTTTCTTTATCACTTTCAGTTTATTAACTGAACTGCTTGATGACAAGCAAAGGTTTAATCTTGGGGGAGTTGATATGTCTCCGTCGTATCTACTTTTCCAAACACTTTTGCCCTTGTTTTGGAATCTAACTTGCATGATTTGAATGGAACTAACCCGGACCGACGCTGTTTTCAGCAGAATTGCCATGGTGTTATTTTTGTGCAGAAATAAAAGTTCTCGAAATGACCTAAAAATCAACGCAGATTATTTTTGGAATATCTAAAAAATACTGGAAGAAAGATCCACGTCAGGGGGCCCACACCTTGTACATGAGGGAGGGTGCACGCCTACCCCCTGGGCGCGCCCCCTTCCTTGTGGGCCCCCTGACGCTCCACCGACCTCAACTCCAACTCCATATATTCGTGATCGAGGAGAAAAAATCAAAGAGAAGGATTCATTGCGTTTTACGATACGGAGCCGCCGCCAATCCCTAAACTCTCTCGGGAGGGCTGATCTCGAGTCCGTCCGGGGCTCCGGAGAGGGGAATCCGTCGCCATCGTCATCATCAACCTTCCTCCATCACCAATTTCATTATGCTCACCACCATGCGTGAGTAATTCCATCATAGGCTTGCTGCACGGTGATGGGTTGGATGAGATTTATCATGTAATCGAGTTAGTTTTGTTAGGGTTTGATCCCTAGTATCCACTATGTTCTGAGATTGATGTTGCTATGCTTAATGCATGTCACTAGGGCCTGAGTGCCATGATTTCAGATCTGAACCTATTATGGTTTCATCAATATATGAGAGTTCTTGATCCTATATTGCAAGTCTATAGTCACCTATTATGTTTTATGATCCGTTAACCCCGAATTGACAATAATCGGGATCATTACCAGTGATGACCGTAGTTTGGGGAGTTCATGTATTCACTATGTGTTAATGCTTTGGTCCGGTACTCTATTAAAAGGAGGCCTTAATATTCCTTAGTTTCCAATAGGACCCCGTTGCCACGGGAGGGTTGGACAAAAGATGTCATGCAAGTTCTTTTCCATAAGCACGTATGACTATATTCGGAATACATGCCTACATTACATTGATGAACTGGAGCCAGATCTGTGTCACCCTATGTTATGACTGTTACATGATCGATCACATCCGGCATAATTCTCCATCACAGATCCATTTCCTATGAGCTTTTCCATATATTGTTCTTCGCTTATTTACTTTTGCGCTGCTACTCTTACAATCACTACAAAACCCAAAAATATTACTTTTGTTGTCATTACTTTTTTCCACTGTTACCACTACTATCATATTACTTTGCTACTAAATACCTTGCTGCAGATATTAAGTTTCCAGGTGTGGTTGAATTGACAACTCAGCTGCTAATATTTGATGCTTATCACTAGGGACCGAGTGCCATGATTTCAGATATGGACCTATTATGTTTTCATCAATATATGAGAGTTCTTGATCTTATCCTGCAAGTCTATAGTCACCTATTATGTGTTATGATCCGTTGACCCCGAAGTGACAATAATCGGGATCATTACCGGTGATGACTGTAGTTTGAGGAGTTCATGTATTCACTATGTGTTAATGCTTTGGTCCAGTACTCTATTAAAAGGAGGCCTTAATATCCCTTAGTTTTCAATAGACCACGGTGCCAGGGGAGGGTATGACAAAAGATGTCATGCAAGTTTCTTTTCCATAAGCACGTATGACTATATTCGGAATACATGCCTACATTACATTGATGAACTGGAGCTAGTTCTGTGTCACCCTATGTTATGACTGTTACATGATCGATCGCATGTGACATAATTCTCCATCATCGATCCATTGCCTACGAGCTTTTCCATATATTGTTCTTCGCTTATTTACTTTTCCGCTTCTACTGTTACAATCACTACAAAACCCAAAAATATTACTTTTGCTACCGTTACTTTTTGCCACCGTTACCACTACTATAATATTACTTTGCTAATAAATACCTTGGTGCAGATATTAAGTTTCAGGTGTGGTTGAATTGACAACTCAGCTGCTAATACTTGAGAATATTCTTTGGCTCCCCTTGTGTCGAATCAATAAATTTGGGTTGAATACTCTGCCCTCGAAAACTGTTGTGATCCCCTATACTTGTGGGTTATCACAGCCGCATCGATAAGCTGCTGAACGCGCTCTGACATGTAACGATGCTCGTCGTCCTCCAGGTGGTCCAGCTCGTCTGCTGCTGCCTAGGCAACGCGTATGTTCTCCATAGGCGTGGCGTAGACCGGGCGGTCCACTCCAAACATGCTGTCGACTGCGCCGCCTCGCTATCTGACCGTGCCTGCTCGGCTAGGCCCAGAAGCAGTCGGCGTGCCGCCGACAGCGCGATCAACCTCATGCTGGAATGCCTCGGAGAGGCGTCTCATGGTAGCCAATTTCTTAGCGTTCTCCACGAGTGAGACATGACAGGCTTCCAGGGTCTCGGCATCCGCATCCGCAGCAATGGGTGTGGATAGGTCTCGCATTTCCGCCTGCAACGGGTCCTGGCCGGCTCCTCTGGGACCCCCATTGTGGCTGATGACAAGCACCTCCGTGACGGTGTTGTCGCCGCTCTCTGCGCGAGGAAGATGATCGTCGATGACCACCACGTTGGTGGGGAAGGAATTGGAAGAAACCGTGTCGGTGTCCACAAGCATCGGGTTGGTGGAGCCAACCGACTCCAAATCGGTGGCTGGCTCATTGGCGATGTGAAGCTTGCCGAGAAGGTCGACGAAGCAGCTCTCAGAGCTGGCCGCTCCCGCGTCGGGTGCGGGCTCGGTGGAAAGGTGAAGCTCGCCAACAAGATCGGCGAGGCTGGCCGCCACGCAGGCGACCTCCGCGTCGTGCACCGCGTCGGCACAGACGCCATCGGGTGAGCCGGGCTGTCTGCGCTCGCGGGGAAGGAACAGGGTTTCCGTCCAGAACAGATCTCTGGACGATGATGCACCTATCCCCACGGTGGGCGCCAAATGTCGGGGGTGTCGTGCGACATATGCCAAAGGATGGCTTATCATGGAGGGGGCTAATAGTACGTCGCCGGTGCCAGGAAATGAGATGAGGCGAAGACATTCACGCTGGTGAATCTTACCCGGGTTCGGGGCTCTCCTAGGAGATAACACCCCTAGTCCTGCTCTGCAGGGTCTCCGCATGATCACTATAGTAACAAGAGCGGATACAAGGTTGCTCCTTGAGCTGTTTCTCTAGAGGAGGAAGAAGAACAAGGCTAGCCCTAGCTTCCTCTCTCTGTTGGTGTGGGTTAAATGAACTAAGGTCTGAACCCTTTACATGGGTGCCCTGTGGGGTTTATATAGGCCCACCCCCAAGGGTACAATGGTAATCTAGCTGGGTGTTGGCCCCATCTATCAGTGTCTATGGTCGTCGGCTTCTCCACCGGTCGCTGGGGCCCGCCGCCTGGTGGGCCCGGTCGGCTGTCTTGTACTTGGCCGACAAGCTGTTCCAACCGCTTGCGGGTCCGTCGGCTGCTCAGCACTGTAGCGATGCTGGTAATGATGCATGCTTTGTCGGGGGAGGCGTGGGTACAGTACCGCCGCCTGGCGGGTGATCATTGTAGCCATCCCCCATCTCTTCTGATTAATGGCGCATGGACTTTGAGGAGAGGAGGGCCGCCTGGCCAGGAGCCGACCTCTCCTCGAGCCGGTTGGTCTGGGCTCGCCGCCCTCTGGCTTCTCACGGACAGGCAGGGCCCACCACCTGTGGGCCGTACCGACAGTCCGTAGTGGGGCCATGGTCCTCTCTGTCATGGGTGATGTCATGGGTCGTACATCAACAGTGCCGCGCCGGCCGGGGGCGTCCGCCCCGTACAATGCACTGTGGCCACGCTTGCCCTAGATTCGGGGGTGGTCGTCAGCATTGTAGCCACTGAAGGAAATATGCCCTAGAGGCAATAATAAAGTTATTATTTATTTCCTTATATCATGATAAATGTTTATTATTGATGCTAGAATTGTATTAACCAGAAACATAATACATGTGTGAATACATAGACAAACAGAGTGTCACTAGTATGCCTCTACTTGACTAGCTCGTTGATCGAAGATGGTTATGTTTCCTAACCATAGACATGAGTTGTCATTTGATTAACGGGATCACATCATTAGGAGAATGATGTGATTGACTTGACCCATTCCGTTAGCTTAGCACTTGATCGTTTAGTTTGTTGCCATTGCTTTCTTCATAACTTATACATGTTCCTATGACTATGAGATTATGCAACTCCCGTTTATCGGAGGAACACTTTGTGTGATACCAAACGTCACAACATAACTGGGGTGATTATAAAGGTGCTCTACAGGTGTCTCCAAAGGTACTTGTTGGGTTGGCGTATTTCGAGATTAGGATTTGTCACTTCGATTGTCGGAGAGGTATCTCTAGGCCCTCTCGGTAATGCACATCACTTAAGCCTTGCAAGCATTGCAACTAAATGAGTTAGTTGCGGAATGATGTATTACGGAACGAGTAAAGAGACTTTCCAGTAATGAGATTGAACTAGGTATTGAGATACCGATGATCGAATCTCGGGCAAGTAACATACCGATGACAAAGGGAACAACGTATATTGTTATGCGGTCTGACCGATAAAGATCTTCGTAGAATATGTGGGAGCCAATATGAGCATCCAAGTTCCGCTATTGGTTATTGACCGGAGACATGTCTCGGTCATGTCTACATAGTTCTCGAACCCGTAGGGTCCGCACGCTTAACGTTTCGATGTCGGTTATATTATGAGTTTATGAGTTTTGATGTACCGAAGGTTGTTCGGAGTCCTGGATGTGATAACGGACATGACGAGGAGTCTCGAAATGGTCGAGACATGAAGATTGATATATTGGACGACTATATTCAAACACCGGAATGGTTCCGGGGGTTATCGGATATATACCGGAGTACCGGGGGGTTACCGGAACCCCCCCCCCCCCCCCGGGGGGTTATTGGGCCTCATGGGCCCAAAGTAGTGGAAGAGGAGAGGCAGCAGGAGGTAGCGCGCAGCCCCCCTTGCCACAATCCGAATAGGGAACGGGAAGGGGGCGCGGGCCCCCTTCTCCTTCCTTCTCTCCACCTCCTCCTTCCCCCTTCTCCTAGTTGGAATAGGAAAGGGGGGCAAAACCTACTTGGAGTAGGATTTCCCCCCCCTTGGGCGCGCCTCCTCCTCTTGGCTGGCCCCCTCCTCCTCCACTCCTTTATATACGTGGCCAGGGGGCACCCCATAGACACAACTATTGATCTCTTGATCTCTTAGCCGTGTGCGGTGCCCCCTTCCACCATAATCCACCTCGATCATATCGTAGCGGTGCTTAGGCGAAGCCCTGCGATGGTAGAACATCATCATCGTCACCACGCTGTCGTGCTGGCGGAACTCTCCCGTGAAGCTCTACTGGATTGGAGTTCGTGGGACGTCATCGAGTTGAACGTGTGCTGAACTCGGAGGTGCCGTGCGTTCGGTACTTGGATCGGTCGGATCGTGAAGACGTACGACTACATCAACCGCGTTGTGCTAACACTTCCACTTTCGGTCTACGAGGGTACGTAGACAACATTCTCCCCTCTCGTTGCTATGCATCACCATGATCTTGCGTGTGCGTAGGAAATTTTTTGAAATTACTACGTTCCCCAACAGTGGCATCCGAGCCAGGTTTTATGCATTGATGTTATATGCACGAGTAGAACACAAGTGAGTTGTGGGCGATATAAGTCATACTGCTTACCAGCATGTCATACTTTGGTTCGGCGGTATTGTTGGATGAAGCGGCCCGGACCGACATTACGCGTACGCTTACGCGAGACTGGTTCTACCGACGTGCTTTGCACACAGGTGGCTGGAGGGTGTCAGTTTCTCCAACTTTAGTTGAACCAAGTGTGGCTACGCCTGGTCCTTGCGAAGGTTAAAACAGCATCAACTTGACAAACTATCGTTGTGGTTTTGATGCGTAGGTAAGAACGGTTCTTGCTAAGCCCGTAGCAGCCAAGTAAAACTTGCAACAACAAAGTAGAGGACGTCTAACTTGTTTTTGCAGGGCATGTTGTGATGTGATATGGTCAAGACATGATGCTAAATTTTATTGTATGAGATGATCATGTTTTGTAACCAAGTTATCGGCAACTGGCAGGAGCCATATGGTTGTCGCTTTATTGTATGCAATGCAATCGCCCTGTAATGCTTTACTTTATCACTAAGCGGTAGAGATAGTCGTGGAAGCATGAGATTCGCGAGACGACAACGATGCTACGATGGAGATCAGGGTGTCGCGCCGGTGACGATGGTGATCATGAAGGTGCTTCGGAGATGGAGATCACAAGCACAAGATGATGATGGCCATATCATATCACTTATATTGATTGCATGTGATGTTTATCTTTTATGCATCTTATCTTGCTTTGATTAACGGTAGAATTATAAGATGATCTCTCACTAAATTTCAAGATAAAAGTGTTCTCCCTGAGTATGCACCATTGCCAAAGTTCATCGTGCCCAGACACCACGTGATGATCGGGTGTGATATGCTCTATGTCCATCTACAACGGGTGCAAGCCAGTTTTTGCACACGCAGAATACTCGGGTTAAACTTGACGAGCCTAGCATATGCATACATGGCCTCGGAACACTGAGACCGAAAGGTCGAGCGTGAATCATATAGTAGATATGATCAACATATTGATATTCACCATTGAAAGCTACTCCATTTCACGTGATGATCAGTTATGGTTTAGTTGATTTCGATCACGTGATCACTTAGAAGAATAGAGGGATGTCTTTCTAAGTGGAAGTTCTTAAGTAATATGATTAATTGAACTTAAATTTATCGTGAACTTAGTACCTGATAGTATTTTGCTTGTCTATGTTTGATTGTAGATAGATGGCCCGTGCTGTTGTTCCGTTGAATTTTAATGTGTTCCTTGAGAAAGCAAAGTTGAAAGATGATGGTAGCAATTACACGGATTGGGTCCGTAACTTGAGGATTATCCTCATTGCTGCACAAAAGAATTACGTCCTGGAAGCACCGCTGGGTGCCAGGCCTGCTGCAGGAGCAACACCAGATGTTATGAACATCTGGCAAAGCAAAGCTGATGACTACTCAATAGTTCAGTGTGCCATGCTTTACGGCTTAGAATCGGGACTTCAACGACGTTTTGAACGTCATGGAGCATATGAGATGTTCCAGGAGTTGAAGTTAATATTTCAAGCAAATGCCCGAATTGAGAGATATGAAGTCTCCAAGAAGTTCTATAGCTGCAAGATGGAGGAGAATAGTTCTGTCAGTGAACATATACTCAAAATGTCTGGGTATCATAATCACTTGACTCAACTGGGAGTTAATCTTCCTGTTGATGGTGTCATTGACAGAGTTCTTCAATCACTGCCACCAAGCTACAAGAGCTTCGTGATGAACTATAACATGCAAGGGATGGATAAGACGATTCCCGAGCTCATCGCAATGCTAAAGGCTGCGGAGGTAGAAATCAAGAAGGAGCATCAAGTGTTGATGGTCAATAAGACCGCTAGTTTCAAGATAAAGGGCAAAGGGAAGAAGAAGGGGAACTTCAAGAAGAACAGCAAGCAAGTTGCTGCTCAGGAGAAGAATCCCAAGTCTGGACCTAAGCCTGAAACTGAGTGCTTCTATTGCAAGCAGACTGGTCACTGGAAGCGGAACTGCCCCAAGTATTTGGTGGATAAGAAGGATGGCAAGGTGAACAAAGGTATATGTGATATACATGTTATTGATGTGTACCTTACTAGAGCTCGCAGTAGCACCTGGGTATTTGATACTGGTTCTGTTGCTAATATTTGCAACTCGAAACAGGGACTATAGATTAAGCGAACACTGGCGAAGGACGAGGTGACGATGCGCGTGGGAAATGGTTCCAAAGTCGATGTGATCGCAGTCGGCACACTACCTCTACATCTACCTTCGGGATTAGTATTAGACCTAAATAATTATTATTTGGTGCCAGCGTTGAGCATGAACATTATATATGGATCTTGTTTGATGCGAGACGGTTATTCATTTAAATCAGAGAATAATGGTTGTTCTATTTATATGAGTAATATATTTTATGGTCATGCACCCTTGAAGAGTGGTCTATTTTTGATGAATCTCGATAGTAGTGATACACATATTCATAATGTTGAAGCCAAAAGATGCACAGTTGATAATGATAGTGCAACTTATTTGTGGCACTGCCGTTTAGGTCATATCGGTGTAAAGCGCATGAAGAAACTCCATATTGATGGACTTTTGGAATCACTTGATTATGAATCACTTGGTACTTGCGAATCGTGCCTCATGGGTAAGATGACTAAGACTCCGTTCTCCGGAACAATGGAGCAAGCAACATATTTGTTGGAAATCATACATACAAATGTATGTGGTCCGATGAATGTTGAGGCTCATGGTGGATATCGTTATTTTCTCACCTTCACAGATGATTTAAGTAGATATGGGTATATCTACTTAATGAAACATAAGTCTGAAACATTTGAAAAGTTCAAAGAATTTCAGAGTGAAGTTGAAAATCATCGTAACAAGAAAATAAAATATCTACGATCTGATCGTGGAGGAGAATATTTGAGTTACGAGTTTGGTCTACATTTGAAACAAAGCGGAATAGTTTCGCAACTCACGCCACCCGGAACACCACATCGTAATGGTGTGTCCGAACGTCGTAATCGTACTTTACTAGATATGGTGCGATCTATGATGTCTCTTACTAATTTACCGCTATCATTTTGGGGTTATTCTTTAGAGATGGCGCATTCACGTTAAATAGGGCACCATCAAAATCCGTTGAGATGACACCTTATGAACTGTGGTTTGGCAAGAAACCAAAGTTGTCATTTCTTAAAGTTTGGGGCTGCGATGCTTATGTGAAAAAGCTTCAACCTGATAAGCTTGAACCCAAATCAGAGAAATGTGTCTTCATAGGATACCCAAAGGAGACTGTTGGGTACACCTTCTATCACAGATCCGAAGGCAAGACATTCGTTGCTAAGAATTGATCCTTTCTAGAGAAGGAGTTTCTCTCGAAAGAAGTGAGTGGGAGGAAAGTGGAACTTGATGAGGTAACTGTACCTGCTCCCTTATTGGAAAGTAGCTCATCACAGAAACCGGTTCCTATGACAACTATACCAATTAGTGAGGAAGTTAATGATGATGATCATGAAACTTCAGATCAAGTTATTACCGAACCTCGTAGATCAATCGGAGTAAGATCCGCGCCAGAGTGGTATGGTAATCCTGTTCTGGAAGTCATGCTACTGGATCATGATGAACCTACGAACTATGAAGAAGCGATGGTGAGCCCAGATTCCGCAAAATGGCTTGAAGCCATGAAATCTGAGATGGGATCCATGTATGAGAACAAAGTGTGGACTTTGGTTGACTTGCCCATTGATCGGAAAGCAATTGAGAATAAATGGATCTTCAAGAAGAAGAATGACGCTGACAGTAATGTTACTGTCTACAAAGCTCGACTTGTTGCGGAAGGGTTTCGACAAGTTCAAGGGATTGACTACGATGAGACCTTCTCACCCGTAGCGATGCTTAAGTCCGTCCGAATCATGTTAGCGATTGCCGCATTTTATGATTATGAAATTTGGCAAATGGATGTCAAAACTGCATTCCAGAATGGATTTTTTGAAGAAGAGTTGTATATGATGCAACCGGAAGGTTTTGTCGATCCAAAGGGAGCTAACAAAGTGTGCAAGCTCCAGCGATCCATTTATGGACTGGTGCAAGCCTCTCGGAGTTGGAATAAATGCTTTGATAATGTGATCAAAGCATTTGGTTTTATACAGACTTTTGGAGAAGCCTGTATTTACAAGAAAATGAGTGGGAGCTCGGTAGCATTTCTGATATTATATGTGGATGACATATTACTGATTGGAAATGATATAGAATTTATGGATAGCATAAAGGGATACTTGAATAAAAGTTTTTCAATGAAAAACCTCGGTGAAGCTGCTTACATATTGGGCATTAAGATCTATAGAGATAGATCAAGACGCTTAATTGGACTTTCACAAAGCACATACCTTGACAAAGTTTTGAAGAAGTTCAAAATGGATCAAGGAAAGAAAGGGTTCTTGCCTGTGTTACAAGGTGTGAAGTTGAGTAAGACTCAATGTCCGACCACTTCAGAAGATAGAGAGAAAATGAAAGATGTTCCCTATGCTTCAGCCATAGGCTCTATCATGTATGCAATGCTGTGTACCAGACCTGATGTGTGCCTTGCTATAAGTCTAGCAGGGAGGTACCAAAGTAATCTAGGAGTGGATCACTGGATAGCGGTCAAGAACATCCTGAAGTACCTGAAAAGGACTAAGGATATGTTTCTTGTTTATGGAGGTGACAAAGAGCTCATCGTAAATGGTTACGTTGATGCAAGCTTTGACACTGATCCGGAAGATTCTAAATCGCAAACCGGATACATGTTTACATTAAACGGTGGATCTGTCAGTTGGTGCAGTTCTAAACAAAGCGTCGTGGCAGGATATACATGTGAAGTGGAGTACATAGCTGCTTCGGAAGAAGCAAATGAAGGAGTCTGGATGAAGGAGTTCATATCCGATATAGGTGTCATACCTAGTGCATCGGGTCAAATGAAAATCTTTTGTAGCAATACTGGAGCAATTGCCTCACCAAAGGAATCCAGATTTCACAAGAGAACCAAGCACATCAAGAGACGCTTCAATTCCATCCGGGATTTAGTCCAGGTGGGAGACATAGAAATTTGCAAGATACATACGGATCTAAATGTTACAGACTCGTTGACTAAGCCTCTTCCACGAGCAAAACATGATCAGCACCAAGGCTCCATGGGTGTTAGGATCATCACAGTGTAATCTAGATTATTGACTCTAGTGCAAGTGGGAGACTAAAGGAAATATGCCCTAGAGGCAATAATAAAGTTATTATTTATTTCCTTATATCATGATAAATGTTTATTATTCATGCTAGAATTGTATTAACCGGAAACATAATACATGTGTGAATACATAGACAAACAGAGTGTCACTAGTATGCCTCTACTTGACTAGCTCGTTGATCGAAGATGGTTATGTTTCCTAACCATAGACATGAGTTGTCATTTGATTAACGGGATCACATCATTAGGAGAATGATGTGATTGACTTGACCCATTCCGTTAGCTTAGCACTTGATCGTTTAGTTTGTTGCTATTGCTTTCTTCATAACTTATACATGTTCCTATGACTATGAGATTATGCAACTCCCGTTTACCGGAGGAACACTTTGTGTGATACCAAACGTCACAACATAACTGGGTGATTATAAAGGTGCTCTACAGGTGTCTCCAAAGGTACTTGTACGGTTGGCGTATTTTGAGATTAGGACTTGTCACTCTGATTGTCGGAGAGGTATCTCTGGGCCCTCTCAGTAATGCACATCACTTAAGCCTTGCAAGCATTGCAACTAAATGAGTTAGTTGCGGAATGATGTATTACGGAACAAGTAAAGAGACTTGCCGGTAACGAGATTGAACTAGGTATTGAGATACCGACAATCTAATCTCAGGCAAGTAACATACGTATGTTGTTATGCAGTCTGACCGATAAAGATCTTCGTAGAATATGTGGGAGCCAATATGAGCATCCAGGTTCCGCTATTGGTTATTGACCGGAGACATGTCTAGGTCATGTCTACATAGTTCTCGAACCTGTAGGGTCCGCACGCTTAACGTTTCGATGCCGGTTATATTATGAGTTTATGATTTTTGATGTACCGAAGGTTGTTCAGAGTCCCGGATGTGATCACGGACATGACGAGGAGTCTCGAAATGGTCGAGACATGAAGATTGATATATTGGACGACTATATTCGGACACTAGAATGGTTCCGGGGGTTATCGGATATATACCGGAGTACCGGGGGGTTACCGGAACCCCCCCCCAGGGGGGGGGGTTATTGGGCCTCATGGGCCCAAAGTAGTGGAAGAGGAGAGGCAGCAGGAGGTGGCGCGCAGCCCCCCTTGCCCCAATCCGAATTGGGAAAGGGAAGGGCGCGGCCCCCCTTCTCCTTCCTTCTCTCCACCTCCTCCTTCCCCCTTGTCCTAGTTGGAATAGGAAAGGGGGGCAAAACCAACTTGGAGTAGGATTGCCCCCTTGGGCGCGCCTCCTCCTCTTGGCCGGCCCCCTCCTCCTCCACTCCTTTATATACGTGGCCAGGGGGCACCCCATAGTCACAACAATTGATCTCTTGATCTCTTAGCCGTGTGCGGTGCCCCGTTCCACCATAATCCACCTCGATCATATCATAGCGGTGCTTAGGCGAAGCCCTGCGACGGTAGAACATCATCATCATCACCGCGCCGTCGTGCTGGCGGAACTCTCCCGTGAAGCTCTACTGGATTGGAGTTCGCGGGACGGCATCGAGCTGAACGTGTGCTAAACTCGGAGGTGCCGTGCGTTCGGTACTTGGATCGGTCGGATCGTGAAGATGTACGACTACATCAACCGCGTTGTGCTAACGCTTCCGCTTTCGGTCTACGAGGGTACGTAGACAACATTCTCCCCTCTCGTTGCTATGCATCACCATGATCTTGCGTGTGCGTAGGAATTTTTTTGAAATTACTACGTTCCCCAACAGCCACGCCCCGTCATGTCGTCATAATGTGGTACAAACTTTGAGGGTGTTTGGGGCCGCCTGTGTCGGGGGTTTGGTGCGACATATGCCAACGGATGGCTTATCATGGTGGGGGCGAGTAGAACGTCGCCGGTGCCTGGAAACGGGATGAGGTGAAGACATGCACGCCGGCGAATCTTACCCAGCTTCGGGGCTCTCCAGGGAGATAATACCCCTACTGCTGCTCTGCGGGGTCTCCGCATGATCAGTATGGCCAAAGTGTTTACACGATTGCTCCTTGAGCTGTTTTCTGGTGGTAGGAGAGGGCAAGACTAGCTCTCTCCCTTCTATATGATCTGGTCTAGAGCTAATGGGTTCCAACCCTTTGCATGGGTGCCCTGGGGGTTTATATAGGCCTACCCCCCCAGGGGTACAATGGTAATCCGGCTGGGCGCGGGCCCAGCCGTCAGTGTCTCTGGCCTCCGTCTTCTCTGCCGACCGCTGGGGCCCGCCGACTGGCCTGGTACGGAGCCGACAGCCCGCGTCCACCGCCGGCGGGTCTTGCCAGCTGCTGCTTACTGTAGTCGTGCTTCTGATGACGCGGGCTTGATCATGAGGTCGTGGCAACAGCCCCGCCGCCTGGCGGGCGATCACTGTTGCCTCTACCCATCACATCTTGATTAATGGCGCGTGGGCCCTGGGGGAGGACTTGGCCGACTCCCCCGGGCCGACTCCCAACGGGTCCGACTGGTGGTTCTCCTGCCGTCTCCCGAGGTCTCACTGACTAGTGGGGCCTGCTGCCTCCAGGCCGTACAGACAAGCCGTCGTGGGTGCAGGATTCGGCCCTGCGGTGGTGATGTCAGGGCCGGCATGGCAACAGTGCCACGCCGCACGGTGATCTTCCGGGGTACGGCGTGCTGCGGCCATGCCTGCCCTTGGTGAGGGGCGGGGGTGGGCTTCACTGTAGCCACGCCCCTGCCTCGTCCCCTTTGATGAGGTCATGGGGTTTGTTGGAGTCGCAGGCCGACTCCCCAAAGCCGGCTTCTCTAGAAGTCGTCCCTGGGACTCGGCCATGAGCGGGCAGTCGGCCGTCTTGTCGTCGACTCCCCAGGAGGCGGCTCTTCGTCTTGGGGTCTTGAGGGGCGCAGCCTGCCCCGATGTTCTGAAAGGTTCTGGGCTCGGGTTGGCCTACCCGCGGCCCATTACTCCGACAGTAGTCCCCGAAGCTGGTGAGGCGCCGCGGACGATCGGCCGAGAAGCGTCAACAGTTTCTCTTTCCGGGTGCTCAATGCATGGTCTCTGCCGGGCCGACTAGAAGGAGTCGGACTTTCTCAACTCGGACTCACTCAATTCCGACTCGCTCAGTATTTCGAACGTCGCGGCGGGATTTAAGTGGCATGCTAGCTAAGCCCCCAGGCCGCCGCCCGTTCTAGGCCTGACACGCGAGGGCACATGGCTAGGCCGTCCTACCAGCCTACGCGTGCGACGGGACAGGCCCATAGGCTGGGCCCGCCACTACCGCGCCTCGGCGCCCGAGCGGATCCGCTGCGGCCCTGGTGCACGGTTGGGATTCCCGTGGAGTTACTGCGCGCAGTAACTTTACCGTAGATCATGGGGGTCGTGGGGTCATGGGCACAGTAAATCCCCACGTCCGCCCCCTCGTCTTCGCAGCCCACGAGGCTATAAGTAGGGGGAAGAGGGGGGCACGCGCGCCCCTCCTTCCCACTACTCCTCGTTCTCTTCCTTCTTGCTGTTCCTCACTCTTCCTCCTTCCTATTCTCTTGTTCGCTCCGCCGTGCACCCAAGCTCCGGCGAACGCTGCGGCGACAGCTCACGATGAGTTCTTCCTCCGCCGCCGCGCCTCCCCCAGTGCGCTCCGGCACCTGGGACGGCTCCGAAGTTCATGAAGACCACATCGAGTTCCTCCGCCAGACTCGTCGGCTCCCCGGCGAGGATAGCGTGCAGGTGCGTCTTGCGCCGAAGGGGGAGATTTCCCCCGCGCCGTAGGAGGGCGAGCGGGTTATCTTCCGCTCGCACTGCCTGCGCGGGTTGGGGCTGCCAGCGAGCAGTTTCTTCCGGTCCTTCCTCGAATTCTACGGCCTCCAGCCGCACCACCTCACCCCCAACGCAGTGGTGCTGCTGTCCGCCTTCGTGGCCATGTGCGAAGGCTTCCTCGGAGTCCTCCCCACCCTCGAGCTCTGGGGGGAGCTCTTCTTCTCCAAGCTCGTCACCCAGGCTGCGGGCATGCCGGCTCAGTGCGGCGCTTTCATCGTCGTGCGAAGGTCGGGGGCCGACAATCCCTTCCCCTCCATCTCGCTGATCAAGTCGGTGAAGATGTGGCAGAGATCCTACTTCTACGTCAAGAACGCCTCCGCGAGGAGGGACTGGGTCAACTTGCCGGCTTTCGAAGCCGGCCCGCCAGCTGGACGACTGCCCAACTGGTCGTACCGGGCCAAGTCGCTGACGCCTGCGGGAGCCGGCGCCATCACGCGACTCCGAGTGCTGACGCAGTCGGAGGGTCTGACTGGTCCGGACCTACTGGCCACCTTCGTTTCGCGCCGAATTCTCTCACTCCAAGGCCGCCCTCATATGATATGCCAGATGAGCGGGCATCGCGACCCGAGTCGGATGCGCACCAAGGACATGCCTCACGAAGAGGTGGCCTTCATGGTGAACTACCTCTCGGACAGCAGGCCATTGGAGGACTGGCGGTTCGGCAAGGAGCCGTACTCCCGCGCCAACCCCCCGCCCGTGGTGAGTCGCCTTTCTTTTCTTTCTTTGGATTGCCTTCTTCTTGCCGAGTTTTGTTTTGACCAGTCGGCTTTGGTTAGAATCCCCTCCTTCACCCACCAGCCGGCACCTCGGGGCCGGCCCGCGAGTTCCTCGCCGACCGGGCGGAGAGCGACGTCGACGACCCCGATCTGGGGGCGGCGGCTCTGGAAGATGATGCCGAGGGAGGAGGAGGAACAGCGGGCGACTTCAGGCCTTCGGCCACTTTCGCCGACTGGCCTGACGACGACGCCAAGGGAGAAGTCGCCCCTCGCCATCGGCTAGGAGCCAGCCAGCCTGGCGCGGGCTCTTCTGCCGCGTCGGGCGCTCCAGGCGGCGGGAAGAAGCGCAGGGCCGTGCCGACCTTGTTCGGCAGTCGGCCGAAGAAGCCCAAGGGTTCGGCTGCGGCGACCCGGCGGGACGAGGCGGCCGCGAAGGCCATCCGCTTCCGTAAGGAAGTGAAGAAGCCGCCATTGGTCTCCACATAAGTATTCTGTCTTCAAAGTTTTATTCTTTCTTTGTGATTTGTCTGAGTCTCTGCTTGCCCCTCTTGCTTCAAGGCTCCCCTCTCTCTTGAGAGGGTCACCGCCGCCTCCGTCATGGGGTCAGCGGAGACGTCCGCCACCACTCGGCGGATTGACCCCGCTGCTGACCTCTGGGAGGCGACGGAGCGGAATGCGCAGGAGAAGCGCAACAAAGAAGAGGCCCTCCGCCTGGAGAAGGCGGAGGCCGACAGGGCGGAGGCCTCCGCTAAGAAAAAACTAGCGGAGGCCGAGGCCGCCGCCGCGGCGAAGTAGCAGGCTGAGCAAGCCGCACGCTGCCAGTCGGCGGTGCTCGTCACTCTGTTGAACTCTGCGCCGCCGCCTCCAGAGTTCACGGGGCAGACTAGGGAAGCCGGCGGGGAGAACCCCGTCGTGGAGGGGGAGGGCGGCGACCCCTGTACGTCGGATGCGAATGTTCCGCCGCCGCCTCCGCCGCCGTCTGAAGGTGCGCAGGGCGAGCAGCCGGCGGGCCCTCCGGTGCCGCCGACCGAAGACGAGGCCGTGGCGAGGCTACTCCTCCAAGTCGGCTTGCCAACGCGCCGCCGTCTGGAGAGGGCGACTTCGGCGCCCCGCCCCTTGGAAGTCGGCGCTGCCAGCTCGGCGATCCCAGACGTCGAGGCGACGAGCGCCGCGCCCATTGGGTGGGTGCAAGGAGGCAGCACAGGGCCGCTAAACCAGGCGCTCCTGGACGTCCAGGCGAAGCTTCGTGCCGAGGGCGACGCTCTCCAGAATTGCACCAAGGCGTACCTGGCGTCGCGGGCAGCCGTCCGGGTATGTTTTTCCTTTTGGCCTTTGTTTTTCTTGTTCCTCTCTGTGGGGACGCGCCAGCGCACCCACTGGGTGTAGTCCCCGAGTTTCGGGCTGGCTGCTGAGCAGGCAGCCTGGAACACCAATTGATGAACTTTGGGTATTAACTTTTTGTCTGAAACGTTCGTCGCAGGATTACCACAACCTCCGCGTCACTGCCTTCAACCGTAACGTTGAAGAGCTGGGCAAGTGGACCGCCGATCTTTCGGAGAGCCGGAGTAAGTCCTTTTCCTTCTTCGCGGGGGCGCGCTGGCGCACCCGCGGGCTGTAGTCCCCGAGATTCGGGCCGACTGCTGAACAGTCGGGCCGGATCTCCCCGGCGACCTTCTTTACTGATGACTTGACGCCTTCTTTCTTTCTTCTTCTCAGGGGCCAACGCTGCTCTTCAACAGCAGCTGAGTGACGCCAACTCCGCTTTGCGCGCCAAAGAGGAGGAGTGCAGCAAGCTCGCCACGAAGCGCGATCTGCTGGCCACTCAATTGGCAGAGCAGAAGGAGCTGCTTGTGAAGTCGCGGAGGGAGGCGGAGGAGACGGAAACCGCCCTCTTGGCCGAGTTCGCGAGTGAGCGCTCCTCGTGGTCTGACAAGGAGGCGCTGCTGTCCTCCGGCTTCCACGAGATTGAAGACATCGTTGATGGTGAGTTTCTTTATTTTCTTTCTTCGAGCTGCCGACTTAGATCGTGCCGACTCCTGGTTTTTGGCTTGCTTCTTCGTTTCTTCGTGTCTTTGCAGACTTCTTCCCTGGGCAGTCGCAGGCCGCCATCCAAGCCATCGAGGCTGACCATGAAGGTCAGAGGACGGAGGGCGCAAAGATTGCCGCCGATGCCCCCCGAACTCTTGACGAGCACATCCTGAGCAACGAGGCTCACCTTCGGCCGGCTCACCGGATGCTGCGCCGGCTTCAGCGTGTCGGTGCCCAGGCAATTGCCGCCCTGTGGCTGGATATGCAGGCTCTGCGCACCCCCAGCCTGACGGCCGACTAGCTGGAGGTCGCGGATGGTTGTCTTGAGGCCTGGAAGGGCTCTTCGGCCCGAGCTGGAGCGCGCCGGGCCTTGGAGTTCGTCAAGGCATGGTATCCGGGGCTAGACCTAGACCGGCTGGCCACGCTTCGGTCGGAGGCCCAGCCGGAGCTGGCAGCCGCGGAAGACGCCCTCGTCAAGCGTGCTGCGGCGATCGCTGAGTACACCGACACCAGCATCTTCGTCCTCGAGCGGTCTGAAGACGGCGAGGAGGTACCGCCGGAGTGGTTTGGGATGAACCCAGACTACGGCGAGGACTCGACGGAGGTGATTGGCTCTAGCGTCGAGGAAGAGGGCGAGGCGGAGGACGGAGGCGAGGCGGAGGCACCAGAAGACGGAGCAGACGGCCAGCCTCAGCTCGACTGTGCCTCCAGCAACGAGCCGCGTGCGACTGACCCGACTGCCGCCGTAGGCAATCAAGCCGAGACTAGCCAGCCGGCCGCCCCGACGCCTGGCGTTGGCGCCTCCTCTGACCCTCCGAGTCCGTCTGCTGCTTCCTAAGCTGGCGCTGTATCTTTGTTTTGTCTGCTTCAGTAGTCTTTGAAGAACTTGTTAATTCGCACAATTCCACCCGCGGGGTGTATTTTGAACCTTTGCTCGAAAATTCGGCCAAGGGCCTATGTTATGTAAATATATTTATCTGAGTTCTATCTTTTCTTGCTCATTGCTCTTTTGGCTTTTTTCCTTTGCCGCTTTCTCTTGGTTGCCTGCCTTGCCAATCGGACAGCCGCTCTGCGGACTGTCGCTAGATCAAGTGCTAGGCTACTTTGGGAAAGCAAGTACTTAGCCGTTTTCAAGATTTTTTTGAGCAAGTTAGATAGAAGACGGCAATCCGACTATCCGAGAGTCGGTTTGCGAGAAAGGCTGGAAGCTGTCTTGAGCTATGTTTTATGCTTTGAGTCCTTAGCCATTTTTCATGCGAATGCCCATTCTACCTTACTGCTGCCCACCGTACAGTCGCTCTGCGAGCTGCGCCTTCTGACAGGAGACGGTTTAGGCGTTTACACACTACTTGTCCAACTGTAGGAAGCATTTCGTAGTGCAAGGCGGCAAGTCATCGGGCCGACTTGTCGAGCCCGGTGCCAAACGGCATAAAAAGGAGTAACATACTCGCAGTCATAATTTTTATCATACAGACAAAAGAGGGCAGTCCCCGAGCTCGCCTCGGGGGGCCCGAAGTCTTGGTACTTTAATACAAAAGGTAGCGTGGTACATACTGCATCAACTGTAAAATCTTCAGAGGAGATTTGCATTCCATGGCCGCTCTGTCTCCTTGCTGGAGTCGTCCCTCTTGCGTGCTCGGGGCTTCTGAGCATCGATCAGGTAGTAGGAATCGTTTCCCAGTACTTTGCTGATGATGAAAGGGCCTTCCCAAGGCGCCGACAGCTTGTGCTGGCCGGCTGTTCGCTGGATCAGCCGGAGCACAAGGTTGCCTTCTTGGAAAGATCTTGGCCTGACCTTCCTGTTGTGGTATCGGCGCAGGCTCTGCTGGTAGATGCTGGACCGGCTGAGTGCCAACAGCCGGCCCTCTTCTAGCAGATCGACACCGTCTTGTCGTGCTTCTTCTGCTTCCTCCTTGGTGTACATGGTGACTCGTGGGGAGTCGAACTCTATGTCCGTTGGGATGACGGCTTCGGCACCGTAGACGAGGAAGAAGGGCGTGAAGTCGGTTGACTTGTTTGGAGTCGTGCGCAGACTCCAAAGGACGGCTGGCAGCTCGTCGAGCCAGCAGCCAGCCGAGCGCTCCAAAGGCTCGATCAACCGAGGCTTGATGCCGGACAGGATGAGGCCGTTTGCTCGCTCCACTTGGCCGTTTGACTGCGGATGGGCGACGGACGCTAGGTCCAGTCGGATGCCCTGTGTTGCGCAGAAACGGGCCAAGGCGCCTTTGGCGAAATTTGTGCCGTTGTCGGTGATGATGCTGTGTGGTATGTCGTACCGAATTGTGATATCGGAGATGAAAGTTACGGCGGTCGGACCGTTCAGCTTCTTGATTGGCTTTGCTTCTATCCACTTGGTGAACTTGTCCACTACGACAAGTGAGTTAAACCACCTCGTGTTGTTTTGAATGGCCCCACCATGTCTAGACCCCAAACTGTGAAAGGCCAGGCAATGGGGATGGTCTTGAGTGCAGAAGCTGGCTGGTGCGGCTTGGAGCTGAACTTCTGACACCCTTTGCATTTTTGGACCAACTCCTTGGCCTCTTCCAAGGCAGTTGGCCAGAAGAAACCGTGTCGAAAGGCTTTGGTGATGAGTGCTCTTGAAGCCGCATGGTGGCCGCACTCGCCTTGATGGATGTCTTTGAGGATCGCTTGGCCTTGCTCTGGATCTACGCAGCGCTGGTAGACACCAGTGATGCTGCGTCTGACCAGCTCTCTGTTGACTATGGTGTAGGCTGCCGCCCGGCGTTGTATTTGCCGAGATGAAGTTTCATCAGTCAGCAGTTCTTTGTTCACCAGGAATTTGAGGATGGGTTGGGCCCATGAGGGTGCTGCTATTTCTTCGACTGCCAGAACTGCGACTTGGACGAGGGCGGTTGGGCTGGGAGGCGGCGGGGTGGAGTCAACAGCCGCTTGCTAGGTTGATGAAGTCCCCAGGCCGACTGGCGCGGTCCTTGGGCTGAGTTCTGGAGTCTTCGAGTCCGCCACCGTAGTCCCCGGGCCGGGTTTGGCTGTGGCAGCTTTGGGGTCTTCCGCCAAAATCCTCGTTCCGACTGCCGGAGCTCTGGAGCCGGATCCGACGTCTTCGGGAGGAGCCGGCACAAAAATGGAGTCTGATTCTGGTGAAGGCTTGACAGAGGCTTGAGGAGGCGTTGAAGGGCGACACCAGATGGTATTGCTTAGTGGGTAGAGCCAATTCGTGCCAATGCATCTTCTTGGTCGTTGTCATTTCTTGGCACATGGAGGAACTCGCACCCTTCGAAATACCCACTGAGTTGCTGCACGAGGAAACGGTAGCTCGCCATGTTTGCATCTTTCGCGTCCCAGTCGCCAGATGATTGCTGGACCACTAAGTCCGAGTCGCCATAACACAAGATCCGGTGGATGCCAAGCTCTTTGGAAAACCGGAGCCTGTGAATGAGCACCTCGTACTCGGCGACGTTATTGGAGGCGGCAAAGTGGATTTGCAGCGCATATTTGAGCTTGTCGCCTTTGGGAGAGGTGAGGACGACACCGGCTCCCAAGCCAGTGCGCATCTTGGAGCCGTCAAAGTGCATCCGCCAATGGGTGGAATCAGGTGCTGGAGGTAGGTACTAGGTCTCGGCCCAGTCGACGAGGAAGTCGGCCAGTGCTTGTGACTTGATGGCAGTGCGGGGCTGGTAGTGGATGGTGTAAGGAGCCAGCTCTATGGCCCACTTGGCCACTCGACCAGAAGCATCTCGGCTACCGATGATCTCGGTAAGTGGGGCCGTGCAGACCACCGTGATTGGATGCTCTTGAAAGTAAGGCTTCAATTTCTTGGCAGCAAAGTGTACGCCATAGCACATCTTCTGGTAGTGGGGGTAGTTCTGCTTGGAGGTCGACAGTACCTCGCTCAGGTAATATACCGGTCTCTGGACAGGTAGCGCCTTGCCTTCCTCCTTGCGTTCCACTACAATGACCGTGCTGACTACCCGGCTGGTGGCGGCGACATACAGGAGCATAGGTTCCTTGGGAGTCGGAGCCGCCAGGACGGGTGGAGTAGTCAGCATCTTCTTCAACTGGTGAAAAGCTTCGTCCGCCTTATGGTTCCACTAAAAAAATGGTCTTCTTCATGAGTTGGTACAAGGGGAGAGCTTTCTCGCCCAGCCGACTGATGAATCGGCTGATGGACGCCAAGCAACCGGTGAACTTCTGCACGTCCAGCAGTCGGCTGGGTACGTCCATTCTCTCAATGGCCTTGATCTTTACTGGGTTGCATTCTATGCTGCGTTCAGAGACCAGGAAGCCAAGGAGCTGGACGGCTGGTACTCCGAAGACACACTTCTCGGGGTTGAGCTTGATCTGGAATCGGCGCAGGTTCTCAAAAGTCTCCTTGAGGTCTTCCAGCAGTGTCCCACACTTTTCCTTCTTCACCACCACGTCGACCACGTAAACGTGGGCGTTCCTGCCGAGCTGCTTGAGGAGGCACTTCTGCATGCAACGCTGAAAGGTGGCGCTGGCGTTCCTTAAGCCGAACGTCATGGTGAGGTAGCAGAAGGCTCCAAACGGTGTGATGAAGGCGGTTTTCAGTCTGTCAGCCGGGTTTAGCTTGATCTGGTGATATCCTGAGTACGCATCCAAAAAACTCAACAGCTCGCATCCGGTTGTGGAGTCTATCACCTGATCGATTCTTGGTAAAGCAAATGGGTCCTTGGGGCAGGCCTTGTTGAGGCTCGTGTAGTCAATACACATTCGCCACTGCTTGTTCTTCTTTAGTACCAGGACCGGATTTGCTAGCCATTCTGGAAAGAACACTTCCATAATGAAGCCGGCTGCTAGGAGTCAGGCTATCTCTTCTCCGACAACTCTTCTCTTCTCTTCAGATAAGCGGCGCAGGGACTGTCTGACCGGCTTTGCATCAGATCGGACATGTAACTTGTGCTCGGCGAATTACGTCGGTACACCTGGCATGTCTTTGGGGGACCATACGAAGATGTCCTGATTCTCACGGAGGAAATCGACGAGCTCGCCTTCCTATTTGCTGTCGAGGTTTGCACCTACGACGGCGTTTTAACACCCTCGATGCGACTATAGCTCCCACGTGTCGAGGCACGACTAGAGACATAATCGCATTGAAGGCATATGTCGCAAGTAAGGTAATCTTTACACATCCCATGTAATATAATAATAAAGGTGGAGAAAAACATAGTTGGCTTACACTCGCCACGTCAATCAAGGTACATAAATAACATTACATCATCCAAACACTCATGGCCCGACTACGGCGCCAAAATAAAAGAAAACCCAACATGTGACACGGTCCTGATCACCCCCAACTGGGCACCACTACTGATCATCAGGAAAGGAAACATAATAACGTTGAGAGTCCTCGTCGAACTCCCACTTGAGCTCGAGCGCGTCACCTGGAGCGGAATCATCAGGCCCTGCATCTGGTGTAATAGTAATCTGTGAGCCACAGGGACTCAGCAATCTCGCACCCTCGCGATCAAGACTATTTAAGCTTAAAGGTAAGACAAGGTAAATATAAGTGGAGCAGCAGCAAGCGACTAGCATATATGGTGGCTATCCTGTTCGCAAAAGAGAGCGAGAAGAGGAGGCAAAATGCGAGCGAGAAAATCTAGAGAACAACCTGCGCAAGCATTACTCCAACACCATGTCCACTTCCCGGACTCCGCCGAGAAGAGGCCATCACGGTAACACACTCAGTTGATTCATTTTAATTAAGTTAAGGTTCAAGTTATCTACAACCGGACATTAACAAATTCCCATCTGCCCATAACCGCGGGCACGACTTTCAAAAGTTCAAATCCCTGCAGGGGAGTCCCAACTTAGCCCATGACAAGCTCTCACGATCAACGAAGGAATAGACCTCCTCCTAAGACGTTCCGATCAGACTCGGTATCTCGGTTCTTCAAGACAACTCCGACAATGGTAAAACAAGTCCAGCAACACCACCCGATGTGCCGACAAATCCCGATAGGAGCTGCACATATCTCGTTCTCAGGGCACACCGGATAAGCTAAGAGTACGGGAGCCAACGTAACCCAAGTTGCCAAGGGACGGCCCTGCACGGTGCTCTAGGTTGGACCAACACTTAGAGGAGCACTGGCCCGGGGGGTTTAAATAAGATGACCCTTGAGTCCGCGAAACCCAAGGGAAAAGGCTAGGTGGCAAATGGTAAAACCAAGGTTGGGCACTGCTGGTGGAGTTTTATTCAAGGCGGACTATCAAGGGGTTCCCATTATAACCCAACCGCGTAAGGAACGCAAAATCCGGGAACATAACACCGATATGACGGAAACTAGGGCGGCAAGAGTGGAACAAAGCACTGGGCGAGAGGCCGAGTCTTCCACCCTTTACCAAGTATATAGATGCATTAAGATAACAGATAATATAATG
This sequence comes from Triticum urartu, assembly GCF_056163025.1. Lineage (NCBI taxonomy): Eukaryota > Viridiplantae > Streptophyta > Magnoliopsida > Poales > Poaceae > Triticum > Triticum urartu. The sequence goes on from NC_141877.1 coordinate 674,234,562, forward strand.
ATATCCCAACAAGTAAATAAATGTTCCAACAAGGAACGGCCTCCAATCTTCACCTGCAACTAGCAACGCTATAAGAGGGGCTGAGCAAAGCGGTAACATAGCCAATCAATGGTTTGCTAGGACATGGTGGGTTAGCGGTTTGACATGGCAATTTGGGAGGCCTGAAAGCAAATGGTAGGCATCGTAGCAATGTCATAGCAAAAGAGCGAGCAATCTAGCATAGCAAAGATAGTAGTGATTTCGAGGGTATGATCATCTTGCCTGCAAAGTTGTCAGAGTTGACTAGATCCTCGAAAGCAAACTCAACGGGCTCCTCATTAGCGAACTCGTCTCCCGGCTCTACCCAAACAAGACAAACAAGCAACAAGGACATAATCAACCACGTGCAAAGCTCAAACAACATGATGCAACGATGATATGCTATGCGGGATGCGATGCGGGATGCATATGCAAGATGTGACAGGAAATGCAAGAACCTGGCCTCAAATTGGAAAACCAAGTGTGCCACTGGAAAGATGAGATGAAATCGCTTGAAAACGATATAAAGAACGCCGGAATCGGAGTTACGGTTTGGAAATGGCAAGCGATTCAAATATGACACCGGTCTGCGATTTACAGCAAATAGCCATCTAAATGCAATGAGATAAACATGCTAAAGCACCCAAACATGACAACAAAATACATGGCAGGGATGCATTCAAGATGCTTAACAAAAGTCTAGCACTGAGCTACGGCCAAATCATCCATTAACAGGTTCAAACAAGCATGGCAAAAACGCATATGGCAAACAGATCTCAGACTTACTGAAATTAACACTTGTCTGGAATTTCAGATCAGGTAGCACTCTTCGGAGTAACAAAACTACATGCTACAGGACCTGAACATGGCAAAGTAAAGCATGGCATGGAGCTAATCAAAGATCTTAACAAAAGTCCCTTAGTGACCTTGAGCCAAAAGGGATCAGAAAATACAATTGCAAGCATGTAAACATGGCAAAAACATAATCAGATCATAGACTTAGTGAAAACTGGAACATACTGAAAACAGATATCAAGTAGGCATGTTTACGAGCTCGATGCACTCACTACGGGGCAAGTCATGACAAACTAAGCATACACCCATCAAGAATACACAAAATGCAAGCTAGACATGGCAAGAACAATAACATAGCATGCACGGATCAACTACAACATCATCGGCAAAATTGCAAACAAGTTGACAATCTGCCCAGATTCACAAAGTAGCAAAAGTAGAGCTCGATTGACTCAAGCTAGGATGCTCCATAATTGAAAACAAAGACATGGATGGATAGATCACTACATGATTAACAAAACATCCTTACTGATCATCCTCAAAAGAGGCACGGATCATTAGGAAACAACATGAACATATGGCCATATGAAATAAACAGATCAAGGACTTAGTGAAATTACTAAGTCCCTGAAATCAGCACTAACAAGTGCACCACTTTGCAAGCTTGTGCTAGTCACCACACACATCATAAAAATACATGGGTTGCACCTCTGGAAAGATGGAAAAACCCTTAACAAAACATATGTAGAGCTCATGGGCATATCATGCACACAATAATCATGGCAAAATGACAAATATGCAAATGGAGCAGTAGATCTGACAATAATCTCAAGTAGCCCTCTTCTAACAGCATTTCGGGCACCAAGATGAACTCAAATGAAAATGATGCAATGGAATGAAATGATGTACTCTCTGAGACGAACAATTTGATATGCTATATGCCCAAATCGGAGCTATGGATGCAAAGATACGATGCTATGAACATGGGCACATGGACTAGGAAATTCCGGGGACTTAGTGAAAACTTGAGGGGAAAAAGTCAACCTCCCAGATACGGATCGGGCTGGCGCGCGAACCGAGGTTCGCCGGAGGAGTGCGCGGGGCGGCGCCGGGGAGGTCGGAGGAGGCGGATCCGGGCCAGATCCGCCCTGGCGGCGAGGCGATTGGCGGCGGTGGCCGCGGCGTCGCAGGGCCCGTGGTGGCCGGAACTTGCAGCGGCGGAGGCGCGCGTCGCCGGCGGGCGGCGGGCGGCGGAGGAAGACGAAGGGTGGCGGCGCGGGGAAGAAGGGGGGCGGCGCGGTCGGGGCGTCCGGGCCCGGTCGGCGCCGGGGAGGGCCGGCCTCGGGCCTTCGCGGGCCCTGGCGGCGGCGAAGTGGGCACCCGCCCGGGGACACGTGGCGGCGAGTGATTGGGCGGCGGCGGCGGCGCGGACGCGTCCGGCCCGGACGGACAATGTCCGGCGCGGTGCGAGGGGTGGATCTAGGGTTTTTTCGGGAGGAAGGAGAAGGAGATTTTTGGGGGTTCTTTAAATAGGCATAAAGGGAGCTAGGAGAGTCCAAATGAGGTGCGGTTTTCGGCCACGCGATCATGATCGAACGCTCTAGATGATGGAGAGGGTTTTGGTGGGTTTTGGGCCAATTTGGAAAGGTGTTGGGCTGCAACACACACGAGGCCTTTTCGGTCCCTCGGTTAACCGTTGGAGTATCAAACGAAGTCCAAATGATACGAAACTTGACAGGTGGTCTACCGGTAGTAAAATAAGGCCGCTTGACAAGTCTCGGTCCAATCCGGAAATGTTTAATCCCCACACACGAAAGAAAGCTAGAAATGACCACCGGAGGAGAACGAAGCGCCGGAATGCAAAACGGACAACGGGGAAAATGCTCGAATGCATGAGATGAACACGTATGCAAATGCAATGCACATGATGACATGATATGAGATGCATGACAACGACAACAACACACGGAGACAAAAACCCGAACCCGAGAAAATAAAATAAGTTAACGCCGGAAACGGCAAGAGTTGGAGTACAAATTGGGAAAGTCATATCCGGGGTGTTACAGGCGTACCTCTCTGGGTGCTCCGAGTCCAAGGGTATCTTCTTTGTTTCTTTGGCCGGCTTGAACGAACCCTCAGCCTCCGACTCCTTTGGGTTGGGCGATACCTCAGGCTGCTTGCCGGCCATCGCCACAACTCGCTCAAGGAGCCGCTTCTCAGCCGCGATTACCAGGGACTCGGCCAGCCGACTGCTCTCAGCTGCGCAAGCAGACGACTTTCGGTAGTCGCCGGCCACAGTCAGAATTCCCTTTGAACTGGGCATCTTCATCTTGAGGTAGGCGTAGTGGGGGACCGCCATGAACTTGGCCAAGGCTAGTCGGCCAAGCAGCGCATGGTATGGGCTCTCAAGATCCACCACCTCAAACCAAACAGGCTCTCTACGGAAGTGATCTTTGTCCCCAAAGAGGACGTCCATCAGGATCTTGCCGATTGGCGAGCAGGAAAGCCCAGGAACAATGCCGTGGAAAACAGTTCGGCTATTCTGAAGCTGTCTTTGCTTGATCCCTAACTTCTCCATGGTGTCCTTGTACAGGATATTGATGTTGCTGCCCCCGTCTATCAGAACTCGCGAGAAACGCGCGGCTCGTCTGTCCATAGCAAAGGTGGCGTCTAGGACCAAGGCATAGGAGCCCGGACTCGGCATCACTTCTGGGTGGTCAGCCCTGCTCCAGCTGATGGGCTTCTCAGACCAGTGCATGAACTCTGGCATCTCCGACGCTACTGCATTCACCTCTTGTCGCTGCAGCCGCCTGCTGCGTCGATCATCAGCCACACTGGTGAACACCACATAGGCTCCATGATCTTCAGGGTATTCGTCCTGTACTGCGCCGACTGACCTGACAGCCGGCTGCTGGGCGGAGGAGGAGGCGGCTGCCCAGTAGGTGGGGGAGGCAGGAGGCCGTCTCCCTTGGCGATCCTGGTGAGCCAGTGGCACTTTCGGGTGGTGTGATTCGACAGCTTTGCGCCGCTGTGGAACTTGCAAGGTCCATCCAAGGTCTGCTCATAGGAGAAGGCCGGCAACCAGTTTGGCTTGCCGCCTTTCTGTCGCTTGGGCGGGGGCTGCTCTTCTGGCTGCTGGGCTTCAACGGTCGCGACCTGCCGGCTGCTGGAAGCCGGCGACGGGGCCTTGCGATTGTTGTCGCCCTGCTGTTGTCACCGGCCGGCGTCTGTCGCCGGAGTTCTTGGAGCTTGAGGAGCCACTTTGCCAGTTGTGCTGATTTGAATTTCCGCCTTCATGGAGGAGTCGGCCGTGGCGTACTTGTCCACTATGATCAGCAGCTCGTCGAGGGTTTCTGGCTCGTCTCAGAGGAGCTTGTGCTTGAGGAGGGTGCCTTCTCTGCACCCGGCTGTGAAGTACTCGATGGCCTGCACCTCGTGCACGCCCTCGCAGGAGTTCCGGAGCTCGGCCCAACGCGTGAGGTAATCGCGAGTCGACTCGTCGGGGCCTTGCACGCACAAGGAGAGCTGACGAGGCTTGGGAGGACGCTTGTACGTGGTGGTGAAGTTGCGGACGAACGCTTCGGTGAAGTCGACCCAGCTGTTGATGTTGCGGGGCTTTAGGCTGTTCAGCCATGTCCGGGCCGTGCCCTGGAGCATGAGCGGAACGTACTTTACGGTGACAGGCTTGTTGCCGTTTGCTATGCTGACAGCCGTGGAGTAGTCGACTAGCCAGTCTTCCGGCTTCACGGAGCCGGTATACTTGGGCTTGTCTCTTGGGAGCGTGAACCCTCTGGGAAAGGGTTCGTCCCGAATGCGGGGCCCGAAACAAGGCGGACCCAGCTCGTCTTCTTCTTCCAGCGCTAAGGATCGGTGGAGTCGGTCGATCGGGTGGCGGGCGTCATTCTCCCCAACTCCCTCTCGGCGGCCAAGGCGGTCACCGAGAGTCGGATGGTCAACAGGCGGCGGGGAGACTCGCCTCTCCTTGCGGGGAGGGGGAGGCGGATAGTCGTCCCGTCGTTCCACTGCTCTTGGGCGGCCGTCTCGGTCACGCTCTATGGTAATGCGGGTCCGACTGTGGCTGACAGTCGGCTCCTTGTCTCTTCTTCCTCGGGCGCCGCCAGTCGATGTCCGAGACGTTGCGCCTTGATCTCGGTGAAGGTCGTCGACGGGTCGTTGAGGCGCTTCCATGCGGCAGCCGGCCTCGTTCTGCACGGCGGCCGCGTCGAGAAGCCGCTGGACTCGTTCCATCATGAGGCGGCGTTCTTCGCCCTCGAAATTGTCCAGCTCGTCCGCCGCTGCCTGGGCGGCTCGGATGTTCTCCGCTGGTGTAGCGTACACAGGACGGCTTGCCCCAAACAGGTTGGCGATGGCTACGCCGCACTGCCGGACCGCGCCAAGGCGGCTGGGCCCCGCCGGGGCCGGTGAGCCGCCGACGGCGCGATCCATCTCCCGCTGGTAGGCCTCTGACAAGCGTCTCATGCTGGCCAGCTTCTTCGCGTCTTCAACGAGCTGAAGGCGGCGCGCCTCCAACGTCTCTGCGTCAGCGTCTTCCGGAATGGGCACAGTTAGGTCTTGCAGCGCCGCGCCGAGCGAGTCGTGCGCTCCTCCGCCGGGGAGCTCGTCATGACTGATGACTAGCACCTCTGTGACGGTGCTTCCGTTGCTCTCTGCGTGGGGGAGAGGTTCGTCGTAGACCGCCACATTGGTGGGGAATGCGTCGAGCGACGCGGTGTCGGAGTCGACCAGCATCGGGTCGGTGGAGCCTACGGACTCCAAGTCTACGGCGGGCTCGCCGGAAACGTGGAGTTGATCGAGGAGGCCCACGAGGAGGTTCTCGGGGCCGCCCGTGCCTGCGTTGGATGCAGGTTCGTCGGAGAGGCGGACCTCACCGACAAGTTCGGCCAAGGAGCTGACCGCGCAGGCGATCTCGACGCCGCTTAGCGCGTTGGCGCAAACTCTGTCTGGCGTGCCTGGCTGGCTGCGCTCGCCAGGGAGGAAAAGAGTTCCCGTCCAGAGCAGATCTCCAGGCGGCGGTGCACCAGGCCCCACGGTGGGCGCAAAATGTCGGGGCTTTGGTGCGACATATGCCAACGGATGGCTTATCATGGTGGGGGCGAGTAGAACGTCACCTGTGTCTGGAAACGGGATGAGGCGAAGACATGCACGCCGGCGAATCTTACCCAGCTTCGGGGCTCTCCGGAAAGATAATACCCCTACTGCTGCTCTGCGGGGTCTCCGCATGATCACTATGGCCAAAGTGTTTACACGGTTGCTCCTTGAGTTGTTTTCTGGTGGTAGGAGAGGGCAAGACTAGCTCTCTCCCTTCTATATGATCTGGTCTAAAGCTAATGGGTTCCAACCCTTTGCATGGGTGCCCTGGGGGGTTTATATAGGCCTACCCCCCCCAGGGGTACAATGGTAATCCGGCTGGGCGTGGGCCCAGCCGTCAGTGTCTCTGGCCTCCGTCTTCTCTGCCGACCGCTGGGGCCCGCCGACTGGCCTGGTACGGAGCCGACAGCCCGCGTCCGCCGCGGGCGGGTCTTGCCGGCTGCTGCTTACTGTAGCCGTGCTTCTGATGACGCGGGCTTGATCATGAGGTCGTGGCAACAGCCCCGCCGCCTGGCGGGCGATCACTATTGCCTCTTCCCATCACATCTTGATTAATGGCGCGTGGGCCCCGGGGGAGGACTCGGCCGACTCCCCCGGGTCGACTCCCGACGGGTCCGACTGGTGGTTCTCCTGCCGTCTCCTGAGGTCTCACTGACTGGTGGGGCCTGGTGCCTCCAGGCCGTACAGACAAGCCGTTGTGGGTGCAGGATTCGGCCCTGTGGTGCTGGTGTCAGGGCCGGCATGGCAATAGTGCCACGCCGCACGGAGATCTTCCGGGGTACGGCGTGCTGTGGCCATGCCTGCCCTTGGTGAGGGGCGGGGGTGGGCTTCATTGTAGCCACGCCCCTGCCTCGTCCCCTTTGATGAGGTCATGGGGTTTGTTGGAGTCACAGACCGACTCCCCAAAGCCGGCTTCTCTGGAAGTCGTCCCTGGGACTCGGCCATGAGCGGGCAGTCGTCCGTCTTGCCGTCGACTCCCCAGGAGGCGGCTCTTCGTCCTGGGGTCTTGAGGGGCGCAGCCTGCCCCGATGTTTTAAAAGGTTCTGGGGCTCGGGTTGGCCTACCCGCGGCCCATTACTCCGACAGCCTGCCGAGGGCCGGCCTCTCTAGAGGTCGCCCTCCAGGAGTCGGCCCACTTTGAGGCCATTCTCTGGGCCTTGCCGTCTTCTGCCAGCCGGCCACTGGGACCAGTCGGCCGTAAGAAGGCGGCTGGCTGATCTTCGGGTCTTGAGGGGCGAAGTCGGCCCTGATGTCTTGAAATGCAATGGGGAGCAGATGAGGCTACCCATGGCTAATTACTCCGACACGTGCGGACTTCGGTCATGGCAGACGATGACGGCGTCCCCGATGTCGTTCCCTTGTTGAGGCATTTGTCTTTAAATGATAGGCTTTGATGCGATGTCTGTTTGGTATTCAGCTTGGATATTCGGCACCCCTTCATCAAGGCCGGGATGTATCCTCCTTTTAAAAAATGGACATTTAGCGACAGGTGAGGCATTCTGGGACCTTACTACATGTGTGCGCTACGGCGTCAGTTATGGCTGGCCTAGAAGCACGTACTAATTAAATTAGTCTATTATGAAAAAGGGTGTGATTTGGTCTCAGTCGACTGAGACTTAATCATGTGATATAGTATGTAAGATGAAAAAGAAAAACTGAAAATAATTTTTTCGTACGAATCTCCATGCAAAATCAAAGGAAGATAACATCGACTGAGACATAACGACTGAGACTTAGCAAAATTGTATGAAAAAACCTAACATGTAGAGCCATAATCTATGGTGGTGCTAAAATCTAAGCGAAATGATTTTTGGCGACAATAAAGATGCGGTACTGTAAGCAAATAGGCTTTTGCTGAGCGCCTGAGCAAACCTCATGACATGGTGAGCAGCTCGTAACGGGCGCAGAGCTCTGGTATGACATGGTGAGCAGCTCGTAACGGGCGCAGAGCTCTGGTATGGCATGGCACCGGCATTAATCGATCGATGCAATGTCCGAAGTTAATTATTAAGTGCCGCTACGTGCCCGACAAGTGCTCCTGCTCCTTGGCAATTGCCGACACGTGCCTGGCCTGCACCTGCAACGGACGGCATAGTGTTTGATTTTATAACTAATAGTTATCTGCCTTTGAAATGCATGGCTCGCGCCTCGCGTATCCGCCCACACACGTACGATATCTTCTTCAACCAGCTCTGCTGTGTGGGCAGTGGCCGGTGCCAATAGTGCCAAGTAGTAATAACGATCTTTTCGTCAAGGACGAGTAAGAGGAACTCTAGTAGAGTAGGATCGCCATGTATATCGCTCAAAAAAAAAAAGAATCGCCATGTATGGTCAACCATCGTAATAACTGTGTTTTTCTTTTTCTGAAATGAAAAGAAGGATAGCCCCTGCCTCTGCATCCGAGTGATGCATGCAGCCATGTTATTTAACGAAAATACGAATACGAAATCTTTGGTCCAGTACTGGCTTACAAAAGTAGCCAAAGGAAAATAGAATAGAAAATGCCACGGCTGGCAAAAAATAATATACGATGATTAAACACCTAGCCTATTATTAGTCCCCCATCTAAATCAATTTAAGATAACCTGTGCTATCATCTCCCAGCGGTTGCACCTAGTAGCCAAAAGCTCCCTGGAGTATGCATGAGTGAGTAAAGACCACGTACAGATCCACGCAGTGGCTTTGTATATAACCTGCAAAAAGTTGGCAAAAAAACTCTGTTAAATATCATATCATTTCTACAGTTTCATATAGCCGAAAATAGGCACATATCCCTATCCGGATATGTCTCACGATATTTGGTTCTACTCCGTTTACTCCCGTCCCATATAACATGTTGATTCTAGTCTGAGGACTAACGTTGAAGGCTATATGAATCGCACGCCAAATCAGTTTGGCAAGTGGACAATCGAGAAAGATGTGTTGTATATTTTTATCCTGATCGCAAAAGCAACATCGAACTACCCTCCCATCTTCGTTTTAACAAGTTATCCTTGATCAAAATCACTTCCTTGTGGACAAACCACATGAAAACTTTAATTCTAACTGGAACTTTAATTCTAAACTGTCATAATAACTGTTACTACTATGATTTTAATTTTAAGAAAAGGCATTCTTACAAAGTCGTCATCTTGTGAGGATCGTCATAGTTTCTGGAGTGTCCTTTATATCTTTCCTTCCAATCGTTATATATGACGTCGTGGGGTTTTATTTTAGAGCGTGCTTCATATGACAGTTACGTTTCTATATCTATACCCTTATATAGTGTGTGAATAATTTTGAAAGATGGTCGTTGGATGAAACCAATCCAACGGTGCAGAGATGGCAAATCCGAACACTACTGGCCGTTGGATATCATCTACAATCCACCAGATTTTGCCACATGTACAATCTAGAAGACTCCGTGATTGAACTTAAGAGAAATGCACAAAGCTCAAAACACAAGGACTTCTCCTTTGTTCTAGAATCTTCCGTATCATGATTGCCCAATTTTTTTCTAGATGAATCGTCATTATTTGTTTTTACTTTATGCTTTACAACGCACAATTCCATGAATCTTAAAATTGATTTTGAATGACACGAACTATAAGGATTAAACGAACATCTACATCACGCATATATATGACTCAAAGCTTACATGCTATAATGTGGTATTTATTCATAATTTGATTGACAAATCTCATACGTGCAATGCACGTGTACCTTACTAGTAGTACTATGTGGCAGGATGAAAACTTCAGGTCCCCATAATCTATATGGAGTGTGCTTCATATATGGATATATAGCTCCATGAATAGGGAGGCTGGAAATATGACGACGCTACTAGAGTTGCGCTCATGGAGTGTCTGCAGGGACAGGGGTTGCATATGGCCCATGGTGTCAGGTGACACTTAGCAAAACCTTCATGGAATCAATACTAACGAGTGTTCATTTGGATAAGCTGACACCGTTGCAATTAATGAGGTTGACCCCATAAGACTTCTATTCTAGTAGCTTCGCCCCTGTACTGAGTGACAAAGGTATTATGACACTCTGTGCAACGAATACTTCTATCAAGACCATCTAGCTGGAGGCAAGGCTTTGTGTTATAGAACCTCTAGGCATCACTGCCACCGGAGCCTTTTTCCTTTTTTGATAACGACCTCTGTATTAAACAGGTTCAGACTTTCGACACATCGCTCAAGTAGCTCGCAAGGTTGTACTAGACCTCAACCTCTTTTTGCGTCCCCAAAAAAACCTCTTTTGCGATCGTTCCAAGGAAATAACAGTTGACATATATATCTACACGGCCTTACACTGGAGTATAATAAAATGATGTAGTCGAGCTGTCGCATTGGATTTCTGCAGACACGAAGTACAAATCTTAGCTTTGGCGTTAGTTTTCAGCGAACAAAATTTCAGCCCACACTAGAGCGTTTCTACATAGAAACCAACTCAACCAAATATTGGAGCCGGTCTCTCCCGAGCAACACACTTAAAGACACCTTATATTGCTCTCTAAAAAAATCACCTTATATTGCAGACGGTTTTCATGGAGAAACCATACGCACAAGTTACTCACGCGGTTTCACCTACACCGAACCGCTTCGGGTAAGTGCCCGATCCAAAAGCCAACTATAATGAAACATATCTCAAAACCGTCTGAACCCTAACCCCACTCTCTCCTGGGTCGTGCCGACGAGCACCCACACCTCCCAGTCACCCCCACCGAGCCCGCCATTCTTTTGGCGATGCCCTCAACCAATCTGTGTGTTCTGCACCTCCACCAATGCCCATTATAGGGACACCACCGCCACTAGGCTTCCTTTCTCCCAACCCCGCCGCGCCGGCCTCCAACGTCCCTTCAAGCCCCATACCTCCCACCATAGCAACCGCTGGGCTAGAGTAGTGATTGCCTCGTCGTGAACGATGCCACTCGACGAGGGTGGCACGGTCCTAGGAGGAACCTGACCCCGACCCCGTCCTCGCCGCCTCCCATCCACCGCGGCCTCCACCAGCTGGGGTAGTCGACTAATCCCACACGATCCCGGGAGGACCCTGACCCCATCACCCTTAGATAGGAAGGTTTAGCACAAAGATATAGAGATATATTATTGTACGTTACTACTTCTACAAATCCTTGTTTGGCCCAGTTGCATATGATGTTTCTATTATTCTAGATACACTTGTACCTAGTGTGCTAAATAATGATGGTAGAGAAAATATGAAGTGTTTATAGAAGAGATCTATGTTGCTGTATTTCGAATGAAACATATCAAAGCTACAAGCCTTGATTATCCGACGGCTAAGCTTTTTCAACACTTGTGGTTCATGATTATTAAAGATTTAAAGCAAGTTTAGTAGTTGGTAGTGGGAGTGCAGGAGTGATGGTTGATATTCAACTAGGAAAATTTCAAAAAAAAAAAATTTACATATTTGATAATGTTTTTAGGAAAAAATTATCAATATCTACAATAGCAAATTGGTACCATATTGTTCCATCATGAAAAGTATTTCATATTTTATCTATTAGGTATTGAAGATGTAGATATTTTATTCTATAATCTTGGACAAGCATAAAAATGTTTGACTTCCATGAAAAATGATACACCTTATATTTTGGAATGCAGGGAGCGGTATATTGGTGTTTCATATCGTGCATGATTAATATACCTTTTTATATCATGTCTATGTTGGAATTTCCTAAGGTTCTCTTAAGAATATAGATCTTGGGGGAGGGGGGGGGGGATTTATTATGGCAGGATAGTGATAATCCACAGCAGTAACATTTAGTTAACTGGAAAGTTGTTTGCGAACCTGATGATCACGGTGGGCTAGGTGTACGTATACCTTGAGGTAATGAATATGTGTCCTTTTGGTTAGTGGCATTGGAAGTATGAAAATGAGGATGGGTTGTGGCAGAAACTTATTCTAGACAAATAATATTGCACTCAAGAAATGTTGTGGTACATGTAATCTAGACTTAAATCCCAATTCTTTCATACTTTTTTTAAAGTAAGGGGTGTATTTTATAATTTTTGTGAGTAAGTAGTGAATGCTAACAGGACAAGATTTTTGGAAGACTTGTGCTTAAGATTCATGACTTTATGTAAAAAATGCCGATATGTATAATTTAAACTTGAGTCAAAATATAATGGTTTAAACATTATTTAAGGAGAGTTTTGTCTATATTCATTTTAGGAGATTTGTTAAGAGATGGGACTCAATATTGAAAATGTTAAACTTATGGGAGGATGGATCGCAGACTAGATCTGTGGACTACGAGTCCTCTTCCCCGGTAACACCCCAGACATTCTATTTACTTACAAGATCTTTGTAGGGGTGTGGTGCTAACTGATAAAAACGGTTCTGGCCTTCTGTTTTACTACAGTGTTTTGTGCTAGTGCTAGTGAACATCTATTCCATTTCATGTAACTAGTAATCGCGCACGTGCAATGCACGTGTAACCTTAAAGAATTTGAGTCGTTCATCTTGACGGTCATTTGTATCGAAAACACCATGCCTTAAATACTTTAAATTTTCATTCTCCACCCCCACCCTCCCCTCTCATGTCTCTCCAAGCATATTTTCATCCATTTTATTATCAAAGAGACAATTCGAGAAAAAATATGTACAAACTAATATTTTCAGGATGATGCAATCGAGTTAAGCAGAGATAAGGTAAAATAAGATAAAGCATAAGTATTGACCATTTGCAACATAGATCATCAAAAGGCCACTGAATTGAAGTTTGTCTAGTTATCCATATTCAAATTGACCTGCGTAGCGCTGGTGGTAATTGTGTTGTTTGTCCGTTTATGTTGGGTGAGATCGGAGAGAACTATACATCAGTGTGGGGGATAGACGGTGCTAGATCCGTGGGCGGCAAGCAAATGACTAAAGCAAAGATACATTTATGCCCAAACACAATGTACAGTAATGTCTTGTCTATCACGAATGGATTTGGGAACGATATAAAAGATCTGGGAAACATGAAAGCCTTCAGATGCTATGTTGCAATGGACTAATGTGTTCCAAATGGGTGCAAATATAATTAGGGCCAATATGCTAAGCAATTAACTAAGAGTTTGGTTGTTCTATCAGATGCGGCCATCATTAAATTTAATAGTAATCACGCACGCGCACATGCACGTGTACCCCATTAAGGATGCATATGTATTATCCATAAATATGGGCAGGCTCAAATTCTGCCTTCAACAAGCACAAGTTTAAGCTAGTTGGCTGCTGTGGCAAGTTGCAAAAGGATTATTTGCAAACCAACCGGGCAACTGCCACTGATCCAATTTTCCATTGAATGGAAGGGCATTACCTACCGGTCTTAGAATACACAACAGTGAAGAATACACATGTAATTGCGTAGAAGTAGCACATGTGTTTGCAACTCTCTGAAGGTCTGGCCTATCACCCTCTTAATTTCACACGGATCAAAAAAGATACTCCCTCCGTCCGAAAATAATTGTCATCAAAATGGACAAAAAGGGATGTATCTAGAACTAAAATACATCTAGATACATCCCTTTTTATTCATTTTGATGACAAGTATTTCTGGACGGAGGGAGTAATATTTTGGCTGTTGGTGACTGGGCCTTTGAAGTAGGCGTAGAAGGGCTGGCGTTGAGGCTGGCAGTAGCACAAGACAGGAACAACAGCACATGTAGAACGAAAATATCAAAACAAACCATCATGAAGTAACAATACTACACTAACTGTGTACAATGGAGGAAATATGACACATACTATACTACTAACAAAAGGCGCCAATATTGTAACCAGATGATGCAATAATCATCATAAGCTAAGAAGTGCCAAATGCACAAAATGACCAAGCTATGCATCATTTACCTATGCATGTATATTCTTCAACCACATAATATGTTGTATGTGCAATATACACAAAAATAATAATCTAATTTATTTATCAACATGGTACATATTATAATATATTGTGTCTATCATCTTGATAGAAAACACTACAATATATGAATAAATATATTGCAAGATTGACATCCTTCAGATTGCTGCTTAAAAAGATGGTTGAGTTTTTGTACTATTGGCAAAAGGTGAAACTAAGCAGAGAATCATATACAAGGATACATAATCCTATTGACTCTACAATACTGGGACAATGAAATGGTGAAAGAAACTCATGATCAATAGCCTACATAGAACCCCATACCTTTATCCTATATCCAACACCCAAAGTAGGATTATACTACATGATAGCTCGTTCGTCGTTGCAAGGAACAATCTTGTAGTAAACATTAACATGAGCTGAACAATTTTGAAGTTAATTGTATAGTAGGTATAATATAAAAGGGATCAAAGCTATAATTCAAGTGACAACCATGGTAACCAGAAGAGACCTTTTCAGGCATTGGATGTCCTCAAGAAGGTCCTTGAAGTTCTTCTCAAGCAGCTTCTACAGGGTCTGCAGTTGCCTCAATCTGTAAAGGTCCTTAATCAAAAGGAAATTGTACTGGTCCTATATATGGCAATGTGAAAAGCATACCGGTTAGAAATCATTATTTTATTGAATCTCACATATGTCTTTTCCTTTCTAGCTCTTTTCTCCTTGTCCTGCTCCCTGAGCTCTTCTTTAGCACAAGGTAATTTCAGTAGTTGTACAGAAATTCCATGACAAAGGAATGTTCAGTATAAGGAACCAGTTTTTGGGATCCACACTATGCAAATTCGAATCTACTCCGGCCATATAAATTACAATCTACGTCAAATAAATTATCAACAAATTAAAAGGATTGTAACCTTCAGCCTCCCCTGCACATCCAAGCTACAGGACCTTCCATGGTTCCACCGAATTGCACTTTGTTACTACTGAAAGTCTGGAACCCGATTCTCCTGAAACTATTTTTTTCCTCCTATAGTGTAACAAGATGTCACCAAATACACACACAGGAGCCTGGAATCACCAGCTGCCACATGGATCCAATCCAGGGTGTTTGTGGTGAGAAGAGAGGGTGGATGGACTAACCCTTACTACAATGTGGAGGAAACTTAACAAAATGCATTTCCTTCTTCTTATATTATATTTCAGATTATATATTAACTCCATGGCGTAGAAATTCCCGTGCTACAGGAAGCATTCCAAGGACCTCATCATCTGCACCAAGTGAACCTCTTATGAACCAGCATAATACATGAAGCTCATACCGGCTGCTCTGGAACATAGTCTATCATCTATGAATAGAAGGTCATAATTGTATAAGGGGAGGCTGCTCCAGAAAGTACTACATATAGGTTGTTGATCAGTTAAAATAATTAAACATAAAAAAGGCTGATATTTGAGTAATTGTGATCCAAGCAGAAAACTTTTATTGTTTATGAATTCTCAACAAATCCTATTGTACAGTGAATCATGCATGAATAAAATCCCCTGAGCAGAACCCAAATGACTATAGAACCCAAATGCATGAACAAAAACCGCTATACAGTTCAGCAATAGGAAATTAAAGAAACTGAATCATGTAGGAAAGTTGCATATTCTTTGAATATGATGCTTAGCTTGGTCTGATGCTTGCAGTTTTAGGTATTCGAGATGGATAATTTGGTGGCCAAATCTGTCAAGATATGGACGGGAAGAAAGATTTACTACTTGCAATTAAACATTCCTCTGAAGGAGAGGGAGGGTCCTCATTCCTCAAGCCGTGTGTGCAACGTTTTCCTCGCCAAAGAAGATGTGAAGAAGGTGGTGTCAACCAGAGCGCCCATGGCGGCTCTCCGGGAAATTCGTACAGGCACCTATAGGCTGTATAGACAGGTTTATGCCAACAGTAGCATTCACATGATTTCGCTGATGAAAGTAATCTAAGTAATCAGTCTGTCCAAATATATTTAGGATATATTGCGCATCTGTTACCACCTAGTTGCTCAATTCCTTTGGTTGAAAGTGTAAAAGAAACTTACTTGCATTAGGCCGCCGGGAAGCAGAAGAGGACGGCTCCGGCGGCGGCGACCCACGGCGATGGGAGGCAGTGAAGGGCCGGCGGGGCGGGGCGACGGGCGCGCCTGTGGGAGGCGGCAAGGCTTGGCGGGGTGGTTCCCGGGGCGACGTGCGCGGCCACCGGCGACGAAGGGCGCGGCCGCGGGAGGCGCAAAAGGCCGGCGGGGAGGCTCCCGGGGCGACCGGCGGCGGCTGCGGGAGGCGGCTCCGGGCGCGGCGACTGGCCGCGGCTATGGGAGGCGGCTCCAGGCGCGGCGGGGCGGCTCCTGCGACTAAAGGCGGTGCGAGGCTGCGAGAGGAACGACGGGGCGGCGAACGGCACGGGAGGAGGAGGATGGGGCGAGAGACGTGCGGGGAGGGGAGGCGAGAGGGGTCGTGCGTGGAGGAGGGGAGAGGTCGTGCGGTCGTGTGTGGGAGCATTTTTTTTTTTTGAACGGCGGGTCAGATTAGCGATCGATGGATTTGGCTTAACGCGTGGTTTGCTTGCGTTAAACATTGGAGGATTAAGGGCCATTAGATCTTGTTGATGGATGAATCTGATTGTTTGGTTCTCCGCCCTCTCTTCCTTTTATAGGGGTAGTAGATAAGGGTGGCGAATGTTTTGAGCCCATTTATGTCATCTGTTTCATACCCATGAGAGTTACTAAATATGTGATCCCCACTAACATATTTCTCTTAACATTCAAACATGTCATGTCAACATGCAACCATTCATGGGAAAAGATTCATGCAACATGTAACCATGCAGGAAAAAAATGCACACACCAACATGCAACCATGCATGAGAAGCAACTCATTTTATTACGCTATTTATATTTAATACTCCTAAATGCTTTATGGCTATAAAAATAATCAAGTACAATATGTCATTTGTATTTTTAGTTGTAGTTTTTTTATTATTATTCGAATGTTCATGTCACATACAACTACACACTGAGCTTATATATCGCCATCAATTAATGCAGCAATGGGGGCAGCAATGCGCAGGATGGACCAGTGATACGCACCACATTTACAGCATGCATGCATGCTATATGTGGTATGTACCCGTGGATCAGAGTCTTGTCGTGTGTTGTGAAAGCTAGAACTAATCAATCACAATTATTTTGTCGTGTTTCGAAAGTAAGGGCATGAGTTTCTAGTAGTTCTGTGACAGAAACTTTTAGTCAATGGTTTCATGACAAGATTTTGAGAAGGCTTGTGGCTAGCATATGCATGCTTTTTTGTAAAAAGAAAAAAAGAACTATTGACAAGCGTGCTGTATAATTTAACCTTGAGTGAAAATGTAATGGTTTCAACTGCATTTTAGGCGTACGTGTTCGGCTATATTCGTTTTAGGGATGAGACTGAAAATATGTGGTGGTAGTTAGAGCATCTCCAGCAGCATCCCACAAAATCATCCTCTATAAATGCTTATTGGGGCTCTTTCTATAAATTTCTTGGGTTTCACAGGTGTGCTGCTATAGCAGATTCTCAATACAACTCCTCCTATACTTAGCATATGGTGCAAACCGCGATGAAGATGATTCCTGTCTTTTGTTTGGCTTTAGTTGTTTTGTGTAATAAGGGTGGTGAATGTTTTGGGACCACTTGTGTCGTCACCCTATGTACCCTTCTGCCATGACTACACTGCATGCATGAGGCACGGCGTCCTTGGGTGTCCCTTCCTGCAGCCATGACTGCTCATGGACTGCATAATTTCCATATGAGTACAAGCAGATGGATATGAGTTCTGTTCATTCGAGCGTACGGTAGATTGTCTGGGCAGATCAAGGATTGCTGTGACATGACATCGACAGGCGATCGAGGTTGTTAACTGATCCCAATGTTGATCACCGCATATATTCCGTACGTAGAGATACAGGAACCGGCCGGGGAGCGCATGCAATTACTCCTGCATGCCGGCCGCCGTGCCATGCATGCATAAATCTCTGCACGCACCCACCTCGACAAAAAAGAAGAAACACCTGCCTCTACTACCCTAGCTCGAACTGATCCATGAGTAGAATGCGGGTCACCGACGGGCACTCGCTGGGGGAGGAGGCGGCCGTCGTCGTGCGGCAAGCGGTGAGCTTGGCGACGCGGCGGGGTCATGCGCAGGTCACCCCGCTCCACATCGCAAGCGCAATGCTCTCGTCCCCGGCGCCGGCAAGCATCCTTCGCGCCTGGTGCATCAGGTCCCAGTCCCACCCCTTGCAGCACAACTTGCTCGACCTCTGCCTGGACCTCGCGCTCGGCCGCCTCGCCGTGACCGTGGCCCACCACGGTGGCGACCCAGTGCCGTCCAACGCGTTTGTCGCCGTACTGAAGCGGGCGCAGGCGCGCCCGTACCGGCGCACGGGCGGGGCCGGGGGAAAGGTCGAGCTTGAGAAGCTCGTCACCTCCGTCCTCGACGACCCCAGCGTAGACCGCGTCATGCGCGCAGCCGGATTCTCGAGCTCCCATGTCAGGGCCAGCGTCGTCGCTTCGTTGGAGCAATCAACTAGGGCAGTTGCCGACGGGATTATCGCCGGAGGAGGGCAACCATCTCTCCAGACCGTCCCGGTCGGAAGGTACTTGGCACAGAATGGCGTGGGCGTTTATCCATCTTTTGGCGTATTTTTTTTCGAAAAGGGGATTCCCCGGTCTTTTAAAAATGGGGGAGAATTTCACTTCCCCGGCCTCTGCACCAACTAGGGATGCATACGGCCATTTTAGTATGAGTACCAAGATAAACATGGTCCTCAGAATTTTTTTAAATGAGTATCAAGATATTTTTTGATTGGTGGTTCCACCACACACCAAACTTGATCCTCAATAAATGAGGGAAAATCCCTGTGCATCACCTGTCAATTCTAGGAATTGAACTCGGGTCGTTAGGCTGCACAACCGCATGCCCAACCACTGAGCCAAGGCTCTCTTTGCATCTTTTGTCGTATTGTTTTGTTTAGACGAATTTTTAGCTTTCCCTCTTCTTACCTAACTAGATTAGGGTGTGGTGTGCTTCCGTCATGGTGGCGCCAAATGTTTCTTAACCTAATGATAAAACCAGAATGGCTAAAGGTTGAAGGTCTTAGCAACCCCCCCCCCCCAACCCACCCCCACGCACAAGGTTAAACATTACCGACCAAAATACTCGGAAATAAAGTTATTATTATTACTCACATGACTAGATTTTTTTTGTACCAAATATCTCAACACCGAGGGGAATCCCCCCTTTTCGAAAAAATCTCAACACCGATGTCATTGATATTTCAACTCAACTAATTGAAAAGATATAGATGTGATTAACATTTTTTTCGTAGATGATATTTGAGCCTTTTCTCTTCTTAATTATCTAGGAGTCTAGGACATGTTGCTTTATTTTTATGGTCGTGATGATGGCGGCGAATGTTCTTTACTAGATGAAAAGCTTGAATAGAGTCGCACTTGTAGGTTATTGCTCACATCACTGGATATTTTTTCCAAAAATATTTTTTAAACCGTTTGACGAATCTATTTCTTTCCCCGCTTGGCATCGTTGTTGCAACTGGCTGTTATGTTTCACCCCACCCCACTAGATAAAGCCTTCTATGTAGACCTCCCCCTCTCACGCTTCAAGTGAATGCCCTAAGCTAAACTTTGACTTGCCATAACCCTAGCTCATCTTTAGTAGGAGTATGAAGATGGAAGCACTTGTTGCCTAGCAGGTGACTGCAAATGTTAATGAAGAACACTCCTATAGCCGTACCTTTGAAAAAGAATCTCCTAATTAATTTGCAGTACTTCACTTACATAATAATAATACCAGTTATTTCCCTTGTGTAGATAAATAACTACTTCATGTGTAATTTTGTTGTTTTAAATATATTCTTATATAGTTGAAAAAGTTTGATTTCACACACTTGATATGACATCGCTACTGGACCTAGGCTTAAGCCAAGGAGGACGTTATCAGGGGTTAGGAAGGGTTGGATCTTGTGGATGAACATCTTAAGACAAAAAAAAGTCATATTTATTCTTTATTTTCTTTGGGCTGAATTGGGCCACATAGGGACTCGAGCCCTACAAGACTTGCCACTTATGAAGTTCTACTAAACAACCACTTTCACCAAAAAGAACTAAAAAACCACTTTGAAGTCATGTATCTTTGAAGAGATACTTTTTGCGTTCTTTTTTTTTGCAGAAAAACTTTCAATCTATTCATCTTCAATCATGGTAGTACAACGGACACTAGAAATAATAAAAATTACATCCAGAACCGTAGACCACCTAGCGACGACTACAAGCACTGAAGCGAGCCGAAGGCGCGCCGCTGTCATCGCCCCTCCCTCACCAGAGCCGGGCAAACATTGTTGTAGTAGACAGTCAGAAAGTCGTCGTGCTAAGGCCCCATGGAACCAACGCACCAGAACAGCAACCGCCGCAGATGAAGAGTGTAGATCAAAAGGATCCAACCTGAAGACACACGAACGAAGACGAACAATGAACAGATCCGAGCAAATCCACCAAAGAAAGACCCGCTGGAGACACACCCCCACACGCCCACCGATGATGCTACACACATCACCGGAATGGGGACTAGACGGGGAGACCTTTATTCCATCTTCAGGGAGCCGCCACCGTCTCGCCTTTCTGAGCAGGACACAAACTCTAACAAAGCTCAAAAAAAGATATGCAAGGTGTATATTTTTTAACCCGTGCTTTGTATAAAAATTAATAGAGAGAGAGAAAATAAGCATTAACAACAAAATCAAATGTTATAAGAAACAAATGTTCATTCTCTAACTCTTGCGCGCGACGTGATCTTCCCATCTGCTTCACATGTGTGCTTCCTTTTTTTGTCTGCCCTCATTACATGAAAGAAAATAGGTAAGATGTCTGTCAACCATTCAAAGACAGTCATCCTACCAAAAGCTAAATTTCTAAAATTATAATATTTTGTAGCTTACAATATTTCTCGAGTTGATAGTTCATTTTCCCGGTTGGTTTTATCTCAACAAGGGCGGCAGGAAATGATTCCGGTTAATCTAAAATAAACAAAATCCAACTTTGTTATGTTCCTATTTTTTTAATCACTTTGCTATGGTAAAAATATTCAACTCTTTTTTTGAGAAAAATTGAACTCCTTTTTTAAGAAAAATTTGAACTCTTTTGTTACTATACCATAACAAGGGCCACTAATTTGTCCAACGTAGTGCATGCATCTTCATTATTTTAATATTTCCAGGAAATTTTTTGGAAGTAAAAATATGTGATGCATACAACCACAAGTAAAAATCTGGAAATGCTTACTAATTTTCCAATATGCACCTGTAGACTTTTTTTACAACAAAGAAGGATAGTTGTATCACTGTGACGCACACAACCATGAGTAAAAATCTAGACATGCACGCTAATTTTTTTCCTGTGTCTCTCTTGCAGTGGGTGTCAACCTAGCAAAGCAAAATCAGGAGCAGGGCGATCGGCCACCTTTGGCGGCACCGAGCCAGACAAAACGACGGCGAACATTCATCCGTGGCTCCGCCGCTTCAAAGATAAAACTCCCATCAGATTAACCTACAGCGGCACCAGTCTTCAAGCAGACGTACGTGCAACTAATCCAGATAGCTAGACCGGTACATTTATCTACTGTATTCTCTTATGAAGTGAAGATCATGATTGGATTGATTACCCGACCGTGGGCGTGACACATGCAGGCTGCTTGCCGCCTGCGGAAGTTCACGGAGCTCACCGCAACAAATCTCAGGATCCTCTGTGACGCGCTCGAGCTGAGTGTTCCGTGGCACGGGAGCAATGTCCCCGGCATATCGAGCACGGTGCTCCGGTGCCGATCCGGCGTGACGAGGACTAAGCCGTCTGGCACGTCGTCGTCGACCTGGCTGCTCTTCCTAGGAAGGGATGGTGGCGGCAAGATGGCGGTTGCTCGGGAGCTCGCGAGGCTCGTGTTTGGCTCCTACGCTGAGTTCACCGCCCTGCAGGTGCAGGGTAACGCCGACATTCCCGCACACGGCAGCAAGCTTGCCCTCAAGAGGCCGAGATCAACGGACACAGACAACGACGGCGACCTCATGGCGAGGCTGTTCGAAGCGGTCAGGGAGAACCCTCACCGCGTTATATTGATCGACGGCGTCGACCGACTGGATTGCGACTCGGAGATGCAAATCAAGAGCGCCGTCACGGGTGGAGGAATGGTAAGGGGATGCAACGGCGACGTGGTCGGCCTGGAGGATGCCATCATAGTGTTGAGCGCCTCTGACGTCTTGGACTCGAGATATCTGGCTTCATCTTCCTCTCCACGGGTGAAGCGACGCTTTTGCGGACAGAACCGTGAGGAAGGTGGCTCCGTGGAGATGGAAGTGAGATCTCGTCATCGTCAAGGCTTGGATTTGAACGTTTGTGCGGTGGATGAGGAAGACGGTTTGGCTGATGATGATGGGATCCTAAATGCCGTGGATGGTGTTTTCCTTTTCAATTAGCAGGGATTATTTTTCTCGTACCATCATCCTAGGCATTTCGAACGGTTTTGAATTGTTAGATTTTGCCTTCAGAATTGATTGTTTCAAATTAAGGAGAATTCCACCCCCCCCCCCCCCCCTCCCAATTTTGTTTCAGAAAACCATAAGACAACAATGTTTAACAGTCACCACATTTATCTTTTTTTTTTCGAGAGTACGCCAAATGCATACCGTATTTAGAGAAGAAGCAATTTTTACAAGATTTATGGCAGATGCAAACATCGTCACGATTACACCAACTCCAGTAGAGAAAGAAAAGGCTGCTCTCTCACAAATCTAGCTAAACCCACAACTCCTACTCCGGCAAGTTTCCATAGCTTGATGTCCTCAAAGATTTGATGCACTAGATTTTCCGCCGTTCTAATCTGGTCGATCCGATTGAACACCTCCGCGTTCCTTTGCTTCCAAAGCTGCCAAGCTGTCGCAATGATGAAGGAGTCGAGACCTCACTTGTCCAGCCCCTGTAAGGTGACCCGTGTCCTTCCCCACCAATCCATGAAGGAATCTTCATGGCTCGGGATGTGCAAGTTGACTTGTAAGTACTCGAAACATCCGTGCCACACTTGCCTCGTAAAGACACATTGTGCCAAAATGTGATCCGCATTGTCCTCCTCTTGGCAGCATGTGTAGCACGCCGAGGGAGCGTCCTGCAAACCGTGCCGCGCTCGCCGATCAGATGTCCATAGCCTGTTTTGGGAAGCCAGCCAGGCAAAGATTTTGCACTTGAGGGGTGCCCAGCTATGCCAGATCCGCTGGGCTGCGGCAGAGCGCCCTGGCAAAGTTGACTGTAGGTGGATTTCGTGGTGTATGCACCTGATGCGTCGCAAGGCCAAATGAATTGATCCTCCTCCGAGACATCCCTGTCAACCGTTGCAATGGCCTGCTGCAAGTGGATTAACTGCAGGTGTGCCGTGAATAAAAGCTCGTCTCTGATGTCATGTAACCAAGCACCCTCCGTTAGAGCCTGTTGCACTGTTCTCTTCCTTTTGGTTCCATCATCCACCATGCCAGCAATCAAAGGAGCTATGTCACCAATAGTGAACCCGTGTAGCCATCTGTCTGTCCAGAACACGACCCTGCTACCTTCTCCTACCTTTATTCGTACCATGCTATCAAAGACTGCTCTAGCCTCCTGATCTACCATGAGTTGTAGACCTTGCCAAGGACGAGCGAGATCAGTCCTCCTGTAACGCCCCATATGTAACCTGCCATATTTGTATTCCAACTCTTGCCATTTTTGGCACTAAGTTATGATATTTCCTCGTTGTTGGGTTTTGTCTTCGTGTTGCTTTTGTCTTTGTCATGCATATCAGCACATGTCATCATGTGCATCGCATTTGCATACATGTTCGTCTCATGCATCCGAGCATTTTCCCCATTGTCCGTTTTGCTTTCCGGCGCTCCTATGTCCTCCGGTGTCCCCTTTTAGCTCTTTTTGTGTGCAGGTGTTAAACGTTCTCGTATTGGACCGAGACTTGCCAAGCGGCCTTGGTATACTACCGGTAGACCGCCTGTCAAGTTTCGTACCATTTTGACTTCGTTTGATACTCCAACGGTTAACCGAGGAACCGAAAAAGCCTCGTGTGTGTTTCAGCCCAACACCCCTCCAAAGTGGCCCAAAACCAGATGCAGGGACCGATGATACCGCTCCAGGAGATGCGACTGAGCTCAAGTGGGAGTTCGATGAGGACTCAGGACAATACTACGTTTCCTTTCCAGACGATCAGTAGTGGAGCCCAGTTAGGGCGATCGGGGACATTATGCATTTGGGGTTGTCTTTATTTTGGTTCCGTAGTCGGACCTTGATTGTATCTGGATGATTGTAATGCTATATTTATGCTATTGTGTGACGTGGCGATTGTAAGCCAACTATGTACCTCTTTTCTTATTCAGTACATGGGATGTGTAAAGATTACCCCTCTTGCGACATTGCTTACAATGCAGTTATGCCTCTAAGTCGTGCTCCGACACGTGGGAAATATAGCCGCATCGTGGGCGTTACAAGTTGGTAATCAGAGCCTTCCCCGACTTAGGAGCCCCCTGCTTGATCGAATCGCTGGCGTTGTTGAGTCTAGAAAAATGTTTTGAGTCTTATAGGATTATATATATCGGAGAGTAGGATTCTTTTTACTCCTCAGTCCCTTCATCGCTCTGGTGAGGCATCCTGAAGTAGAGTTTTGACTCTTCTCTTCTCAAATTTCACTAAAAAAATTTAGGATCACGCGGGTATCTTGGAATCGTTCCGATGGTTTTGTGACGAGAACATTGTTCTTGGTACCTCCTGACATTTAGGGGTTGTGGCAGTGTCCCGGGGAGTTGAGCTCCGA
This sequence comes from Triticum urartu, assembly GCF_056163025.1. Classification (NCBI taxonomy): domain Eukaryota; kingdom Viridiplantae; phylum Streptophyta; class Magnoliopsida; order Poales; family Poaceae; genus Triticum; species Triticum urartu. The sequence continues at coordinate 674,259,245 of NC_141877.1, forward strand.
GGTGTTGTCGTCACAATTTTATCGTTGCAGTTCTGGAATACCCGAGTTTCGCCAACATCGAAAATCTCTTTTATTCAGTTGTTGGTGAGATAACCTCGACGCCACCCAGTACTGGGGCGGGAGTTCGGGAGTATTGCCATAACTCGTATAACGGATGCTTTTCGAAGGTTGAGGTAAATGATTTCTGAAGGTTTCTTGGTTATGTGTTGAAGGATGGATACAGCTGGATGTAGGATTTGCTAGATTTGGGTGAGATATTATGCTTCCCCTGTATCCCCAACACCTGATTGCATAACCGGGAAAATTTTGGGAGTTTCATAGGTGAGAATTCATGTTGCTCTAGTATTTCTTCCGCGGATATTTGGTTTGTGATTGGGTAATCCTTACCAAGTATTTGTTCATGTCTGTACCTTGTTGTTTTATTCATCTACCTCTATCTAAGTGGCTTCTCAATTTATGGAAGTGTGACCATTTAATTTGGAATTCATTCATTCATTCTTGTTCGAATGTTAAGACTATATGTTGCAATTTCGATCCATTTGATTCAGCTTGAATATATGTCTGTCAAGATGCTAATGGATGCAGGATGGCTCCTCCAACGCGTCAGAATCCGGAACCGCTGCCACCACCTCCACCTCCGGAGGCATGGAAAGCTGTGATGGCCGCTACCAACGCCAACACGCAGATGCTTATGCAACTCTTGCAAGAGCGCAACCAAGGAAATCAAGGCCATGGCAACAATCAGAATCAGTTTGCTACACTCAACCAATTCCTCGCAAATCAGTCAAAGACCTTCAGTAACTGTGTTGAGGCAACAGACGCTGATGATTGGCTCGTGGATATCTGCAAGCATTTCGAGTGCAGCAACGTCAGGCCTGAGGACTTTGTCAAGTTTGCTTCGTTCCAACTCAAAGACCAAGCTGCAGAGTGGTTTCAGCAATACAAAGATTCTAGAGGAGGTCGTGTGATTACCTGGGATGAATTCTGTCAAGACTTCAAAGCTCACCACATTCCTCAGAGTGTTGTTGAGAGTAAGCGTGAGGAGTTCTGCAATCTGAAGCAAGGCAGCTTGTCTGTTTACCAGTACAACATCATGTTCCAGAAGCTCACTCGTTTCACTAAGCAAGACGTCCCTGACGAGAAGAGCGTGATTTATCAGTTCAGAGGTGGCCTCAGAGAAGATCTGCAACTAGCTCTCGTGCTTTTTGAGCCGAAGAAGTACGATGATTTCTACAACATGGCACTAAAGCAAGAGACTGCTCAGCTCAAGTGCGATGCTTCCAAGAAGCGAGTCAGGGATGCAACTCCTTCTTCCTCAACTCAAGTGACAACTAAGCAGCAAAAGTATTGGTTGCCTCCTCCTCCGTTCCGACAGCCTTATCAGCAGAAGAGAAAAGGTGGCAATGGATCTTCCCACCCATCCAACCCAGGCTTTCGGAACAAGACTTCGTCTCATGCTCCAAGATCAAGTGCTCTGTATCACCGTCCGCTCTCAGAGGTCACGTGCAACAAGTGTCAGCAGAAGGGTCACTATGCAAACAAATGCTTCAACCAGAGGCGTCTTCCTCCTCCTCCTGTGAGACCTGCCAGTACCGCAGTGGTCAAGCATAATCCCAAGTTTGCAAAGGTCAACATGATGAATGCAGCTCAGGCAGAGGACTCGTCAGATGTGATAATGGGTAACCTTCTTGTTAATGATATTCCTGCGAAAGTTCTTTTTGACACTGGTGCGTCGCATTGTTTCATCTCGAGACCATTTGCATCTAAGCATAAGTTGGCTTTCCAAGTTTTGCCTGGTTCGTTAGCAGTTGTCTCTCCGGGTAAACGCATGAACGCTAACTCCATGGTTCCGGATGTTACCATCACGTTGGGCGACTATAAGTTTCTGTCTTCTCCTAATGTTCTTGGTGACTCGGATATTGATCTTATTCTCGGAATGGACTGGCTTTCTAAGCACAAGGCTCAGCTTGATTGTGCTGCCAGGCAGATTCAATTGACACATTCGTCTAAGGATGTAATCGTCTTTGCCGCTCGTGATGATACCATTCGACTGTTTTCTCTCAATGAGAAGGGTGAGTTGGATGCCATCTCTTAGATTCTAGTCGTTTGTGAATATCAAGACGTCTTTCTAGAAGAGCTTCCAGGAATGCCTCCGCACCGGCCAGTTGAATTCGTCATCGATCTTGAGCCTGGCACGGAACCTGTTTGCAAACATCCTTACAAGCTTGGACCGGAAGAGTTGAAGGAGCTAAAGAAACAAGTCGATATTCAAGAGCGTATGGGTCTCATCCGACCAAGTTCTTCCCCATGGGGTTGTTGTGTTCTTTTTGTCAAGAAGAAGGATGGAACGGACCGACTTTGTGTTGACTACCGTCCATTGAACAACAAGACCATAAAGAACAAGTACCCACTTCCCAACATCAAACAACTCAAAGGTGCTCAAGTTTTCTCCAAGCTTGACCTCCGTATGGGCTATCATCAGATTGGCATTCGTGAAGAAGATATCCCCAAGACAGCATTCAGAACAAGATATGGTTCATATGAATACATGGTCATGTGTTTCGGCATTGTCAACACTCCTCCAACATTCTCTCGCATGATGAACTTCATCTTCAACGCCTACACAAATGACTTCATCTTGGTCTACCTTGATGACATTCTGGTCTTTTCCAAGAACAAGGAGGATCATGTCAAGCACTTGAGATTGGTTCTGGACAAACTCAGAGAACATCAGTTCTATGAGAAGTTTTCAAAGTGTGAGTTTTGGCTCGATGAGGTTCTCTACCTTGGGCATATCATCTCCGCCAAGGGCATAGCTGTTAATCCTGAGAAGGTGTCTGCAATTGTGAATTGGGAACCGCCTCAGAATGTGAAGCAACTCCGCAGCTTCCTTGGGCTCGCAAGCTATTGTCGAAAGTTCGTTGAGAACTTCTCTAAGATCGAGAAGCCTCTTTCCAACCTCCTACAGAAGCATGTGAAGTATGTATGGACGCCTGAATGTGACATCGCTTTCAACACCCTCAAAGAGAAGTTAGTCACAGCTCCAGTTCTGACTCCTCCTGATGAATCCAAGCCGTTTGAGGTTTTTTGTGATGCTTCCCTTCAAGGTCTTGGTGCAGTATTGATGCAAGAGAAGAAAGTTGTGACTTATACCTCTCGCCAGTTGAAGCCCAACAAAAAGAACTACCCCACTCATGACCTCGAGTTGGCGGCAGTTGTCCATGCTCTTTTAACATGGAGACATCTCTTGTTGGGAAGGAAAGTGGACATCTTCACTGATTATAAGAGTCTCAAGTACATCTTCACTCAGCCCAACCTCAACCTCAGGCAGACTCATTGGTTCAAAATGATTCAAGAGTATAATCCGAGTATCGAATATACTCCAGGCAAGGCCAATGTAATTGCTGACGCATTGAGCAGGAAGGCTTACTGCAACAGTTTGATTCTCAAGCCCTACCAACCAGAGCTTTGTGAAGCTTTCCACAAACTTAATCTCCAAGTTGTTCCTCAAGGATTCCTTGCCAACCTCCAAGTCTCTCCTACTTTGGAAGATCAGATTCGTGAGGCTCAACTTCTTGATGCAATGGTGAAGAAGGTGAAGATTGGGATTGCCAAGAGTCAACCCAAGTACAAGTGCTATCGTCTTGATGACAAGGATACTCTATTCTTCAAGGATCGCATTGTTGTTCCTAAGGGTGACCTTCGTAAAGTCATTATGAACGAGGCTCACAATTCACTCCTCTCTATTCACCCTGGAAGTACAAAGATGTACCATGACCTCAAGCAGCCGTATTGGTGGACTCAAATGAAGCGCGAAATTGCTCAGTTCGTGAATGAATGTGATTTCTGCAGAAGAGTGAAAGCAGAACACCAACGACCAGCTGGTCTCCTCCAACCTCTTGCCATTCTAGAATGGAAGTTCGACCATATTGAGATGGACTTCGTGACTGGATTTCCCAAGTCCAAGCGTGGCAATGATGCTATCTTCGTTGTCATCGACAAGCTCACTAAAGTGGCTCATTTTCTCCCTATCAAAGAATCTATCACAGCAGCTCAGTTGGCAGAGCTATATACCTCCAAGATTGTCTCCTTGCACGGCATTACGCAGTTGATATCTTCAGATCGTGGTAGCATCTTCACCTCTAAGTTCTGGGATTCTTTTCAGAAGGCCATGGGCACCAACATTCGCTTCAGCACAGCTTTTCATCCTCAAACTAGTGGCCAAGTCGAGCGAGTCAATCAAATTCTTGAAGATATGCTCAGGGCTTGTGTCATTTCTTTCGGTATGAAGTGGGAAGATTGTCTTCCATATGCCGAGTTCTCCTACAACAACAGCTTCCAAGCGAGTTCGGGCAAGGCCCCATTCGAGATTCTCTATGGCAGAAAGTGCTGTAGTCCTCTTAACTAGCCAGAGACTGGTGAACGCCAACTTCTTGGCAATGACTTGATCACAGAGGCTGAAGAAATATGCAAAGTCATTCGTGAAAATCTCAAAGCCGCGCAATCGCGCCAGAAGAGTTACTATGATAGCAAGCATCGTGACTTGGCTTTCGAGATCGGAGACCATGTCTACCTCCGCGTCTCTCCAATGAAAGGTACTCGTCGTTTCGGTATCAAAGGGAAGTTTGCCCCTAGATACGTGGGTCCTTTCAAGATCATTGGCAAAAGAGGCGATCTAGCCTATCAACTTGAGCTTCCATCCAACTTTGCAAACGTGCACGACGTGTTTCACGTGTCTCAGCTCCGCAAGTGTTTCAAGACTCCTGACCGCACCATCAACTTCGAAGAGATTGATCTCCAAGAAGACCTGTCTTATCATGAGCACCCCGTTGCTATTCTTGAAGAAACTGAGCGCAAGACTCGCAACAAGTCTATCAAATTCCTGAAAGTGAAGTGGTCACATCATTCCGACCGTGAATCCACCTGGGAACGCGAGGACCACCTCCGTTCTGAATACCCAGGGTTTTTCCAATCCTAGATCTCGGGACGAGATCCTTTCGTAGTGGTGGAGTGTTGTAACGCCCCATATGTAACCTGCCATATTTGTGTTCCAACTCTTGCCATTTTCGGCACTAAGTTATGATATTTCCTCGTTGTTGGGTTTTGTCTTCGTGTTGCTTTTGTCTTTGTCATGCATATCATATCATGTCATCATGTGCATCGCATTTGCATACATGTTCGTCTCATGCATCCGAGCATTTTTTCCGTTGTCCGTTTTGCTTTTCGGCGCTCCTATGTCCTCCGTGTCCCCTTTTACCTCTTTTTGTGTGCAGGTGTTAAACGTTCTCGGATTGGACCGAGACTTGCCAAGCGGCCTTGGTATACTACCGGTAGACCGCCTGTCAAGTTCCATGCCATTTGGACTTCGTTTGATACTCCAACGGTTAAACAAGGAACCGAAAAGGCCTCGTGTGTGTTGCAGCCCAACACCCCTCCAAAGTGGCCCAAAACCAGATGCAGGGACCGATGATACTGCTCCAGGAGATGCGACCGAGCTCAAGTGGGAGTTCGATGAGGACTCGGGACAATACTACGTTTCCTTTCTAGATGATCAGTAGTGGAGCCCAGTTGGGGCGATCGGGGACATTATGCATTTGGGGTTGTCTTTATTTTGGTTCCGTAGTCGGACCTTGATTGTATCTAGATGATTGTAATGCTATATTTATGCTATTGTGTGATGTGGCGATTGTAAGCCAACTATGTACCTCTTTTCTTATTCAGTACATGGGATGTGTAAAGATTACCCCTCTTGCGACATTGCTTACAATGCAGTTATGCCTCTAAGTCGTGCTCCGACACGTGGGAGATATAGCCACATCGTGGGCGTTATACCTCCTCAGCCACTCCCATCGCACTCTCATGGCTAGTCCTTGCAACTTTAGGTTCTTGACTCCCAATCCTCCAAAGCCAGTTGGTCTGCAAAGAGTTTGCCATGCCACCAAACATTGCCCGCCGTTCACTGATTCCTTCCCTGCCCAGAAAAAGGCACGCATCCATTTGTCGATCTCTTCATATACCCATTGGGGCGCGCCCATGACTAGCAAGTGATGTACCGGGCGTGCCGATATCACACTCTTGACAAGCACAAGTCTGTCGGGCCTCTGGATCAGCCCCCTTTGCCATGCTGGTATGAATCTCTTTGCCTGATCGAGTATGGGCTGCCAGTCCACTCGGGTGAGCTGATGGACGCTAAGTTGAAGACCAAGATATTTGCATGGCCAATCTTCCATCCGGCAGTTCAAATACATATTAAACACTTATCCTAATATATCATGAGCATTCAAAAAATGCATGTTTGAACATTTTTAATACACATTTGAACATTTCAAAAAAACTCATGAACATTTCTTTTGAAGCTTGCAAACATTTTGTATGTGTTACTGGTTTTTTACTAAATGGTGTGATTTATTTGTATGCTATGAACACTTTTCTAGAATTTCAAGATTTTTGTTTTACATGCCATGATTGTTTTAATGCCAAGAGCCATATTTCAAAATGTGTGAACATTTTATAAATGCCTTGAGTGATCTTTTGAATAGAAGGAATATATTTCACAAACTACGCAAACATTTTTTTTGCATATTAACGAACATTTTTCAAAACACCATATATATATATATATACTTTTTTAAAAACATCATGAACATCTTTTTTTAATGTGTAGTGAACATTAAAGAAATAGGTAAAGTACTTTTAAGAACTTAATTATTTAAAATATTTCAAAATATCAAATATATACTTCTAATAAATAGGTAAAGAAATAGATCGATAGTAGTCATGGCTACCAAAGGGGTCTGGCCTATTAGCGTTTTGGAAACTCTGTGTAGTTTTTGGAAGGTTCTGTCAGTTGTTTTCTATTTGTATGTATTTTCTCTACATGGTTTTATCTGTTTATCGAAGGATTTTCATATGTTTTCCCCTTTTCGTTACATTTTCAAATACATGTCAACTTCTTTAAACACAGGTTAAGCACTCTTTTCCCGATTGCACATTTTCCAAATATCATGAACATCTTTTTTTAATACATCTTGAACATTTCTAAACAAACATTGAACATTTTTATATATGCCATTATTTTTTTTAAATATGGGGAGAATACTCTTTGAAGATAAATTGAACCTTTTTCACAAACATGTCAAATATTTATCTAAATACATGGTGAACATTTTCCTAAATAGGTTGAGCATGTTTAAGATAGCAATTAAATATTTCGCAAATACAAATGAATTTTTTTTAATGCATGATAATCATTGTTTAAACATATGACAAACATTTTTTAAAATTTATGATGAATTTTTATTAAGTAACTTTATCTTTTTTATGATACGCGGTTGTACATTTTTAAATACATAATGAACATTTTTTAATTACATGATGAACATTTTACTATATACATGATGACCATTTTCAATAGATTAGTAAAATTAGAATATATATGTAATCAAAAACGAAAAGAGAGCTATATCTTGTTTCATGCGAGATGGAAGCTCCTCTCGTGTGAAGGGAATAGGCCTTCGTGAAGCAACTGGCCGATATGTTTCCTTTTTTATTTGCTTCGCTGGCTGGTGACGTGTGAATGCTTCCCTGGCTCGCTGTCTGTTCGCTCACAGTCGTTTCTTTTCTCTACTGGAGCAGTTGGTAGCCTGGTACTCCGGTTTTATTTTCGTTCGGTTTTATTTCCTCCCACCTCCCACCACCCCGTACCACTGGTTTTAAACTACGTATCGACAAAAAACCAGATCGATGCACCAACGAGGACCCGATCCGCTCCTCGTTTCCCACGTCCGTCCTGGATCACGAGAACGCCGCCGCCGCTGCCGCCTCACATACGTCGCCCGTGGCGGATCACGAACAATACAGTCGCGGATCGGCAGGCCGCTGCCGCCGCCTCAGGTACCCACACACCACGATCCCGTCGCGGATCAGCAGGCCGCCGCAACCGCCAAGTCAGGTACCCACACACCACGATCCCGTCGCGGGTCAGCAAGACACCGCCGCCACCGCCTCGGGCAGCCACACGCCACAGATCTCCGACAACGATGCCTACGGCGGCAAGCAGTGCAGGGCGTCTTCACTGATCAGTTTTCAACCTTGCTTTCTTAAAGGTACGTACGCTCATGATCTCTTAAAGATCACGCAACGCTAAAAAAGACAATTGTCACCATATGGAGCCATATGCAACAGAGCCATATACGATGGAGCCACCAGATGGAGCGATACGAATAAATGTTCCCCATGTTCCCCGTTCGAACACCAAAAATACATCCCAAGACAATAAATGTTTATCAGATGTATACACTGTAGTCATTTCTTCCCTATGTTCGCAGTTGGAACACCAAAAATACATGGCAAGCCAATTGTTCAGTATACATACCACATCAATTCTAATGCTGTTGAAAAATGATAGGTACGAATGGGAAATGCAAATAGCAAGGCGCCGGAAGAGAAAAGGGTATCAGATGTGCCTGTACCCCCTCTTGCTGACCTACATTCACAAGGGAGCCAAGGTACGTTAGAATAACATAAATGAGTCAGATATCAAGGGTGCCCAACAATCATTGTATCTCGCTAATGTGTTCCAGGCCATAATGTTGACGGAAGTGTTGATGAATACAACCCAGCAATAATTCCCGTAGCTGACAATGTTGACAATTATCAAATGACTCCAGGTATTGGAGTCTGTAAATACCCCTATCTGTTGTATCATATGGTTTTAACATGATCAATCGTGCCTAACAGACTTGGAAGCACACAAGGAAATAGATGGAACTGGCATGCCATGAATAGAGCAGGACGAGCTTGCAAACCTAACCAAACACCCTCTTTCTAATATAACAATTGCTGATCAGCCTGGGCATGCGAGTTTACGTACGTGGGTTACATATTTAAACACACTATCTACCCTATTCGGTTAGCAGGAAACTGCCTCATTCTGTACTGGTTTTGTTTTGTAGACAACCCATCAATCTCCTTCTGTAGCCCTGATGTTGCTTCGTTCCCTGATCCGAGTACTCTCACAGATATTTTTGCCTGCGGCCTTGCAGGAAGTTCATTTGGTATGATCTGACACGTGCATCATGGACAGTGATCAAACGTCTCTATGAATGTACATGTTGACTAATTCTCATCAAGATTTGTTGTTTATACATCGTGCAGACAATAATGTGCCTTCGTTCCTGGATAGGAGTACTCTTGCATCACTTTATGCCGCAGGTCACTTTATGCCTTTCATATGGCCAGATTTGTGCTTAAAGGGATGCATGTTCATGTATTAGCCTAACCGACATATTTTCTTTTGTTCCTGCAGCCAGAGAGTCTGCCCACAATTATGTGTGTCTTAATGCCCTTGGTTGTGGTGGTTCAGAGCTTGTGACATCGTCTACCCCAACATGTGATGTATACCCAACTCATTCCGAGACAACATGTGCTGTTGTGAATGACCAAGTGAGTTATAGCATAACAGACGACAAAAGGGAGCAGAGAAACGCACGAGGCGAGCAACTTATCGAAAGAAAAAGGATGAACAGGTCAAGCTCCAAAATGAAAAGCAGACTGTTTCCCGACCCCCTCTTGGTGATATCACTAATATTCATCAGCCTTCCGGTTCAATGCCAGGTACGGGTGTTTAAAGTTATGAGCTTACGGCGGTGACAAACCAAATTTGGGAATCAAATATTAGAATACGCACTTTTAGCTTTGACTTACAATAATTGATTCAATATGAAGTTAAAAACTGGAGTTTGATATATGAACGGTCAAGAAATGTCATATATCGGAATGCTTAAAAAAACATCTGCGGCGTTAGAAAGACGTAAATGAATTTAAAAAATTAAATTAGATTTACCGGCACTCAAGAAGGTGAATAATATGATAGATGGTTCTCGATTTGTCGGAAAAAGAAACAAATGTGGAGTATGAAACATTAACTATCACAACGTCAGTAGCAAACGTTGATATGAAATAGATGTATAGTACCCAAGATGGGTATATTATCAATTGGGCCAAGTTCTCCATTGGCACTGCATGTATTTTTTTCTCTCGTTGCAATGGCAAAATAGAAGAATTTATGTAAGCGGACTTGCCAATGTTCACCAGATCGACGCACCTCCCACCACCCCGTACCACTGGTTTTAAACTGCGTATCGACAAAAAACCAGATCGACGCACCAACGAGGACCCGATCCGCTCCTCGTTTCCCACGTCCGTCCTGGATCACGAGAACGCCGCCGCCGCTGCCGCCTCACATACGTCACCCGTGGCGGATCACGAACAATACCGTCGCGGATCGGCAGGCCGCCGCCGCCTTAGGTACCCACACACCACGATCCCGTCGCGGATCAGCAGGCCGCCGCCACCCCAAGTCAGGTACCCACACACCACGATCCCGTCGCGGGTCAGCAAGACACCGCCGCCACCGCCTCGGGCAGCCACACGCCACAGATCTCCGACGACGACGCCTACGGCGGCAAGCAGTGCAGGGCGTCTTCACTGATCATTTTTCTACCTTGCTTTCTTAAAGGTACGTATGCTCATGATCTCTTAAAGATCACGCAACGCTACAAAAGACAATTGTCACCAGATGGAGCCATATGCAACAGAGCCATATACGATGGAGCCACCAGATGGAGCCATACGAATAAATGTTCCCCATGTTCCCAGTTCGAACACCAAAAATACATCCCAAGACAATAAATGTTTATCAGATGTATACAGTGTAGTCATTTCTTCCCTATGTTCGCAGTTGGAACACCAAAAATACATGGCAAGCCAATTGTTCAGTATACATACCACATCAATTCTAATGCTGTTGAAAAATGATAGGTACGAATGGGAAATGCAAATAGCAAGGCGCCGGAAGAGAAAAGAGTGTCAGATGTGCTTGTACCCCCTCTTGCTGGCCTACATTCACAAGGGAGCCAAGGTACGTTAGAATAACATAAATGAGTCAGATGTCAAGGGTGCCCAACAATCATTGTATCTCGCTAATGTGTTCCAGGCCATAATGTTGACGGAAGTGTTGATGCATACAACCCAACAATAATTCCTGTAGCTGACAATGTTGACAATTATCAAATGACTCCAGGTATTGGAGTCTGTAAATACCCCTATCTGTTGTATCATATGGTTTTAACATGATCAATCGTGCCTAACAGACTTGGAAGCACACAAGGAAACAGATGGAACTGGCATGCCACGGATAGAGCAGGACGAGCTTGCAAACCTAACCAAACACCCTCTTTCTATATAACAATTGCTGATCAGCCTGGGCATGCGAGTTTACGTACGTGGGTTCCATATTTAAACACACTATCTACCCTATTCGGTTAGCAGGAAACTGCCTCATTCTGTACTGGTTTTGTTTTGTAGACAACCCATCAATCTCCTTCTGTAGCCCTGATGTTGCTTCGTTCCCTGATCCGAGTACTCTCATAGATATTTTTGCCTGCGGCCTTGCAGGAAGTTCATTTGGTATGATCTGACACGTGCATCATGGACAGTGATCAAACGTCTCTATGAATGTACATCTTGACTAATTCTCATCAAGATTTGTTGTTTATACATCATGCAGACAATAATGTGCCTTCGTTCCCGGATAGGAGTACTCTTGCATCACTTTATGCCGCAGGTCACTTTATGCCTTTCGTATGGCTAGATTTGTGCTTAAAGGGATGCATGTTCATGTATTAGCCTAACCGACATATTTTCTTTTGTTCCTACAGCCAGAGAGTCTGCCCACAATGATGTGTGTCTTAATGCCCTTGGTTGTGGTGGTTCAGAGCTTGTGACATCGTCTACCCCAACATGTGATGTATACCCAACTCATTCCGAGACAACATGTGCTGTTGTGAATGACCAAGTGAGTTACAAAAGGGAGTAGAGAAACGCACAACGGCGAGCAACTTATTGAAAGAAAAAGGATGAACAGGTCAAGCTCCAAAATGAAAAGCAGACTGTTTCCCGACCCCCTCTTGGTGATATCGCTAATATTGATCAGCCTTCCGGTTCAATGCCAGGTACGGGTGTTTAAAGTTATGAGCTTACGGCGGTGACAAACCAAATTTGGGAATCAAATATTAGAATACGCACTTTTAGCTTTGACTTACAATAATTAATTCAATATGAAGTTAAAAACTGGAGTTTGATATATGAACGGTCAAGAAATGTCATATATCGGAATGCTTAAAAAAACACCTGCAGTGTTAGAAAGACGTAAATGGATTTAAAAAATTAAATTAGATTTACCGGCACTCAAGAAGGTGAATAATATGATAGATGGTTCTCGATTTGTCGGAAAAAGAAACAAATGTGGAGTATGAAACATTAACTATCACAACGTCAGTAGCAAACGTTGATATGAAATAGATGTATAGTACCCAAGATGGGTATATTATCAATTGGGCCAAGTTCTCCATTGGCACTGCATGTATTTTTTTCTCTCGTTGCAATGGCAAAATAGAAGAATTTATGTAAGCGGACTTGCCAATGTTCACCAGATCAACGCACCTCCCACCACCCCGTACCACTGGTTTTAAACTACGTATCGACAAAAAACCAGATCGACGCACCAACGAGGTCCCGATCCGCTCCTCGTTTCCCACGTCCGTCCTGGATCACGAGAATGCCGCCGCCGCTGCCGCCTCACATACGTCACCCGTGGCGGATCACGAACAATACCGTCGCGGATCGGCAGGCCGCCGCCGCCTTAGGTACCCACACACCACGATCCCGTCGCGGATCAGCAGGCCGCCGCCACCCCAAGTCAGGTACCCACACACCACGATCCCGTCGCGGGTCAGCAAGACACCGCCGCCACCGCCTCGGGCAGCCACACGCCACAGATCTCCGACGACGACGCCTACGGCGGCAAGCAGTGCAGGGCGTCTTCACTGATCATTTTTCAACCTTGCTTTCTTAAAGGTACGTATGCTCATGATCTCTTAAAGATCACGCAACGCTACAAAAGACAATTGTCACCAGATGGAGCCATATGCAACAGAGCCATATACGATGGAGCCACCAGATGGAGCCATACGAATAAATGTTCCCCATGTTCCCAGTTCGAACACCAAAAATACATCCCAAGACAATAAATGTTTATCAGATGTATACAGTGTAGTCATTTCTTCCCTATGTTCGCAGTTGGAACACCAAAAATACATGGCAAGCCAATTGTTCAGTATACATACCACATCAATTCTAATGCTGTTGAAAAATGATAGGTACGAATGGGAAATGCAAATAGCAAGGCGCCGGAAGAGAAAAGAGTGTCAGATGTGCTTGTACCCCCTCTTGCTGGCCTACATTCACAAGGGAGCCAAGGTACGTTAGAATAACATAAATGAGTCAGATGTCAAGGGTGCCCAACAATCATTGTATCTCGCTAATGTGTTCCAGGCCATAATGTTGACGGAAGTGTTGATGCATACAACCCAACAATAATTCCTGTAGCTGACAATGTTGACAATTATCAAATGACTCCAGGTATTGGAGTCTGTAAATACCCCTATCTGTTGTATCATATGGTTTTAACATGATCAATCGTGCCTAACAGACTTGGAAGCACACAAGGAAACAGATGGAACTGGCATGCCACGGATAGAGCAGGACGAGCTTGCAAACCTAACCAAACACCCTCTTTCTATATAACAATTGCTGATCAGCCTGGGCATGCGAGTTTACGTACGTGGGTTCCATATTTAAACACACTATCTACCCTATTCGGTTAGCAGGAAACTGCCTCATTCTGTACTGGTTTTGTTTTGTAGACAACCCATCAATCTCCTTCTGTAGCCCTGATGTTGCTTCGTTCCCTGATCCGAGTACTCTCATAGATATTTTTGCCTGCGGCCTTGCAGGAAGTTCATTTGGTATGATCTGACACGTGCATCATGGACAGTGATCAAACGTCTCTATGAATGTACATGTTGACTAATTCTCATCAAGATTTGTTGTTTATACATTGTGCAGACAATAATGTGCCTTCGTTCCTGGATAGGAGTACTCTTGCATCACTTTATGCCGCAGGTCACTTTATGCCTTTCATATGGCCAGATTTGTGCTTAAAGGGATGCATGTTCATGTATTAGCCTAACCGACATATTTTCTTTTGTTCCTGCAGCCAGAGAGTCTGCCCACAATGATGTGTGTCTTAATGCCCTTGGTTGTGGTGGTTCAGAGCTTGTGACATCGTCTACCCCAACATGTGATGTATACCCAACTCATTCCGAGACAACATGTGCTGTTGTGAATGACCAAGTGAGTTATAGCATAACAGACGACAAAAGGGAGCAGAGAAACGCACGACGGCGAGCAACTTATCGAAAGAAAAAGGATGAACAGGTCAAGCTCCAAAATGAAAAGCAGGCTGTTTCCCGACCCCCTCTTGGTGATATCACTAATATTGATCAGCCTTCCGGTTCAATGCCAGGTACGGGTGTTTAAAGTTATGAGCTTACGGCGGTGACAAACCAAATTTGGGAATCAAATATTAGAATACGCACTTTTAGCTTTGACTTACAATAATTGATTCAATATGAAGTTAAAAACTGGAGTTTGATATATGAATGGTCAAGAAATGTCATATATCGGAATGCTTAAAAAACATCTGCGGTGTTAGAAAGACGTAAATGGATTTAAAAAATTAAATTAAATTTACCGGCACTCAAGAAGGTGAATAATTTGATAGATGGTTCTCGATTTGTCGGAAAAAGAAACAAATGTGGAGTATGAAACATTAACTATCACAACGTCAGTAGCAAACGTTGATATGAAATAGATGTATAGTACCCAAGATGGGTATATTATCAATTGGGCCAAGTTCTCCATTGGCACTGCATGTATTTTTTTCTCTCGTTGCAATGGCAAAATACAAGAATTTATGTAAGCGGACTTGCCAATGTTCAGAATACATATGGTTCTAAACTTCTTCAGATTAGCATAAAGAGCAATCAATCATAGTTTGCTAACCTGAAGAATATACTAACACCTTTAACTGTATTCTGAAAGAGCATTTTACTTCTACATGCGAGAACAAGTATTAGACGAATTTGATGTTACCTCAGCAGTGAGCTACACATTAGTGTATTTCTTGCCAATAACAGAGGTATAACACTGAATGGCACGGTTGTGTATTTCTTGCCAAAAGTTCCTTTAACAAACCTGCAACTAAATGCCACTCGAAATTAGATGATCATTACAAAATACCGCAGGATTTCACATCAACTCACTGTAGTACGAAATACATGCTGGCTAGACAAGAAATATTAGGACATTTACAAACGAAGTATATGGAACAAAAAATGGCTGAAGAAAACAGTAGACGTGTTGGCTTAGTTCGGGATCTTCATGATTGTTGAGCATTGATGAGATGATTATGTTTTAACTTTATTGTTGAACCAGCCAACCCATCAAACCGGAACTATACATCCCGGCCCCCTCTTGGTGATATCACTAATATTGATCAGCCTTCCGGTTCGCTGCGAGGTACGAGTGTTTAAACTTTTAACATAACAATGATAATATAGATTCATTTATTGTACCCATCGAGCTTGAACTATACATCCTTGTCACATGATGATGCTCCAGAAGATGGATCCGCATCAGCCATTGCTGAATTCAATCATGAAAAAGAGTTGGCTAGGAGGCAACGTGCAAGAGACCGCAGTAGTAATATGGCAGACGAACAAAGGGAGCGAAGAAATGCATAGAGACGGGCATCTTATCAGAAGAAAAAGGAAGAGGGTACGATCAACCTCCAAAACAATAATCAAGTGCAGCGTGAGCGACGAAAGGAACAACGAAATAGCAGGACCCCTGATGAGCAGGGAGAGTCAAGTGCGAAGAGAAAGGCAGACTATGCTAGAAGGAAAAACACCCCGTGTGCTGAATCGATTGCAATGCCACGTCCAGATCTAACTAGCGCATTGTCCAACTCTCCCTCTTTCAACACTCACGCCAATTGTCCAACCCTCACACTTCCAACCATCACGCAACAATCCGGCAGTGAACAGATAGATCGTGCTACAACTGTCAAGTCGGCCCCCACATACATTCACAACACCGAAACCGATGGTAGTTATCCCATCAACGATCATCTTTCATTTTGTAATCATTCATCGGTTATTTATACCAAATTCGATAATGTTGTAGGTGCATACCTAAGCAGAACCTTAGGTGATGGTGCTGTAGATGGCGACCTCATCGAAACCAGTGATCCGGTAACAATTGCGGATAATGGAGTTGACGAGCAGAGTCATGAGTCCAGAGCTCGGCGTAGGACAAGAGAGCGAGCTTGCAAGGGAAGTATGGCGGCGATGAAGTGTCAGGAGAAAATTGGCAAGCGAAAAATATGTACGCAACTGCCACGTGGTGAGAGGAATGCTCTGCTAGATCATCGTAATGAAAGGTTTGCAGGTAGGGTTAATACCCCAACCGTCAGGTCCATCTCCATACCGAAAATGAGCTCAACGGGACAACCTACCGTAGTTGAAGCACACAGTGCCTCAACATCATCTAGCACGCCGGAGTACACGATCAGAAGTGAAGGTAACACCCCCATCCTTACTCTCCTTGCGTCCCTTGAGACTGAACCCTCATTTGTGTTGTTTGGCACCTGGGCAGACGACATGGACGCTTACCTCAATGGTCTCATGAATGATGATGTCAATCCTGACGACCTCTTTGACGATGAATATTACCTGTTTGCTGGTGAAGGTATGTACAATCGCTTGAGCGTAATCCACATGTTGGGGGTATCACACTAATTGGAAACATTGTTTGCAGGCTCAAATGCTGATGACTTGGAGCACGATGAATTGGAAGACTCGGGTCACAAAAACTATGGATACCATGATCCATTTGACTATGTGTACTCAAACCTACCAGACAACACACACATCCTGAAGCACGCCGCA
The DNA here is from genome assembly GCF_056163025.1 of Triticum urartu. Classification (NCBI taxonomy): domain Eukaryota; kingdom Viridiplantae; phylum Streptophyta; class Magnoliopsida; order Poales; family Poaceae; genus Triticum; species Triticum urartu. Next base: position 674,276,158 of record NC_141877.1, read on the forward strand.
AACTGCGACCACTGCAAGGCCAAGAAGTTTGTCAACGAGGCCCCGGGATTCTGCTGTCGCAGTGGGAAGATCGAGTTGAAGCAACCGGAGCCCATCCCGGAGCTCATGAGGCTTTCGTCTAGCACTGATGCGGACGCTAGGCATTTTCGGGAGAACATACGGTTCTTCAACGGACACTTTTCCTTCACAACCCTCGGCGTCAGCCTCGATGAAACATACACAAACATGAAGTCTGGGGTGTACACGTTCCGGGCGCACGGCACCATCTACCACAACGTTCATTCCTTCGGGCCAACATCCCGTCCAGATCATCTACAGTTGTACTTCTACGACGACGACCCAGGCCTAACCCATCGCAAGGCTGCCACCGAGAAATTAGACCAGGATGTCGTCAGAAAGTTGGTGCACATACTCAGGGAAAACCCGTACTCTCAGCAGTTTAGGAGTTTGGGTGCGCACAGAGACAACCTCGACAATTACAAGATAGACCTCAACACTGACTAGAGACTAGACCAACGGAAGTATAATAGACCTCTGTCATCTGAGGTCGCTGCAATTTGGGTGGAGGGCACTGACCTAGCGAAGAGGTTCGATTGTAGGATTACACTTTGCGGGAACGACAACCAGAGGCACAGTATACATGTGACGGCTGGCTCTATGACCCGCTCTCTTACCCACTCTTCTACCCAAGGGGGGAGCTCGGTTGGCACCCGAAACTACCTAAACGTAATGTCCCTTGGCCGGTTGTGCAACAACCAAGAGATGGACGTGATGATGATGATGAGGAGGAGGATGCAGGTAAGCCTTATGCGTATTCTGTCATTTTGATGTATTGTGTAGTTCTCATATGAATTCTAACTTCCGCGCTACTCATCCATGTGCAGAGGGGAATAGCAGGTTATGCGTCTCCGTGAGAGACTACTACTGTTACATGCTGCAGACACGGCCTGGGATATTCAATCCCATACTCTGTGGAGCACGATTGCTACAGCAATGGGGGGTGGACATGTACATCAAGATTGAGAGTTGTAGGTTGAAATGGTACAGGAAGAACCAGACAAAGATCCGTGCCGACCTGTATAAAGGAGTTGTTGATGCAATTACATCCGGGAAGACCCGGGCAAGCGCTGTTGGAGTAAGGATAGTGCTCCCTGGAACGTACCCAGGTGGCGACCGCGACATGAAGCGGAGGCATATGGATGCCATGGCAATTGTCCATACGTACAGGAAGCCTGACATCTTCTTGACCATGACCTGCAACCCTAACTGGGAAGAGATAACGAATGAGTTGTTTCCTGGCCAGACAGCGCAAGATCGACCTGATCTTGTGGCTCGTGTGTTCCATGGCAAGCTAGAGGCTATGAAAGAGATCTTGTTCAAGAAGAATATCATAGGTGTTGTTGTCGCACATGTATACGTAGTCAAGTTCCAGAAGAGGGGCCTCCCCCACGCACACTTTTTGTTGATCATGGATTCTGCCTATAAGCTTGTCGTTCCGGAGCAGTACGACCGACTCATTTCTGCCGAGCTCCCAGACAAACAGAAGTATCCTAAACTCCACACCTTGGTGGTGAAACATATGATGCACGGACCATGCGGTGCTCTCAACCCCAAAAATGTGTGCATGCAACAGAACGAGTGCAAGTGCAGATACCCACGGCCGTTCAATGAAAACACGGCACAGGGCAAGGACTCATACCCAGTTTATCGTCGTCGAGATGATGGTCGGCAGGCTAAGGTCCGTGGTAAAATGTTGGACAACAGATGGGTTGTGCCGTATAACCCTTACCTTCTGCGGATGTTCAATTGCCACATCAACGTTGAGGTTTGCTCCAGCATAAAGGTCGTCAAATACCTTTACAAGTACATATACAAGGGCCATGATAGGGCTTCTTTTAGCATCGACCATCCCGACGCCGATGGTAACATTGATGAGGTCAAAAGATACGTAGACGCGAGGTGGGTTACTCCTCCAGAGGCGATGTGGAGGATATTTGGCTTCCCCTTGTGTGCAAATGACCCGCCTGTCCTACAGTTGCCTCTTCATCTCCCGAATATGCACAGGGTGGCCTTCAATGAGCAAGCTCACTTGACCAACGTAGTCACCTCTGAGAATGCTTCCAAATCCATGTTAACAGAGTATTTCAAAGCTAACCAAAACCACCCCTGGGCTAGGAACATATTGTACAAGGATTTTCCTGGAAGGTTCACATGGCAGAAGGGTAAGAAGTATTGGAAAGAGCGGGTGGAGCGTTATCAGATAGGTCGAATTGTGTCTGCCAATCCTGCCGAGGCAGAGCAATGGGCGATGCCATGTTCGCTCAGGAGGCTCTTCGCAACAATTTTGGTGCACTGTGAGCCAGGCGACGTGCGTGGTTTATGGGATAGGCACCTCGAGCCTATGTCTGATGACTATCGGCGATCACACACGTGCCCTATTGAGGTGGAACAGATGGTGTTGCTTGACATTAGGGGTATGTTGCAGTCCATGGGCAAAGACATAGCTGATTTCGCTCTTCCATGCATTGATGATGCGTTCGACCCAACCAAGGGCGAGGCCAGAGAAGTGATCGAGGAATCCAACATCGATTTTGACATCAACGACACTAAATTGGCATCATCGCTAAACTTCGAGCAGAGGGTTGCATACGACAAGATACTAGCTGCTGTTGATGGTGTTGATGGGGGTGTGTTCTTTGTTGATGGCCCGGGAGGTACAGGGAAGACCTTCCTGTACAGGGCGCTGCTCGCCAAGGTTCGAAGCGAGGGAAACATCGCTATCGCTACCGCGACGTCAAGCGTCGCGGCTTCTATCATGCCTGGAGGCAGGACTGCCCACTGTAGTTCAAGATCCCATTGAGTTGCGATGATGGCGCCTCCTGCACCTTCACGAAGCAGAGTGGTACCGCCAAGCTACTGAGGATGGCCTCATTGATACTATGGGACGAGGCCACCATGACTAAGCGACAGGCGGTCGAGGCACTGGACAGCAGCATGCGCGACATCATGGGAAGACGGGACCGACCCTTTGGAGGAAAAACTGTTGTGTTTGGTGGGGACTTCAGGCAGGTGCTTCCGGTCGTCAGGAGGGGGTCCCGGGGTCAGATAATTGATGCAACCCTCCGAAGTTCACATCTCTGGAAGGGTATGCGCCAGCTAAGGCTCGTCACCAACATGAGGGCTCATAATGACACCTGGTTTACGGATTACTTGCTAAGGGTAGGCAATGGCACTGAGGAAGTTGACGATCAAGGAAACATACGACTCCCTGAAGATATTTGTGTGCCATCTACAGGCGAGGGTGACGACCTAGAGAAGCTGATTGACCATGTGTTTCCGAGACTAGATGACAACATGTCCGATCCGAATTACATGACTTCACGCGCAATCCTCTCCACCACAAACGACAACGTCGACAAGATAAACATACGCATGGTAGAGCGTTTTCGGGGAGAACAAGTAATATACCATAGCTTTGACAGTGCAGAAGACGACCCATATGGCTACTACGCTCCCGAGTTCCTGAATGGGTTGACTCCCAACGGTCTGCCTCCGCATGCACTCAAACTGAAGCTCAACTGCCCTGTCATACTTCTGAGGAACATTGACCCGACTAATGGTCTGTGTAACGGGACGGGGCTTGTGGTCCGAGGTTTCGAGAGGAACGCCATCGATGCAGAAATCATGATCGGACAACATGCAGGTAGGAGGGTATTCCTTCCTCGAATACCCCTATGCCCGTCTGACAATGACATGTTTCCATTCAAGTTCAAGAGGAAGCAATTTACTGTAAGGCTTAGCTTTGCTATGACGATTAACAAGGCTCAAGGACAGACGATTCCGATTGTTGGCGTGTACCTACCTAATCCGGTGTTCTCTCATGGTCAACTCTATGTCGCGTTGTCTCGAACCACCGCGAAGAGGAACATAAAGATCCTCATTGAGAAGGAGAAGGAGAAGGATAATGGCAAGAAGCAAAGTGGTACATCAAAGAAGCGAAAAAGACCTTCCTTGTCCTTACAAACCTCGATGAAGAACATCGTCTATAAGGAAGTCCTTACAGGCTGAAGTCCGCACTTACGAAACCGGTGGGTTTTGAATATGACAATAGCATTTACTCTTATTCTACAGATAATTTGTTGCTCTGGAGCGCTTTTGTACAAATGTTTATCTTTGTTTCTTATTTGACTGCAATCTTTAATTAAACGTGCACGACCACTATCAGATTAAGAATGCCCAGCTTCAGTGGCGTTGCTACGGGCCAGTGCACTTCATCTTCAATTTTATCACGTTTTGCTCAGACTCTGAGGATTTAGAATATGCATCTATACAGTTTTGGCATCCAGTACACCTATGATTTGAACGTCTCGAGATGTAGGTATAGCCAATATGACCTGTTAGATAATAACATGATACGACCGCCCCCTGTTTTAAGTCTATATGTTTCAGTTTGGTTAGTATACACTAGACAGATTTAATTATTGTGGCATTTTTGTCTATCAATAATGTGTGTGCATGTTTTCCTTAAGGAAACAACATATAGTTGTCTTCATCACCGGGAACACACTTTAGGTGCAGATCATGATATTTCAGTTGGGCAGTTTTGACATGGTACTTTTTTTCAGTCAATATTTGTTTATTCTCTTGTTTATCTTAAGCAGCAGTACTTCTCTCTTCAAATGACACTACGACACCATATAGAAGTTGCATACAGTTCAGCCGTTACTAATGTGACTACCATTGAAAATGCCGTGTCAGACTCGAATCACATCCTAATAGTTGTTATAAAAAAACGTACTATTGCTTGCCCACACATTGAAGTACTACATTTTTTATTACCATGTATTTCTAAAAACTTTGCTACCATGCCGGTTTATTGCTAAACTCGTAAAGGTTTTCAAAATTAAAACTGTGGTTCCTAAACCCTGTTATGCTTTTGTTTGCAGCACAATATGGAGATGCACAGTTACCACTTACCAGTAAAAGTAGTTCCTGTTTTAATTTTGAGTGAACTGTTTGTTTTGGCCACGAGATACTTTTAAGTTTAAGGCATTAATTAGTTTTTCTTGAATAACTTGTGGGTGCATGCAGAAAACACATACTTCAGCATTTAATTGAAAAGGCTACTATTCTTAAATAGTAGTCTCTGTTGTTTCTCTTAAATAGAGAGCTCATAGAATGAATAAACAGAAGTGTAGATGTGATGAATAGAGTAGATAGAAGTACTGATCTTACAATTCTGTCACGTGAAGTGCATCATCGATTACGTGGCAGAAAACTCCTGTCCAATTAAAGTGAATGGATTTTCTCAAGGTCATCACGTCTGAATGCAAACAAAAATAAGAAGGAATGTCAGGATGTAGTTTGTTAATTGTAAACATAAATAATATGGTAGCAGCCGCTTCTTGTTTTGAAAATTGCAGTGCTCGGTTGACTGTATCAGATTAAGAATGCCCTTTCGACTAATCCAAAATTCGTGGCTGTAATTTCAAATTGCAGTGCTCGGTGACTATAGCCAAGAAGTAAAATTTCATATCGCCTAGCTAGCCTGATGCATAATGAGTCATTTGAAATGCAGATGATGAAGGCAAACAAGTATTCGTCTGTCAGTAAGTAATAATTCTGTTAAGAACAGAACTAAAGGCAAGAAGAGTGCATGTCAGAAAAAATTCAGATAACTGCAGGATAACGAAGCATGCATCTCTACTACGCCATATGTGCATAAAGTTCGGCAACCATTAAATCCCTAGCCGGAAACTAATGTGTGTACCTAAACTTACATGTGGTAGTTTACTTCGGCATCGACAGAAACTGGCCTTGATTTCAGGTAACTGAAACTTAGGATGCGCATTGAAACTTAGTATTCCCAATAGACTGCTCAGCTTCGATAGATGAAGGTTCTCCATCATTAGCCTTGTTCTCATCATCATATTTGGCTGATTCTTGCCTTTGATCTTGAACTATAGAAACCTGTAGTGTGGATATACTCAGTACATACTGACTGACAAGGTATCAGGAAAATAAAGGAGTAGAATACCAGAGTTTCAGAGGTAAATATTGACAGTAGTAGATTATATTATATGCTTATGAACAACTAACACTTGTAGGAATAACTAATACTAATTTAGTACTATGGAAAACACCACGGCTCAAAAAAAACAATTACCTAACTCGCAAACAAATAAAACAATCTACTATATATGAAGATCGATCCGACCATAAGGTCTCTGATTATGTTGGATATCCCTGTACTACCTCGATGATATATACTCCCTGTTTATAAGTATTAAAAAATACAGTAGTCAAATGTTTTATACTCCCATTCTGTCCCTCCCCTAAAAACTGAATCACAGGGATGTCATTGTTCTGCTCCAACAGAACAATTATTCCAATAGAACAATTATTCCAACAGACAAAACTAATCTAACAGAACTTGTAATCAGGATGTCACATTACATATGAATCAACTTACCATCATTTGTTCAGATGATGAAAAATATTTGTGAGTATAGGCCATGTTACAAGCAGAAGAAAGTAAACATGAAGAGCCTCACCAGCACGATTGCGCGCAAGTGCCGGCGGTAGAGACGATTGCAGGGGGAAGCTGGAGCTAGCAATGCCACACCGACGCCTCGTGGGCGACTTGTGGGACATGGAGCAGCAGAAGGCCGGCGTTGAATTTCTGTGCGGCAGCGGCGGCGGCTCACAGGATCCAAAACCGTCTTCCACGCCCATGGCTGTTGTCTCCGCGTCCGCCACGGCAGGCGTCTCCTCATGGCCAGCGCTGCTGCATCATTGGCCGGCTCTGCTTGCTGCTCGTGGACGTTGTGTGCTCCCCTGATGCCGCCGGAATGGAACCACCACTGCGGCGACGCCAGGATTGCAGGAGCCACCTCCCGGACCAAACCACCGTCGCGTACCAATGGTTGGAGAAGCACGTCGCGGATGAGAGCGTATCAGATGAGGGCTTCCTTGGTTCAGGGAAGACGGCGGCAGCAGGGATGAGGTCGAGGCGGAGCTCGAACTGGAAGGCAGTGGGCGTCGTAAATCCGAGCTCGGGGTGGGGAAGGTGGTGGCGGAGGGTGGGATGGGGCAGGGCCGGCGGCGTGCAAGCGCCAGAGCGTGGGCGGTACTTGGGTGCCGACGACCTCTAGTCGTCCAGCGGCGGCGAGCGGTGGACCACGACGCCCAGGCTGCATAGCAAGCAATCGAGAGGGGGGAGGTGGCGAGCGGCGGACCTCCAGCGGCGGACCACTACACCGGCGGGGCACCCTAATTCTTTTGAACGGATCGGGGAAGACAGGAGAGGCGCGAGTGGGAGGAGATGGGAGCGATTCCGTCGATCCACGACTCCCCAGCAAGCGCGGCTCGAGGATGGCGTAGCTCTCGGCGAGGCGGAGTTCCTGGTCTCCTCGGGGAGGAGGTGGTCCAGCTGTGGGCCACGGTGGGCGAGGTGGGTCGGCGGTTGTTGAGCTGCGCAAGTGGGCGGCGGTGGTTGCCTCCTTCGCAGAAGCGCGGGAGGGCGGCGGCAGCGGCGCCGGCGGCGTAGTTGGGAGACTCACGTGGTGGGCGGCGCGGTGGGGAGAGGAGGGGGAGAGACTGAGAGTGAGAGGGACATCGGCCAACGGCATCACAGCGGAGAGGGGGATAGAGTGAGTGGCTGGGAGGGGGAGAGAGTGGGTGGGGAGAGGTTTTTTTTTTAGCATCGGGTAGGGAGAGGTGGCCCTTTAACTCAGGCCGGACCGTGCCGTTGCGGGCCGGCCCATTTGGCCAGGTCTGGTTGTGAGGAGGAGAGGAGTCAGGGGAGGTCCGCATAAGGATTTCTAAAAAAAGGTCCGGATAAGATTGTAGGGTGAAGAAAATGCAATTGAAAATATATGTGTTAGTCTCACTTTTGTTTTTATTATATATTATAGATGTTTATATAATACAGTATAAAATATCATTATATTTTATATGTTTCACCTTTGTCCATCAGAGATAAACAGTGATGGACTCGAATGATGTTTCAAATATATCAACTGGCATATGCACTGATGTAACGATGACGGCCCGGACCGAAACACCACGAGAAGAGGTGCTACACATGTTAACGCAAAAGGTGCATTATTTTATATTATTGTTTTTCAGAATATATGAGACATAGATATGGATTTTGGAGATGCGCAAAAAGAACCTATTGACAATGGTTCCAAAGCGACGTCGCTGAAGGGGACCACCGGGTTTTTTACAATATAATGATATGAAAGCGGTGATATCTCATAAAAAACAAAAAAGATGTCAAATTAAATTCAATTATTATGCAATTATGACCGTGTTATATTGTCTCTACCTTGAAATTTTGCATGCATTATCTTTATATAACTTCATCAAACCATTTTATATAATTTCATTAAACTATTTCAAAAGCCCGTGGCAACGCACGGGCATTCTACTAGTGTTTTTTAGTTGGGAACACTGCGAGTCGACCAACAGATCTTTTTCAATGACCTGCCATATCACGGGCCATTGGATTCTACGTGGGGTAGTCGTATTCAGCTGACAGCTTTGCAACAAGAATGATGTTCACTGAGAAACTTTTGCAACAAAGGTATTGCTGCAGAAAATTTTCTACAACAGAGCTAATGTTGCAAAAACGCCCTCTTACTAAAGAAAGTTTTGCAATATCACTAATGTTCCAGAAATATTGCTTGCAATACGGAGGATATTGCAAGAAAAAGACCACCTTCGTCCGTCACGAGCTCCTATTGAACAATGCGAGGGGGTCGAAGCAGCGCCCGTCGCCACCGGTGAGCGTCGGACCTTCGACCAGGTCACCTCGCCGCCATCGCCCTGTCCAACGGGGTGGGTGCACCTCGCGTGGCCAACAGACGTGGTTGAGGCAAACGGCAAGCACCATGACGGCGAATGCACCCGACCCCCGGTCGCAACGGCGCATCACGGCGGCGACCGCACCGGACCCCAGGCCGCAGTGGCGCACCGCGGTGGGCGATGGAGACCCGTGTTCACGGCAAGCCAGGACCACCCCGTTGTGATGCTGCTGCAAAACCACATGTGGTTGGGGTTGTTTCTCAGGATGAAAGGATAAAGAAGACATCGAGGTGGTTGAGGTTCCGCGTGAGATCCAGATCCTGCAATAGACAAAGTGTTGTCGAGGGAGAGATTGCAACAGTTGCTCAGTTGCGAAACCTAAATTATGTACATAAGTTGCTCCTGAAACCATTTGATCAAAATAGATCCAATGGCCACGACAATGACAGACGCGCGTGTGTCATCAGCCAACTGATGGCAAGAGTTTCCCTTGTTATTTTATTTTTTGTTTCTCGTTTTCAGTTTCGTTTTTTCTTTGCTATTTTTCAACATTTTTCATTGGATTTTTTCTTTTCTTTACATTCTCTTTCTTTTCTTTGTTTTGCTTCTATTTTGTTTTGGAGTTTCACTCAGTTTTTCCATGCTTTTATTTTCTTTGTTACTTTCTCGATTTCTCTATTTTTTTCTCTTTTATATTTTCCCTTTGTTTTTCTTCGGTTTTCTTTCGTTCTCGTTTTCATCAATTTTCTTAGTTTTCCTTTGTTTGTTTCTCGGTTTTCACTCTTTCCATTTTTCTGCACTTGTTTCTTCTATTTTATTTTTTGGTTTTATTTTACTTTGGTTTGCTTTGTTTCGTTTTGGTTTTTATTGTTTTTTAGTTTTCCTTGTTTCTTTTATTTTCATTCTACATTTATCGTATACGTCAAGAACATTTTTCTAATACAGGTTTAACATTTTCCACACACAAGTATAATTTTTTTAATACATGGTCAATATTTTTTCTAAACACATTTTAAACATTTTTTCAAATGCTTAATTAAAATTTTTTAAATTAAAAAATTGAATACATGGTCAACCTTTTTTATACACATTTTTAAACATTTTGAAATGCTTGATTAACATTTTTTCGGATAAAAAACAATTAAATATATGGTCAATATTTTATTATACACATTTAACATTTTTCAAATCCTTAATTATCATATTTTTTAACTGCAAGATTAACATTTTTCAGTATATGGTCAACATTTTTCTATATACATTTAACAATTTTCAAATGTTTCATTAACATTTTCCAAATATGATTTAATATTTTTTGAATAAATACAAGTTTAAATTTTTAAATGGATGATCAACATTTTTTCTATACATATTTAACATTTTTCAAATGATTTATTAACATTTTTCAAATACTTGATTAACATTTATTTATAAATACATGATCAACTTTTTTCACACACCATGAATAAATTTTGTATACATGAGAAAACAAATCTCTATACACATTTACCATTTTTCAAATGCTTGGTTAACATTCTTTTTCAAATGTTTTATGTACTGTGTTTTCGGTAATACTTTTATTTAGAATATTTGGATGTATAAACGAAAATAAAAACACAAAATTAAAGAACGTGAAAGAAAAACAAAGTAACGAGTATGTAGCCTCCTGGGCAACTAGGGTGGCCCATCTGGCGCCCCCTGACGCGAGGCTTCCATATGTCTCATTATAAGCGAGACATAGGCACGCCCAAAAAATTGCTAAGGGAAACTAGGGCTGGGCGAGCATCGGAACGTGTATTGTGGCCTAGGGTCATTATCTTTTGTTTGCTGCCTTTCTATTTTATTGTTCGTGGAATCCTCTTTCCGTCACTTATTCGTTTATTCTCTTGCCTCTTCCACTTAGATTTTATATGTTGGAAAATCCATACATAATGTTTTGGTTTTGTTAGTACATTTGGAACTAAAAAACCCAAAGTTCCCCTATAAAGTTCGAACCAGATGTAATACAGTTTGTTAAACCATTGTGATTTTTAAAACTGAAGCTTAAAAAATCAGACATCACAATTTTGTAAGTTTCAAACATCACAAAAAAGTGTTTGTGTAGTAGAAACTGTTTGTCTAGTTCATAAAAAGAAGGGCATCATATTGTTGTAAACAAATTTACTTCCTCCTCTAGAAAACCAAATTTACTTCCGGAAACAGAAAAAAAAAGTGATGGTTAAGCTCTAAATGATAGTCTAGCTAGAACAAAATCCCTATTTATCATTCATTATGAACACTGAAGAACAAATAGCATCCATAAACAGAATATCCGAGGGATCGACCCATATATAGATGGTATGTGAAAATTCTCTTCACCTTCAGCTACACCCCTACCACCAATCCCCCATGTGCATGTTATTCCATGCTTCTGGGTTGTGGCGGATCAAGCAATTCACCACAAGGGATGCCAAATTTTTCAAAAACAAAAAAACAAAAAAAAATGTGTTTAACAGCAGAGGTATGCTAACATCTTTAAAAAAATGTGTTTAACAGCAGAGGTATGCTAACATCATTCAAATACTCACAAAAAAACAAGAAAACTCACGATTTTTCAAAAAAAATATGTAACATTTCCACATGGTGTTTAAATGTGAGTTGTCTTGTTTAACAGCAGAGGTATGCTAACATCTTTCAAAAAAATATCATGTACAAGCATCACACAAACACGTACAAAAATTATGTGCCCCATGTGCCACGGGCAAGGCAACGACCAAGTCAAGTAGTTTTGTGCTTGGGTTTGAGATCAACGCAGTGTGTTGCTACCCATGTGAAGGATCCACGATGCGGTGGTGTGATGAAAGAATTTTTTTTCCTAATAAAGGGCACTTTTATTAACTCCAAATGTAGCATGAAGCAGATACAAAGAAAGATGAGCAACATCCAGGCTCCGTACAGCTAAGATGCACACGAGCAAACATGGACATTCTGGCAAAATAAAAGTAAGAAAACGAGCATACATGCAACGATAAAGTCATATAGGATAGACACTATGCCTTCATCGACGGAGTTGGTGGACCGATCTGATGATGATGATGCCATCCATGTTGGATGAAATCTCTCTAGCCACCCGCTTTAACCTACTGCGCGTGGTCTTAAACATGGATTGGTTTGATCATAAATAATGAACCAACAATTCCAATTCCAATGCACAAGAACAGAAAATGATCACTTGTGGGAGGAAAAGAAAACAGAAAAATGATGAAACATGATAGAATGAAGGTAGTAGGAAGCAAGTGGAGGAGGAGCCATCACGTGAGGTGAGGTGAGGTGAGGGGGAACATAGCATTGTTCCCGGCCCGCCCGGCCTGACAAAAGTTGCAGCCCACCAACGAACCAACTCACGTGCTGACGCACCTCCCGCCTCACTCACTCGTCCTTTACCTTTCCGTTAAAAAAGCAAGCTCACTCGCTTGACCTACCACGTAGTACTCCTACTACCCAGTACTCACTCACTGATGACCACCACTGTACGATACACATGCAATACTGACTCTTCTCTTCACTCTGCGCCACTGACACCACAGTGGTCGACAGTGTGCGTGCAGAACGAAGCTCACGCAATCAGCTCACATTAAGCAGAAGATCAACATTTTCAACTTATTCCCGGGGTTTTTGAACAGATTTCCTTATTTATTTCCGACAAAAGAAAGATGATGAGACCCATATATAAACTACAGAAAGAAAGCAACGCGAAATAGTACACGGAAGAAAGCAAGGAAAAAGGAATTTGCATGCAAAATTAAGCAGATCGTCGTCGTGCCGCTAATGTGGATCATCCACATCCATATCCATCCATGGTCGGTCGATCGGTGACTCCAAGCTTGCTTGCTTACTAGTAGCTAGCTAGGCTGCTGGATCCGGCCGGCGATCGAGTCGGTCAGCACACGCCGTAGTCGCGGAACATGTGCTCCGCCGCGCCGCCGGAGCCGGAGGACGCCGACACGACGCCCCCGCCCACGCCGCCGCGGAGGTGGACCAGCTCGTTCTGCCGGCGCAGCTCCATCACCTTGCGGTGGGAGTTGGAGTGCTGCGTCAGCACGAACGTGGGGCTCGCCGCCGGGCGGTACTCCGGCACCAGCCGCCCCGACTTGTACCGCACCCCGCACGCGTTACACAGCGTCTTGGGCCCCAGCGGCCCCGTCCGCCACTGCGGCGTCTTCTCCGACGCGCAGTGCGTGCACCGACGCACCTCGCCGTTCTGGTCCCCTCCGCCCCCTAGCTCGGCTGCCCCAACCACGAGCCCGCTCTTCTTGACGCCACCGCCGCCGCCTGACCGCGCCGGCTTCGAGTCGGAGGACGACGAGGACGAGGACGGGGACGGCTGGCGCGGCGCCAGGGCGTGCCATGCGGCCGCGGCCGCGGAGGCCGCCCGCGACCTCTTGCTCCGCGCGCCGCGGCCAGGCGCGGCCGCCGACGCGGAATTCTCCTGCTTCACCACGACGCCCCCGTTCCTCGCGGCGGCCGCCATCGCCGCCTGCACGGCCGGCGGGTAGTTGGGGATGTCCGGGTAGGAGTCGTCCACGAAGTTGGACAGCCACTCCAGCTCCGCGGCTTCCTCAGTCTGCAGCACGTACACATCAAGCATTTAAGTAAGCTTTTATTACTAGCTGGCTAGCTAGATCTCAATCACCAATTTCTTCCGTTGCTTAATTCTCAGTTTCTCACACATTTCTTCAAGAATTAAGATCAACCACGCGATCGAATGTTGAAGTGAATAATTACCGGGACAGGCAGGTAAAACTCGTCGGCGAAGGAGAGGTTGAAGGACGACGGGTGGTGGTGCTGGTGGTCCGACGAGGAGGCCGCAGCAGCCGCAGGCGGAGCCGGCGCGTTGTCGCCGCCCTGGCCGGCGCCGCCATTATTCGCGCCGGAGAAGAAGTCGTGCGCGCCGAGGTGTGAGGAGAGGTCGAGCATCTCGTCGACGCGCATGGGGTCGGCGGTGCCGTCCCCGCCCGCGGCGCCCCCGTAGAAATGGTACTGGTGCGGGGGCTGGGAGTGGGTGTAGGCGGAGTGGTGGTGGTGGTGGTGGTGGTGGTGGTTCATGGGCGAGGCGGCAGCGGATGGCGGCGCGTGGTGGTAGTGCGAGCCCATGCCGAGCTCCATGCCCAAGGCTGCCTCCCACTCCGGCGCCATGCCTGCCAGCTTAATTATACTACCGGAACGTACTGGAACGTGCAGCGAGTGGAGTGGAGTGGCTAGCTAGCTAGTAGTAGCTCGCAGTAATGGCGGGGTGGCAGTACACTGAGCGAGAGTGAGAGTGTGAGAGTGGCTGTAGCTGCCGGCAGAGGCTAAGCTTGGCTTGGGGGCAAGCTAGGCTTGGCTCTGGGGAGCTCCAGTCGCGTCTCGCACCAGTAACAGGAAAGCCGCCGAAGCAAAACCATTAATATAGAGGAGGAAAGCAAGCCAAGCTAGCTAGCGCTAGGCGAGGTGAGGGTGAGAGGTGATGCATGATGAGCACATGAAAGGGGAACTGAGCTAGCCGGGGAGGTCCATGCCATGGTGGTAAATTATTACTACCACTGGCAGAGGAGTGAGGAAGCAGCTTGTGTCGTGGTGTAGACGTGTAGTGTGAGTGTGCAGGGCTAGCGCCAGCTGCATGGTAGAGTGAGCTAGGTGCAACCCAACACGAGGAACAGGGCCCATGCACTGCACTGCCCGTACTCAGAGGCTCACTCACTCATATGCATACCATATGCCATGCATATGCATGCACGCCCCACCGGCCACTCACGCCCATCACACAATCATTGAGTTGAGCCTCTCCCTGGATCAGTTAAATTAGCTACTTTCACCGTGCGTGCATGGTTTATTAGTGGTAATTCTCTGTACGTACGTAGCATGTGTTGATACATTTACTTAGGCACGGCACGGGCATATCGATCGATCACCCCCACCTTATCACCATCGTGTACACGGTGGGGCACCTGGCCGGTTTGTTGCAGCCGCGGGACACTCCAGTGACAAGCTGTAGTTTGTCAGACGCCAGCGTCTTCTTACCAAGGACGTGCGTGGGCCCACGCCCATTCACCACCATAACATAACGGTCCTGTCAATTTACGTACTCGCTCGGATGGAATAATGGAACCAAACCTCCTGCTCCTGGCCACATGATCTGCCAGCGTGCATCATGGCGTGATAAGGGAGTAACAAAGGTCGAGCGCGCATAGAGATGCTGACTCTTGTACTGAACCGGCATCGTGTCATGTCCACCATCAAGCTTCCACACCCGGTCGGGCGAATGAATTCATTCGCACACGTCCTAGCTGGGGAGGGTTGCAGCAAATCTCTTTGTAAAACTTGGCTCCAAGTCGAGTCACCGTTGAATTTTATTCGCTCCTTTCAATTGGAGTAGGCTAATTTGACAATAGCAGGCTTGACGACGGTGGCAGCGCGTACCCCCCCCCCCCCCCCCTCGCCGCCACCAGGGTGCGTTGCGGGGCAAATCTTCAGCAGCAAGGTCCGGGTTGAGGGCGGCCTGCTTGTGAAAGAGATGGAGGTTTGTTGCCGGATGAGGAAGGAGATACCTGCTCAAGTGGTGCTCTTCGTTAGGCGGTGCTTGACGGTGTCGTTGGTCATCGAGCGTTGCGATCTTCAACGGTGGCTCGGCCTGGCAATGTCATCGGAGAAGAGGGAGTCGGTGCATGGTCCTTAATATTAACGTCTGACCTGGAGTTGCCATGCACCGGCATGGGTGTTTTTTATTCAGTTTTTTTAGGGAGTATTCGAGTTTGGTTTGGGCGGCAAGGCGGCGGCGTTGTTCCAATGTGGGAATAATGTTTTCCCCGCTCTTTCCCTGCCCCGTTGGTGCGCTTATCGTCGGTGGAGGACATGTGGAGCCATCTCTCCGCTAGGTCTTCCAACATTGGGTCGGTTTGGGTTTCGGGTGGATATATCTATATTCGACCCGCTTTCATGGACTTTGAAGTTTTTACGGGCTCTTATCCGTGTTTTCTTCTCCGGGGTGGCCTCTCCTGGTTTGCAACGACGGCTTTCCTAGCCGCTGCTTCTACAAGCTCCTACGCTTACAAACATTTGCTCCGTCGAGATGAAGGCCCAGAGGGGGCATCGAGCTACGCTCATGGCACTTCGCCGATGAATGCAGAAGGAATAATACTTCGGCGCCCTCAAGAATTTTGAACGTAATTTTTTTTTCATATAGGTGTGTTTCTAAAGACATGCTACGATGCTTAATGTACTAGTACATGGATTAGCTAGGCCTTTTCGGAACAAAAGTAAAAGCACCTCGATCGATATCTCGAGGGTGAGTTAACAAAGTGGCAAGGGGAGCGATGGACGGAGCGAATCGGGCGGGGAGCAAGGCGTGCATGCATGCACGCACGCAGCACGAGCATCGAATCACGTGAGGCCGACGAGGATCCCGAGGCGGACGGGGGAATCGTCGCCGGCACGTGCCGCCTCGTGCCTGGCCCCCATGCACGTGACGCCACTGGCCTGCATGCGACTTTTTCTTACCACTCCACCACCACCATGGCCTGTTCGTTCCTTCATACAGTACTGTATGCGCCTAGCTTACTAGCTGTGCACCATCCTCCATGGTCGATGGCAGCCAAACTCAACTGGTCGTTAGTTTGGTCGATGGATGGATGGATCCGACGTGATCGTTGCACGATTCGCTCCCGATAAACAACTGCCGGTACGTACGTACAGTGGTAACAAGACTAGTTAATGAGAAGAAGATGAGAATAATCAAAAGACTCCAGAAATGCCAGCGGAGGTATAACATGCAACCTCTGCTCCGGTAGCCATATATAAACCTGCTGCTGCTGCAGCTGGTGCTTTCGCTCTGACACACGCACACCTCCCTTGCCGGCCGGGAGCGGTGGGTCGTCCCTGCTGCCAGTTGGAACCTCTCTCTCGATGAAGCGAAGCTATCCATCCAAACATCCATCCATCGAGCAGCTTCCTCTTTCCATGCAAGTAGGGCATCTCCCACGCCAGCCCTCAAAACGAACACCCGTATTTGTCCGTGGACTAGTCCGGACTTGTTCGCAGCATCCACAATTATATCTGGCCAAACCTTGGGCCGGGCCTAGCCAAGCCCGAGGCAAAAAACCAGGCCCGGGTCCGGCCATCGGGCCTGGTTTTTAGGCCTGGGCCTAGCCATCGGGCCTGGTTTTTAGGCCCAAGCCCGGCCCGAACACGTAAAAGCCCGGTGGGCCTTGGGCCGGGCGGCCTAGCCCGGCCCGGCCATCGGGCTCAAAATCTAGGCCCAAGCCCGGCCTGGGAGTAGCGTCGGGCCGGGCCGGGCTTCCCATGGCCAGGACTATCCACAATACAAGAAAATTATAACATAATTCATGTAAACACGATGGAACTCTTTCAAACGGGCATAAGTTTGGACATATAATTTACATAAACCACGGCATATGTTGTCGGTTCAATTAAAACCTAAAAAACCTAGATTAATTTCAAGCGGACGGTGACCTCGCACGCCAGGTCAGGCTGGCCGGCGGCACTTCCGTTGTCGCCCGTGCTGTCGTCTGAGCCAGAGTGCTACTTCCAGCGGCGCAAAGGGCTCACAGGCGCGACAGCCCTGGCCAACCGCCACCTGACGCTCGTGGAGGAGCCACTTTTGTTTCCTCCTGCACCGCGCGGAAGGCTGCCACGAGTAACGTCGGCCCTGGCCTGGGAGCCCTGCCCTTTCCCCTGCCTATGATGGCAGAGGTGTTGCCGAGTGACAGCTCCTCCCCAATCTTGGGAGCATCCCGTCGAGGATGCGCAGTCGTCACAGGGGGGTTTGTGTGGTGGTCAACGATCGCTCACGGGTCCAGGCCTCCGCTAGTCCAGGTTCCGCGAGGACCTAGGCTGGCGCCTTGTCGGATTTCATGAACACCGAGCAGAGATGTTTTTTTCAGTAGAGAGGGTGTTGGGGTGGGATAGGATGGTCAGACGCGTAGCGGAGGTCCGTACTTCGCAAACCTCCGCCAACTTTGCGTCTTGTTTGCGGGAATTCAGACACGTCCGCGAATGTATGCGGCACCGTCTTGGATGGTTAAAGTGATCCAAACGCGTCGGTCCAGACCGTTGCGGGCGTTTTGCAGCATGGCGTCGGAGATGCCCTTAGCTGTCTCATTTGTTTTGTTGTGTTGGTGTGGTGCCATTTGTGCCCTATGGTGCATTAATTACCGATGTTCCCATTTCTCTGTGGTTAGAAACAACTATTTCTAGTTCCATCACCATTGAACATATTAGAATCTGTTTGAGGCTGCAAGTACATGAAAATATGAGGAAATTCTCTTACATATACTCCCTCCGTTCCTAAATACTTGTCTTTCTAGTCATTTCAACAAGTGACTACATACGAAGCAAAATGAGTGAATCTACACTCTAAAATATGTCTACATACATCCGTATGTAGTAGTCATTTGAAATGTCTAGAAAGACAAATATTTAGAAACGGAGGGAGTATATGTCAAGACTATGGACAGTTGACATGGAAATACTAATATTATTTTTGAATGGATCCTGGCAGTAGCAGCAGCAGCAGTTACTGGATTGGCTTTTAAAAGCAACGGCGAGATGGGTAGATGGAGAGCAGCAGCAACCCGAAGCAAAGCAAGCGCTGTGCTGTGCTGTGCTACGGCTGGCCGTGGCCAGGCACGCAGTTACAGCCATCGATGGAGCTAGCAGCTAGTATAAGTAGTATATGTACTGTGCGTAGCTACCTAGGTAAACTACAAGGTGATAAGTGAAGGGAATGAAGGGTTGACGTCAAGGCCCGCCGGCCGGCCGGCAACGTGGAGTGTCGGTGAACGCTCGTGCCTTCCCTTCACTGGCTTCATGTTCATGCATGGGGACTCCCTCCCTCCCTCCCTCCTTTCCCTCCTTGGCGTTTACTTTCATCTTCCTCCTCCCCCATCTGCGGCGGCTGCTGCTGCTGCTACGAGAGTTTCTTTCTCGGATTTCACCGTTAGCTAGAGCCGAGTGCCCGGCCGTTTGTTTATTATTGGTTCGTGCGGACACATCCACTACCCATCCATCATCCATGCCACTGCACTGCACTGCACCGCACCGTCTTCCTTGCTTCCATCATGGGTGGGCGCGGTACGTGCATGTACAGCAGCACATGCATATACCCCCTCCGGTTACTAAATATAAGCCTTTCTAAAGATTCCACGATAGACTATATACAGATATACATATAGACGTAATTTAGAGTGTAAATTTATTCATTTCGCTCCGTATGTAATACATATTAAAATCTCTAAAATGACTTATGTTTAGAAACGGAGGGAGTAGTACTTACCATTATGCCTGGCCGTTTTTGTTTTTTACCCCCACACTCCACCACTCCAGTATTAATATATGTATGATACACAATCGATGTGTACGTACCTACGCCCGGGCACATCTTCCGTCGTTGCTACGTAGTACCTCTAGTAAGTAAGTACAGTAGTACGTACCATGGAGTCACTACCGATGCTGTAACGACATGCAATAGTGCTACCCGGCCGGCCGGTTGCAACTGGCTAAGGTTAGGTAGCGGTCGCCTAGCTAGCTAGCTAGCTAGTCACGTTGATATGACGGATCATGGATGAGCTCATTTTCATCTCCGTCCCTCTCGCTCACCCGCCAACAGAATTGGAAGGGACACGGTTAGTGCATGGCGCTGCATGCATGCATGACTGCCCCTCTAGCTTGCTACCGACTGACATATCGTCGGTCCTAGTCGACATCCACCCCCGGTCCATTACTACTACTCCGTACGTACCATGCATGCACCACCTTCAGGAAGATACCTGTATGTACTATGTCACGTCCTAAAATGCGGGCGGGCATGTCGGTCGGTACTCCGTAGACGGATGACGCTTCCAAGATGCGGACGAGCAATGCACCCAGCCCAACACATCCTCGTATATGCCCACGACGTACGTACACGTACATACGCCGGACGGGAACAAGTGCTTCAACTTTGAGCTACGTACTAGTGCTACTACCTGACTGCAACCAACGAAACAAAACCAAATAATTCGAGCCGGTTACTCGGAGGGCGTTTGTATTCAGGGACTTGTTGGTTTAGGGACTTAAAAATGTCCTTATAAGTCTCATCTAAACTAAACAGAAGAGACTTATAGGGACTTAAAGTGGACATTTGAGACTTACAAAATAAGACTCTTAAGGAGGGACTTATAGCTGTAATATGATTTGGGACTAAAAAAAGTTCTAGGACTTATGAATCAAACATGCCTTAGTTTTACTCTGATGCATATAGTAGTAGCCAGTAGTGGATGCTGTGGAGCTGATCTCGGAGGCCGCCGGAAGCTTCCTGCTGCCTGCTAGTATGGGCGGGCTGATTAGTTAACTAGGAGTACCTTTTTTTTTACTTACACCATTGTAATTAGTTAAGTAAACTGGTACAGTAGTAGAGACGGCGTGGTAGTAGGAGTACGTACTAGGTAATTAGACGGACGAGAGAGGACGGATGGGTGGATGATGAGCGGAGTGGTTAACTTTGGGGCCGGGGTTCTGTTGTGGGTTCTGACAACGGCTAGCTGTAAAACACATGACTAATTGGACGGGGTGAGGAGGAGGAGGCGTCTCTTTCGGGCCTCTGACACCCCCCTGCACGGCAGCACGTGGTGGTAGCTTTCCGCGGGCCCTGCCGTACCACTGCCACGTGTCGGTTGGCGGCCGGACAGCCCCTGCCGACGTCAGGGACCACCGCCGGCCCCCCACCATGCACGCATTTCCTTCCGCTATTGGTTAGCAAGTTATGTTACCCATTCATGCTCACATGTTTCTACCACTAACCTCCTCCTCTTGTTCTTTCACCTATAGCTTGTTTCAAATGGTACGTACGCACAGTACTATCTATGCTCCATGATTGATCAAAACAAAATGTTCTCCGAGCACATCGATCATGGCGTATACGCTTGGGTTAGCACGTAGTACACTAATTGTGTGAGAATATGTATATATATATAGCCTATGTATATATGCGTACCCTGAAAGGTCATTGGCTTTGATGACTCCTCTCCCATGATGAACAGTAATAGACTGGCTCTGGGCTCCCGCGATGGAGCGGCAAGCGGCGGTGCGTCGTCGGCTCATTCAGGAGGAAGAAGACGGCCGACCCCTAGACACTTCGATGTAATAATTTCTTTGTTTTTCAACTGTTGGTTTCCTTAATACGGAGTAGATTTGAATTAGTTATTCGCAAAAAAAAAAGGAAGAACGGGACGCGACAGGATCTTGCCTTATCTTTGAAGATAGATACACTCCTCATAATATATGTGAATACGAATACCGATATTTATAGCGTACGCCAACAAAAAAGTAATTTATAAAAACATTATTTGGTGCATGGGCAGCAGTAGCTTTCATGGTAGCTGGATGGATCAAGTATCGTTAGTTCCAATACATGCATGCATACATGCATGTTTCCTCAAGGCCGGGCTCACTTGTCGCCTGCCTTGCTTCCATCTCGCACGCCACCTAACACCATGACACTGCTACTACTATGCGGTGCTACGTGTAGGTCCATCTACTTATACCAGGCAATAAAGCTCTAATTAAGTGCAAAGCTTGCTAATTAATTGAGCCAACAAGATCACTACAGCTATCTATCTATGTGAACACCTCTCAATCACTCTCAACAAACATGCACATACTATGCTATCTTCCAATAAAAGCTAGTGATGTTCTGAAAAATGTATGACTATTTAGCTTCGTCGACTTACAATTACAATTATCTCACAGTAAACGTAGAAATGATTATTTCTTAGCTGACCATGAAATTTGAAATAGACAATCGCTAGCTGCTTGATAGGGATAAGTCATGTTGCTGGCAACTTGTATAATTGACCTCCATCCAATTTACGCACGCCCGTGCCCACCTAGCTGGTAAAAGAAACGTGCATGATTCATGACTTGTGGTGCCACTAGCTTGGTGTTTGGACCATGGCGTTCCAATGAGTAATTACGGCAAATAAATTCTGGCCCTTTGTTGGCTTTGTACCCACCTTCTTTGGGATTACATCCATCCATGGACCGCTTGCCATTATCAATTTGCTGGCCCGGCAGGGTCCGACCAGTACCTATTTGATCGTCAGCTTTGCGTAACACCAAAAGGCTGCCAAAAATATCCATACGCATGCTAGTTACCCATACATACACAAGGCAGATTATCACCCGACGACCAATTGCTAAAGGTTTATGTGGATGGAGATTTTCTTTTCTTTGAAAAAGCCCGAGTACAATGTAAATTTGGACACACAATGGTCTCAAACACTCTCGAGTCATGGATTCAGAATTGACAAAGTCACCATATGTGCCTTGCCATCAACAAGAACATGGCCTACGCTGAAGGTATGATCTGTGTTAACAAGGCACACATGGCACGGAAGTTGTGTTCGTTCCCAGGTGGGCTGGGGTACAATCACCCTACCAGGCATCGAACCAATGGTTGGTTCTCTTGCTGGACAGAGGTTTCATATGAGCATGCATGATTTCAATTCATACATAATATATACTCTCTCTGTTCCTAAATATATTATCTTTTAGAGATTTTAATATGGACTACATACGGAGCAAAATGAGTGAACCTACACTCTAAAATGTGTCTATATACATCTGTATGTAGTCCGTATTGAAATAACCAAATGTCTCATATTTAGAAATGGAGGGAGTATAATTATTATAACATTCACGAATTTGAAGGAAGATCGTATATTTGAGGGGAAAAGTTCACAATTTTAGACAATTCACATATTTTAATGAAAAGTTTCACGAGTTTGAGACAAAAAGTTTACGGATTTGAAAATTTTCATGAATTTAAGGTTAAAAAATCCTGAATTTAGGAAAAAAGTTCATGAATTTGAAAAAGGAGAAATATTCATGAAATTTAACTTGTGAAAAGGAAAACAAATCAAAAAGAAGAACAACCAAAAACCGGCTTGAAGCCAGACAAAAACAAAGTAGGAAGAAAAAACAGCCAAAAGAAAAAACGCAAGAAGACAAAAATATTCGCTCCTGTGCTGAATGGGCCGGCCCGTTTCGGTTGTGGAGTGGTAAGGTGTGCGCCGGAAAGCAACTAATTGAGGAGCACCCCTTCCTGAGCCTTCCCAAGGCTCACTTGGGGCGGCTGAGAGCACGCCAATGTCGCGCTCAGGGCCCTTTTTCTGGATTTTTTTCTGCACGTGTTTTCGGCCTTTTAGAAGTTATTTTTTGTTTTTTCAGCTTTTTGGTTCTCCACCAGTTTCTTTAGCTTTTCAAATAAAAAAATTCATTTTTTTTTTCGTGATAAAATGATTTTTTTCTCCTTCCGCGAGTGCCTTTCGGAAATGGAAAAATATGCTTTATCTTTTTTTGCTTCCACGAGAGGCACGGTCATGCCTCTCGGAAACAAAAAAAATGTTTTCCCTTTTTTTCTTCCGTGAGAGGCACGAATTTGCTTCCGCGAGAGGCACGGTCATGCCTCTCAAAAACGGGAAATAAAACATGTTTTCTTCTTCTTTTTTTCCTTTTGTGAGAGGCACAGTTTTGCTTCCACGAGAGGCACGGATTTGCTTTCGCAAGAGGCACAGCCGTGCCTTTCGGAAACGGCTTCTGGAAAGGGAAAAAAAGACGTACCCCGGTGTGCTCCCCCTCCCCCTGGCTTTCTTTCGTCCGGCTTTTTGAAAAAAAGTTCATAAAGACCTATCAATATGAGATCTAATTTTAAAGATCTCGACACGAGGAATCCAATAATGAAAACGGTTCGAGATTTGGACGCACAGTTTAAGAGATAAAATATTTTGAATAAATGGATCTATTAAAAAAAGAGAAAACTCCCAGCGTGCCACTTGTCGCTACCTGAGAAGGTAAGAGTGACCTTTGCAAAGAGTGCTATTTAATTAGTGTTTTCGTGTGCGCCGCATACTGAATACAATCTACTGCGCACCAATTCGGGGTTTGTCTCGCTTGTAGCGAGAAGAAAGAACCCCTCGCCTATGGCACCTCTCAAAATGGTCCGTCCCGTCGCAGCAGGAAGGGCTGGCTCCTGGCGCACATTTTTTTATTTCCTTTAGTTATATTTCTCAAATAGAAACACATTTTATTTAATTCTGATAAAGTATTAATCACTCCTTTGAAAATCGTTTGTTTAGTGTAAAACAACTATTCACAGAACTTTTAAAATGTTGATAGCGTTTGAAAATTTGTTCGTGACATTCAACAAATTTTCACACACTTCGAGAAAATGTTCGTGACATCTAAAGAAAATTTTATCCAATATAATTTTTTTTGTCAGTCAGAAAATTTGTACCAATAAAACAATGCAAAAGGCATTTCAAAAAAAGTGATGTGTTCGTACCATTAAATAAAGTAATTGACATTTTAAAGAAATACTCACGCATTTCAGAAAAATGTTCATTGCATTTAAAATATTTTATACAATGATTTAAAACCTTCTCCTAGTTTTACACAAAATTTCAATGTGTATTTGCATAATATGTACAAAAAAATGTTGAACATGCACACTAAAAGTGTACAATGTGTTGGAAAATGGGAAAAAGAAGATAACTAATGAAGAAATACGGAAGAACTGAAGAAAAGTGGTGAAGAAACAAAAAATATCATTTACAAACAACACACATAAACAAAACAAGGGGAAAAAACAACCAGCTCAGACTATTAATATTTTGGGTCCAACTCGTTAACCCAAGCTGCATCTTGAAAAAGCCCGAGAGCAACTAGTTAACGAGCGCTCCTTTGGGAGCCTCGGAATGATCAGCGCCACTTGGCTCGCTCTCAGCCATTCGCCACGTGTCGTGCTCTGGACGCTCCCTCCGGATTTTGTTTTTATTTTTATTTTTCCGCATGCGTTTTCGAATTTTTAAACAGTTTTCCATCCTTAGCTTTTCGATCAAAAAATTTTAACAAAATTTTTTTGCGCGAAAAACGTGCTTTTTTCCTTTCGCGAGAGTCACGGTTTTGCTTCCGTGAGAGGCACGGTTTTGTTTTCGCAAGAGTCACGGCCGTGCCTTTCGGAAACGAAAAAAACGCGTTTTCTGTTTTTTCCTTTCGCAAGAGTCATGGTTTTGCTTCCGCGAGAGTCACGGCTGTGCTTTCGTGAGAGTCACGGGCGTGCCTCTTGAAAACGAAACAAAAACATGGTTTCTATTTTTTTCCTTTCACTAGAGTCACGGTTTTGCTTCCGCGAGAGGCACGGTTGTGCTTTAGCGAGAGTCGCGTCCGTGCCCCTCGGAAACGAAAAAAAATGCGTTTTCTGTTTTTTTTTCTTTCGCAAGAGTCACGGTTTTGCTTCTGCGAGAGGCATGGTTGTGCTTTTGCGAGAGTCACGGCCGTGCCTCTCGAAAACGAAAAAAAACGCGTTTTCTGTTTTTTTTCCTTTCGCGAGAGTCACGGTTTTGCTTCCGTGAGAGGCACGGTTGTGCTTTCGCGAGAGTCACGGCCGTGCCTCCTCGGAAACAAAAAAACGTGTTTTCTCTTTTTGTTTTCCTTTCGCAAGTCACGGTTTTGCTTCCGCGAGAGGCACGGCAGTGATTTGTGAGAGGCACGGGCATGCCTGCTTCGAAAAGGGAAAAAACCAGTGCCCCCGATTCAGGTTTTTTCGTTTGGTTTTTTTGTGACAAAAAAGTTCGTAAAAACCTATCAACATGGGATTTAGTTTTGAAGATCTCGATCCGAGGAATCCAAAGGTGAAAGCGGTTCGAGATTTGGATGGACGGTTTGAGAGATAAAACGTTTTGAATAACCAAATCTACGAAAAAAAGATAAAACATCTGGGTTGCGACAAGTGATGCGATGCGCGCTACATGTGCATTACTTATCGTAACAAGGAGAGTTGGAATGATCTTTACAACGAATACTCCTCAATTAATGATTTCGAAAAAGTCTTAAGTGCTCCTTGTTGGCACCTTATGCGTCAAGTTGGCTCGCAGCACTCACGTGCAAGCTCTCTTGGGCCAGGCCAATTAGCACAAAAGTCGGTCGCTTATTTCGATCGCTTCCATCGATAAAAAAGGAGCAACTAGTTGATGAATACTCCTCCGGAAGCCTCACAATAGTTAGCGTCATTTGTGTGCTCTCAGTCACCCACCACATATCGTACTCTGGGCGCTTTTTTTGAATTTTTTTTGTTTTATTTTTTCACACACGTTTTCAGCTTTTTAAACGGTTCATTTTTGGGTTTTTTCGACGTTTTGGTTTTTCACCGGTCTTTCTTAACTTTTGGATCAAAAACAATTTTGAAAAAAAATTGCATGAAAAAATGAATCTTCTTTCTTTCTTTCGCGGGAGTCATGGTTTTGCTTTCGCGAGAGTCACGGCCATGCCTCTCGGAAACGAAAAAAACGTGTTTTCTATTTTTTTTTCCGCAGAACACGGTTTTGCTTCCACGAGAGGCACGGCCGTACCTCTTGGAAAGGAAAAAAAAATGTGTTTTTTTCTTTCCGTGAGAGTCACGGCTTTGCTTCCGCGAGAGTCACGACCGTGCCTCTCGTAAACGGAAAAAACATATTTTCTGTTTTTTTCTTTCGCAAGAGGCATGGCCGTGGCTCCTCAAAAACGAAAAAAGCGTGTTTTCTCTTCTTTTTTTCCTTCTACGAAAGGCACGGTTTTGCTTCCGCGAGAGACACGGTTGTGATTTCGCGAGAGGCACAGGCGTGCATATTTTGGAATGGGAAAAAACCTGTGCTCCCGGTTTGATTTTTTCATTCGTTTTTTTCATGAAGAAAAGTTCGTCAAAACCTATTAATATGGGATCTAGTTTTGAAGATCTCGACGCGAGGAATCCAACACTGAAAACGGTTCTAGATTTAGACGCACGAGTCTTGAATAAACAAATGTACGAAAAAAGGGAAAACTCACAGGTTGCGACAAGTGGCGCACATGCAGCACGCCACTGTTCACAACCTGATAAGGTGGGAGTGATCTTTGCAATGAATACTCCTCAACTAGTGATTTCGGTAAAAAAGAGCTTCCTCGCTCATTCGATGACACCAATTGACCATTGAACCTTTGACCGCTCATAGTTGACCATGTGCATTGTTGACTTTTGAAATTGTGGAAAGAATATTCATGGATATGAAAAAAGTTTGCAGATTTTGAAAAGAACACAATTTTGGAAAAACTTCATGAATTTGAAAAAGTTGATCAACTTTGAAAAAAACTTCACGAAATTTGAAAACAGTTCATTGATTTTGTAAAAAAAGTTGTAAATTTGAAAAAAGGTCATCGAATTTTTCAAAAAGTCCATCAATTTGAAAAAAAACTTCACAGAATAGAAAACACAATTCATCAATTTTGAACTAAAATCATCGAATTTGAAAAAAAGTTCATCAAGTTTGAGAAAAAAATCACAATCCTGAAAAGAGTTAATCGATTTTGAAAAATAAATCATGATTTTCTTAGTTTGGAAAAAGTCCACGAATTTGAAAAATGAAAGAAAAAAAGGGGCAGAGAAAATAAAAGAAATGAAGAAAGAAGAAAAGACGAAAAAAGATGTATGTAATCACACCTGGTGATGTGTCCGGCTGGTTATCGCGGCTTACACTGAAGTCGGGGGGAGGGGGGAGACTAATATAGGATCTCACATGTGAGATGAATGAGATCAATTTTTTTCAGGAGTCGTAGACACATCCCACATGTATGTTGTCAGATAATTTCAGATTTTTTAAGTATAAATATGAAGTTTTACTGTTCATTCCATTGATCTCATCTAATGTGAGATCCTATACTAGTCCCCCTCCCCCTTAAACTTGGTGTCGCGAGTTCAATTCATACCTTGCGTGCTTTTCTGGACCTACTATGTGGTACTACGTGTAGGTCCATCTACTAATAACCAGCAATAAAGATCTAATTATGTGCAAAGCTACCTAATTAATTGAGCCAACTAGATGTCAAAAGTGGAGGAGCTTATTGATCCTTACACTGGGAATTGGGATGATGTGCTTTTGAGAGACTATTTCTCACCAGTAGATGTGCAAAGGATATTGCAAATTCCGCTTAACACATATATGATGGAGGACTTTGTTGCTTGGGACTATACAAGGTCTGGTACCTCTCAGTAAGATCGGGTTATTACAGAGAGTTGGAACACCAATTTGGTCCTCGTCTTATAAGAGCTGATGGGCAAGGTAATGTCCATATAAATAAGTATGGAAAGATGCATGGAAACTTAAGGTGCCTGGCAAAGTAAAACACTTCGCATGGAAAGTGTTTCATGGAGTTCTCCCATGTTATGGCGTTCTTGCTGGACAACATATCCCCATATCGCCACAATGTTCTCGATGCTCAATCGATGCAGAAGATGTGCAGCACACACTATTTGGCTGCCGTATGGTAAAGGAAGTTTGGGAATGCTTAGGCCTCTTGGAAACTGTGAAGAAAACAATGGCCGAAGATAAATCTGGTGCCATCATCTTGGAGATACTTCTCAAACTTACAGAGACAGTCGATGGTCTTTCGGTGGCGGAACTGGCAATAGTTGTAGCGTGGTTTCTACGGTGGCAGCGATGCTAGCTTGTGAAACGAGTGGACATCCAAGGCCCAGATAAAACGACAATGTCAATTAAAGTCATTGCAACAAACTATATCCGATCTTTTATGCCCAAGTTGCCAGCAAGGACTAGTAATCATATGTGGAAAAAACCACCTCATGGTGTGGTAAAGGTGAACGTTGACACATCTTTTCATGCAGACACACTGTCCGAAGCTAGTGGTGCAGTTCTACATGATGACCGTGGCGATTTCATTGCTGCTGCATCTTGGTTCATCCCGCATGTCCGCGATGTTGATGCTGTTGAACTATTAGCAATCAGAAATGG
Source organism: Triticum urartu (assembly GCF_056163025.1). Taxonomy (NCBI): domain Eukaryota; kingdom Viridiplantae; phylum Streptophyta; class Magnoliopsida; order Poales; family Poaceae; genus Triticum; species Triticum urartu. Next base: position 674,304,801 of record NC_141877.1, read on the forward strand.
TATGTTCCTTCTGGCAAGTATGGGATGCAATTCGGCAGAGGTGGAATCAGATAGCTCCTTTGCAGTTGAATCAATTAATTTGATGGATGGATATTTGGGACCTGATGCCGCCGTTGTTGCTGAAAGTAAGCAACTATCTCTCGATTTCTCAAAGTTATCTTTCAAACTTTGTTTCAGAGAAGCGAATCAGGTGGTGGACGAGTTAGCAAGACACTCCTTTACTACTAGATCTCCTGGTTCTTGGGATGCTATTATCCCTGATTTTATTTCTCATTTACTTGTAAATGATATGACTATTATATGAGAAATAAAGTCTATTTCTTGTAAAAAAAAAACTAGATCACTACAACAATCTATCTATATGAACACCTCTCACCCACTCTCAACAAACATGCACATACTATACCATCCTCCAAAAACAAATAATGGTTTGAGAAATACCCCCTCCATTCTAAAGTAAGTGTCACAACTTTAAAGTTGTACTAAAGTTGAGACACTTATTTTAAAACGGAAGGGGTAGTATATAACTATTTGGCTTTGCAGGATCAACATCTCGTCGATTTAGTAATAAACTTCTTTCTCACTAAATTTGGAAATGCCTATGCTTCCCTTCACTTAGAGAAAAAGAAACAGACACTCGCTAGCTGCTTGATAGAGATAAGTCATACTGCTGGCAACTTCTATAATTGACCTCCATCCATTCAATTTACGCACGCTCGTGAGCACCCACTAGTAGCTTGTGGTGCCACTGGCAAGGTGTTTGGTCCACGGTGTTCCAATGAGTAATTACGGCACATTAATTCCGGCCCGTGTTGGCTTTGCACCCACCTTCTTTGGGAATCCATCCATAGTCCATCCATCAATTTGCTGGCCCGACAGGGTCCGACCAGCACCAATTTGATTTGATGATCGTCAGCTTTGCGTAGCGCCAAAAGGCTGCCCAAAATATCCATACGCCAAGGCATGCATGCAAGTTACCCACACAGCATACACATGCAAGTTATCAGCTGTAAGAGCATTACTAGTAGAACCCTCAAACCTTCAAACCCTTACTAACGTTTTAAGGATTCAAAAATGATTTTTTTATGCATTTTTACGGGTTGAAAAACAGGGGCAAAGGTTAGAACCCTCAAACCCAATCCTTATAACGGAATATTCCCCATGAACGACGTTGTCGTTGCGCGCGGGAGGTCGATGGGGCGGCCGCCGGCGACGGGGGCGACTAGCAGCGGCGGTCGCGGACATGGACGCGGGAGTTGGGAGGATTTTTTCCTCCCGCACGAGTATAATCGCCAAATGAGGATTGGGGTAGGTTTTGCTCCCCAACCCTTACTTTTAAGGATTGGGAGAGGGTTTGAGGATTGGACCTTTAAAAAAATTTAAGGGTTTGAGGGTTAAGGGGTTCTAGTCTACGACTTTTTTTCGACGAAAACTGTAAAAAATCAGTTATTTTTAAGGATGTGAGGGTTTGAGGGCTCTACTAGTAATGCTCTAAAGCTCAAATGACCGAATGAGAGGTAGGCGACCAATTACTGAAGGTTTATGTGGATGGAGCTCTTCTTTTCTTTGAGAGGCCTGAATAGAACGTATGCTTGGACGCATCACACGTTGAAGACGGGAGCCATGGGTTCAGAATTGACAAAGTAACCACATCTGCCTTGCCATTAACAAGAACATCGCCTAACGTTGAAGGTATTGTCCGCATTAACAAGAACTTATCATGGAACTTGTGTTCGTTCCCAGGTGGGCTGGGGTACAATCACCCCACCAGGCATCGAACCAATTGTTGGTTCTCTTGTTCGATACAGGGTTTTTTATGAGCCTGAATGATTTTGATTCATACATAGTATATACATTTTTCAATGAGGCCACTCATCAAACATATCAGATCACCCTAAATTCCCACGTGTTAGGCACATTCCTACACCTCAGATTTATAATGTTCTGTTCATGTCGTGCATTGGTACTCACTATCAAGCCCATAGTGGTGCTGAGATTAAGTGAATTATATATCTACATTATATTTTAAATTATGTGGGAATTGTTAGGATGGATTTTTTTTTTGGAAATGGAGGAGGACCTCCGGCCTCTGCATCTGGACGATGCATGCAGCCACTTTATTAATTATTCACACAAGACCTTACAAAGTCATACAACAGTAAGACTGAAGCCACCATCTAGGCAAAAAAAGTGTCGCTACTCCTATCCAAGAGATGAAGGATGCTGATAGTCTGGGCTTAGTACCAAACAGACCTCGCAGCCAAACCTAACATCTAAGACCTGAGGTCCCATCCAGGACGCCTGCCGGGTATGGGTCACCTACTAGTCTGGCGCACTCCTCAACCAGGACGCCTGCCGGGTCTGAGGCCGCCGCAGCCACCTGCCACCAATCCATCTTCAGAGTTGTACTGCTGCATGTACGTTGCCCGGTCTAGCTGCCGTCGACGCCACCACGATGCCAGACCGCGTCACCCTTCTGCGCGAGTTCATCTCCACGCATCGGACGCAGAGTCACCACAGCGCCATGCCGCCGAGACCCGCCACCATCAATGAGTGAGATGCCACACCGCTCCACCAAAGAATCCGTCCTCTGGTCCTGCATCCAGCTGCTGCTCAAAAAACGATGCCCCCATGAGAGAAAACGACGCCCCAAAAGCACCACCATCGTCCGATCCGGATACTCCGGATCAAGGTTTTCACCCAGAGCAGCACAAGTCGACAGAAGCTGCAGAGGCGATGTCTTCAAGAAGATAACGACGCAGAAACGCCGCCATCGCCCTCCATGACCCGAGTTATAGCACGGTTTTCACCGGCAGCTCCGTTTCCCCACTGTACGCCGGGACTGGATGCGAGAATCCACAACCATCTAGCCGACCACCTCCGGCGAAGAAGATGGCCACCACCTCCACGCCAAGGGCCGGAGCCCCCAACGTCCTCGTGCCGCGTGCCTAGTCCAGAGGCCGCTTGCCGTGCCGGAACAAAGGATGCGCACGACGGCTCGAGGAACCACCATCCAGATCCGAATGGGATCCAGATCGGACACCCTAGCCGCCGACGTGATCTCTTCATTGCCGCCACCAGCACGACAACCCTGGTTGCCATCGGCCTGCGCCATCGCCCTTGGATCGGCCGTAGTGGGTCGCTGAGGGAGTCCTGGATTAGGGGGTGTTCGGGTAGCCGGACTATACCTTCAGCCGGACTCCAGGACTATGAAGATACAAGATTGAAGACTTCGTCCCGTGTCCGGATGGGACTTTCCTTGGTGTGGAAGGCAAGCTTGGCGATGCGGATATTCAAGATCTCCTACCATTGTAACCGACTCTGTGTAACCCTAACCCTATCTGGTGTCTATATAAACCGGAGGGTTGTAGTCCGTAGGACATCAACTCCATATACAACAATCATACCATAGGCTAGCTTCTAGGGTTTAGCCTCCTTGATCTCGTGGTAGATCTACTCTTGTACTACCCATATCATCAATATTAATCAAGCAGGAGTAGGGTATTACCTCCATCGAGAGGGCCCGAACCTGGGTAAAAACATCGTGTCCCTTGTCTCCTGTTACCATCCGGCCTTGATGCACAGTTCGGGACCCCCTACCCGAGATCCACCAGTTTTGACACCGACATTGGTGCTTTCATTGAGAGTTCCTCTGTGTCGTCGCCTTTAGGCCCGATGGCTCCTTTGATCATCAACAACGATGCGGTCCAGGGTGAGACTTTTCTCCCCGGACAGATCTTCGTCTTCGGCGGCTTCGCACTGTGAGCCAATTCGCTTGGCCACCTGGAGCAGATCGAAAGCTACGCCCCTAGCCATCAAGTCAGGTTTGGAAGCCTAAATTACATGGCAGACATCCGCGGAGATTTGAGCTTCGACGGATTCGAGCCACAACCAAGCGCGCCGTACTGTCTCGCGGGGCATGATCTAGCTCTGTCACCGAACAGTATCCCGGAGGCCGCAAATGCACCAGCTCTGACCCTTAATTCGGAGCCAGTTGTGTCAATCGCGGATGAGCGGTTGCACGTCACCTCGGGGGCTGCGATCTCAAAGGCGATCGAGCCTAACGCCGGCCCCGCACTCCGCGTGACTCATGACTCCGAGGACCCGGACTCCTTTCCGGACTCCGACCCCCCTGCGCCCCTGCCGATCGAATCCGATTGGGCGCCAATAATGGAGTTCACTGCCGCGGATATCTTTCAGCACTCGCCTTTTGGCGATATCTTGAATTCTCTCAAGTCTCTCTCTTTATCAGGAGAGCCCTGGCCGAACTGCGGTCAGCGAGGATGGGATACGGACGATGAAGAAATTCAAAGCCCACCCACCACCCACTTGGTAGCCACTGTCGACAATTTAAACGACGTGCTCAACTTCGACTCCGGAGACATCGACAGCATGGATGACGATGCAGGAGATGCCGATGAACCAACGCCCATAGGGCATTGGACAACCACCTCATCTCACGATGTGTACATGGTGGATACCCCTAAAGGAAGCGACAACGAGGAAAAAGGGGATGTAACAGGAGATCGACCCCCCGAAAAGCAATCAAAGCGTCGGCGTAAACGCCGACCCAAGCCCCGCCTCGATAAAAACCCAGCCATAGAGCAGGACGAGCCGGTAGACGACGAGCAGGCCTTAGAGCAACCGTCCGAACAGGGCAACACGGATAGAGAAACCGAACATCCCTCCTCCGGCGAAAACGGCATTCCGGACGACCTCACGCCGGATAAACCCATGGAGCAGAAGAATCTCCACAAGAGGCTCGTTGCAACTGCATGCAGCCTGAAAAAGCAGAAGCGGAAGCTAAAAACAGCGGAAGATGCACTCCGGATTAGATGGAGCAAAGTAATCAATACCGCAGATAAATACGGTGACGGTCGCCGCACTAAAAGCTATCCGAAAAGAAAGCTACTGCCTGAATTCGACGAAGAGGCCCTAGAGCCCTCGCATTCAAAAAATAAGAAAGCCACACGGTCGGATAGACAACCCCACAAAGCGGCAAGCGGCGCCACACTTAAATCGGCATGCGACCCACCTAAGTATTCGCATCATGGCCCAGTTAGGTCCATTTATGGGCCAAGAAAGCAAGCTCTCGTAAGCAATGCAGTAAAGCCATCATCATAATTCGGCACACCCAAATACAGGGGCGCCGCACACCCCCTATGTTTCACCGATGAGGTCCTGGACTATGAATTTCCAGAGGGATTCAAACCCGTAAACATATATAGAGGCATATGATGGAACAACAGACCCTGGAGTCTGGATCGAGGATTATATCCTCCACCTACACATGGCTAGAGGAGATGATCTCCACGCCATAAAATATTTACCCCTTAAGCTTAAAGGGCCAGCCCGGCATTGGCTTAAAAGCCTTCCTGAAAACACAATTGGAAGTTGGGAAGAGCTCGAGGATGCTTTCCGAGCAAATTTTCAAGGGACCTAAGTCTGCCCTCCGGATGCAGACGATCTTAGTCACATAACTCAACAGCCCGGAGAATCAGCTCGGCAGTTCTGGAATAGATTCCTCACTAAAAAGAATCAGATAGTCGACTGTACGGACGCCGAAGCCTTAGCAGCTTTCAGGCATAACCGAGACGAATGGCTCGCCAGACACCTCGGCCAAGAAAAGCCAAGAACAATGGCCGCACTAACAAGCCTCATGACCCGCTTTTGTGCAGGAGAGGACAGCTGGTTGGCAAGGTGCAGCTCCAGCGACCCAAGTACATCCGAAACTAGGGATGGAAACAGAAAACCGCGACGCCACAAGGACCGTCGCCGGACTAAGGAAAAAAGTCCGAAGAGCATGGCAGTCAATGCTGGATTCAAAGGCTCACGACAAAATCAGACAAAACCACCCCTCCAGGATAACAGGGATGATCCATCCAACTTAAATAAAATCCTGGACAGGATATGTCAGATACACAGTACTCCCGGGAAGCCTGCTAACCATACCCACAGAGATTGTTGGGTTTTCAAACAATCCGGCAGACCCAATGCCGAACACAAGGGGCTCGACACACCAAGCGAAGACGAGGACGAACCCCAAAAGCAGAGCACCAGGAAACAAAAGAACTTCCCACAAGAAGTAAAAACAGTGAACTTACTTCACATAATAAAACGTGCGGCGCCCATAAAGGTACGCACCACACGACCTATCCCCAAAGGGTCCCGCCACTGGTTGTCAAAACCAATCATCTTCGATCAGCTAGATTATTCTAGAAATATCAAGAATGCAGGCTGGACTGCCTTGATACTCGATCCAATAATTGGCGGACTCCGGTTTTCCAATGTCCTTATGGACGGCGGCATTAGACTAAACCTGATATATCAGGATACAATCCATCACATGGGGATAAACCCAGCAAGAATCCGCCGCAGCAAAACCTCCTTTCAAGGGGTAACGCATGGTCCGGACACCCACTGTATGGGTTTTCTCCGGCTCGAAGTTATATTCGGCTCTGCCGATAACTTCCGCCGTGAAAAGCTGACCTTCCATATCGTCCCGTTCTCAAGTCGCTATCAAGCACTACTGGGATGCGAAGCTTTCGCCCGCTTTAACGCAATACCGCATTATGCATCTCTCACGCTTAAGATGCCCGGTCCACGAGGCATCATCTCTTTGAAGGGGAAGCACTAAAGTGTGCCTCCCCAAGCAGAGGACTGTGAGGCCGCTTTGACAGCCCCATAGTAAAATGGCCTCACCAGCCAAAAAACTTCGAAATAGGTCATTAAAGACCATGAACGCGGATAGACGAGTTCGGGACAAAATCATCATTGATGCAGGCTTAGTGGCCATATACCCCCACTAGGGGCTCCATGCATATACAATAAGAGACAATAAAGCTCAATTTTATATATTTTACTTTATACTTTGTTTATTTTAAACTTTTTGTTCGGCACGACCCGTTTTCAACTCAGTTCCTCTCTTTTACAGATGAACGTCGTGCGGCACCCGTCCAGGATACGGCACAACGGAGACACAGGCGCAGACGTGCAGTAGGGAACCGTCATAAAGGATTCTTTTTAGATTAAGATCCTGCGTAAACCTTTTTTACTGTCTCTTGTTGCTACACATCCCCTGGTTTTTTCTGATATAACCAAAGGAGGAGGCTGGCGTCTTGGCATGTGGCCACGTCAGAATTTTTTGCACGTACCTGGACACTAGGGGCTTTTTAATAAAGAGTGTTGTTTCGCCCGCACTCATAAAGACCGAACACCTTAGGGAGTGTTCGGCATCGCGAGTTTTGGCATTATATGCATCAGCTCCGAATCATGTCTTTGGTCAAATGTTGGGTTGCCCGGCTCCTGAGTTCGGCTACCTTACGTTCCGCTCTATCGGCTAAGGTAGCACCAGGAGAACTACTGCGATTGTGCCCCGGTTCGGCCGGGCGACAACCTCAGTAGAGAAAGCCGAAAACTGACTGTCATGATGTAGCGTGAGACTGGTCAGCCACTCAAGGACCTATCGGAATCTACCGGATTCCTCCGCTTTAACGAAGGGCCGCTTCCCGGTCAGGCACATACGCGCCCCGAACTCGGGCGAGCGCAGTCGCCACCAAGGGGCTACCTAAATAGTCTCACTGTCAAGCTCCTATGGCTAAGTGAAAGTGTTAAAGCATTATAGTCCGGTTGCCTGGCCCGCTGCGCTATCACCTCCTTTGTAGGACCAAGACGTTGGGTTAAGTGTGAAAATGCGTCTTCTGCGAGCACCCCCGCACTATGTGCGTGGGGGCTGAAGCCAACGACTGCCATCTTTCAGATTTTGTATATATCTTAAAACGGCCGCACAGGAGGTGTTCCCAATACTTGAAGGCACAAGTATAAAAAGGCCACTACAGTTTATCAAAATATTACTTTATAATTACATATGCTATCATAACATAGCATCTTTCGAGCACTGCGTCTCTATTACACGAGCGCCTTCAAGGACTTCCTGAAAATAGTGCTCAGAGGGTACTCGGCTTTTATCCGAATCTCAGGACCCAACAACGGTGGTCTCCATCTCTGCCCAGTATGTCTTGACACGGGCAAGAGCCATCCTTGCGCCCTCTATGCATGCTGACCTCTTCATTGCATTAATACGCGGCACCACGTCAAGGAATTGCTGCACCAAGCTGAAATAACTCTTAGGCTCCGATCTCCCCGGCCACAGATGACCCATGACGTACTTCATGGCGAGTCCGGACAACCTATTCAGTTCGGCCCATTGAGCCAAACGATCGTCCACTGCCAGTGGACGCTCTGGATTGTGAAACTGCGACCAGAAAAGCTTTTCCACTTCGCGATCTTTCTGATCTCGAAAGTGTTCGGTCGCATCAGCAGCACTCGCTGCCAAATCCAGATAGGTATCCTCCACACACCACATCCGGTCCAACGGAGCAAACTTCGGATCGCAAAATTTCCTTCGCAGCATAAAGGGCTTTCCAGCCGCAATCTGTTCGGCCTAATGCAGCTCCTCCTTCGCAGCTCTCATCGCAGAGCGCGCGTCCTTGGCATTGGCAACGGCCTTCTCTAAGTCCATCTGTTTCGCCCGGTCTTCTTTCTCAAGAAGTCTGCAACGGTCTGCAGCACTCTTTAACTTTTCGGCCATCTTGGCCATCTCTTCCTTGCTTCGGCAATGAGCAGCCTGTTCGGCTCTCAGCTCTTCAAGGGCTTTCTTGGCAGCCGCATCAGTTTCTCTGGCTTGTTCTTTAGCTCGGGCAAGTTCTGCCCTAAGACTCTTCACGGCGGCCGCACCATCTGCGTCAAGCACACACATCGTAAGACACTAGCATAAAACTCTTCTTACCTGATGCCGCCCGAGGAATTACATACCTTGAGCCTCATCAAGCCGCTTGTTGACAAGCGCGATGTCGGCATCTGCCACGTCCAGTTGCCGCTTTAGTTCGGCAAAATCATCAGTTCGGCTCGATTCTGGACACCCTGCCGCCTACATTCAAAGGCGACATTCTAGACCTGGGATTATGATCCTCCGCGTGCCGTCATTTCTTGACGACGCGCAGAGTCTCAGGGGCTACTATCTACACAGGGCGCATCTTATTCATGCACAACTGACAAAAGTGTACATTATCTAATGTACCTCAAAACCCGTCAGTAAACTTTTGATGGCCTCATGCAATCCGCTCTCTGTGGATGAGATCCTTTCAATCACCGTGCCCATCAATGCACGGTGCTCCTCCGAGATAGAAGCTCGCCCCAGCAAAATCTTTAGCTCCTCCGGCCGAGCACCAGACGGTGCCGGACTTGTCCCACGACCTCTTTCGAAGGCCGGCGCGGAGAACCTCGGGGGGCCACATAGCTATCTTCCGCCCCTGCCGGATTCAGAGAAACCCTCCGCGACGACACCTCAGGGTCGCCCGCCTCGCTAGGCGGCACGGCAGGGGGAGGCGTCCCGCTCTCCATCATCTCCGGAGGGAGATCCCCTGAAGGCGAGCTCTGCTGAGAAGGGCTGAGGTCCGAGCTACAAGGTAAAAATCCAGTTAATCTTCTCAGATATAAATCAAGGATTTCCCTCACCCCTCAAAAGGAAAACCTTTCTCTACTTACGGCTCGCTGGAGGGCTGATCCCCTTGAGGGCATAGTCTGGCCGAGGAACTCCCCAGCGTCGGACCCTCTGACAAGGATTTTTTCCCCCGCTTCGAGGCCATGGTTTCCGGGTCGACAGAGGCGGCTCTCTTCTTCCCCTTAGGAGAGGAATTGTCGGTTCCTCCCTTCAGAGCAGCCTCCTTCGAGGAGGCCATAGTTTCCTTGTCCTCCCCCTTGCTTCCCTCCAAAGGCATTATCTCCAGCATCCTGACCAGCACAGGATCCGGCCTGGTTTCGGGAAGGGGAGCCGGACACCTGATCAGCTTTGCCTTCGCTATCCACTCCTTTTTGAAAGGACGGCTCTTTTAGGGGCAAGTTTATGACAATTATACGGATAGAAGGTCCGGGCACAAGGTTGCTTACTTGAGTATCCAGGCGATTGCAGCTTAGGCCTGCGTCCTCGGTTAAATCCGGACACATCTCTTGTGATCCGAAGAACAGTTTATACATCTCCGCGGGCGTTGCGCCCATGAAATTGTGGAGAGCTCGCAGTCCCTCTGGATTAAACTCCCACAGGCGAAGGGAGCGACGTTTGCCGGGCAATATTTGGCAAATCAGCATGACCTGCGTCACCTTGACCAGGCTGAGGTCTCCTTCCAATAGATCCTTAATGCGGCCCTGTAACAAGGGCATGTCTTTGGGAAAACCCCAATCTAACCCTCTGTTGACCCATGACGCTAGCCGTGGTGGGGGGCCCGAGCGAAAGGCAGGAGGCGCCACCCACTTGGTACTCCGGGGAGCGGTGATATAAAACCACTCTCATTGCCACAAGCCTAGCTCCTCTTGAAAAGAGCCCTCGGGCCATGGAGCATCAGCATTTTTGCTTATAACAGCGCCTCGGCACTCTGCGTGCCGTCCCTTGATCATCTTCGGCTCCACTTTGAAGGTCTTGAGCCATAATCCGAAGTGAGGGGTAACACGGAGGAACGCTTCACACACGACAATAAACAAGGAGATATGGAGGATGGACTCCGGAGCTAAGTCATGGAATTCCAGCCCGTAATAAAACAGCAGTCCCCTCACAAAGGGATCCATTGCGAAGCCCAACCCCCGAAGGAAGTGAGACATGAACACCACGCTCTCACCGGGCTGGGGAATGGGAATGACCTGCCCTTGAGCAGGCAACCTATGCGAAATTTCACCGCTCAGGAACTTAGCCTCCCTCAACTTTAGTATGTCCTCCTCCGTGACGGAGGAGGGCGTCCATCGGCCTTGAAGGTCAGAACCAGACATCGTCGAAGGTCCGAAGCGCCTGGAATCTGGAGCCTAGGGTGTTGGAACTCGAGGCGACGGGCGAACTCGCTTGAGATTGAAAAAAGGAGTAAGGCCTTGGTCTATCTATAAGAGGTTGAATACCAAGAGCCCTCCCCGTAACCGTTCAGGACTCGTCTTTAATCGAGGAAACGTGCTAACGGGCACGGTTGGGTTACCCACGTCCGTATTGATGAGAATCCCGTAAAAGGGGTACACGATCTCTGCTTTGACAAGACGTGCCAAGGAAACCGCCTCGCAAAACGTGCTGAGGTGGAAAAGTAAAAAACGATTCAAGTAAAGGACTTGGCCGTAGTGTGATGACGCACTGCAGAATACGTCAACAGATTTGATTTGTGTTAATATTATTCTCTCTATGGCAATATGTGGAAACTTATTTTGCAGAGCCGGACACTACTCTTGGTGTTTACAATCTTCTATGAAGGACTTGGAGGAGGAACCCGCCTTGCAATGCCGAGGACAATCTGTGCGCCGGACTCGTCGTCATTGAAGCCTGGTTCAGGGGCTACTGAGGGAGTCCTGGATTAGGGGGTGTTCGGGTAGCCGGACTATACCTTCAGCCGGACTCCAGGACTATGAAGATACAAGATTGAAGACTTCGTCCCGTGTCCAGATGGGACTTTCCTTGGCGTGGAAGGCAAGCTTGGCAATGCGGATATTCAAGATCTCCTACCATTGTAACTGACTCTGTGTAACCCTAACCCTATCCGGTGTCTATATAAACCGGAGGGTTGTAGTCCGTAGGACATCAACTCCATATACAACAATCATACCATAGGCTAGCTTCTAGGGTTTAGCCTCCTTGATCTCGTGGTAGATCTACTCTTGTACTACCCATATCATCAATATTAATCAAGCAGGAGTAGGGTATTACCTCCATCGAGAGGGCCCGAACCTGGGTAAAAACATCGTGTCCCTTGTCTCATGTTACCATCCGGCCTTGACGCACAGTTCGGGACCCCCTACCCGAGATCCGCCGGTTTTGACACCGACAGTCGCCGCCATCCAGATCTGATCGCCGGCCGAGGAAGATTGTCGCCGCCACCGCTGCGGCCTGCAGGCTTACCTTCGATGCCCTCGGCGGCGGCGGCGGAAGGAGAGGGAGGCTCGGCGGGGAGGAGAGGGGGGCCGGCGGGGAGGCCCCAGTGCGGTGCGGCGCCGCCGCACGGGGGGGAGGAGGTCACGGGGGGAGATGATATAGAAAGCTTATTAATGAATAATCTTTAGGATGGAAATGGAATAAGAATGTTGCATGGATCAAACATGCTAGTTTTTTTCTTTCTTTTTTACAAGGAACATGCCAATGTTTTATATCACGCATATGGTGTTTCGTTGGCCCATTAATATGAGTAAGCACACTATGGGCCAATAGGTTCTGGAAGCCTCGTTCCGTGAGCTGTCACACTATTCACATGGAAACAAAGGCGGCCTTCCAAGGACAAAAATGCAGCTTGAGCCTGTCAGGGAATGCAAATGATATGTATCTCTACTTTTAATATCTGAGTACCTAGGTCGTTCGTTCATTTTGTTCGTTTCCACCTTTCCATCGATCTCTCTCCCCCCACCACCACGCGATCTCCCTTCCATCGATTTTTTCCCTCCCTCCAAAAACCAAGACCGGTTTTAATTTATGCATCACCAGAACCACACGTCCCATGCCCAGAAAACCAAACCAACCGTTCCATCCTTCCATCGATCCCACCCTTCCATATAACACACCAATCCATCCATCCTTCCCTTCCATATATGACACCAATCAAATCATATCAAATATTTTCATTAAAAAAAGCTTCCATAAACATCAGTTTAATCTGTACTCCTAAAGGGAGGAGTCTACGGTTGTGATGGTACGTTTGGTACCTCATCGTCCGTTCGCATCCTTTTCGTTCGTTCGTCCCACCCTCGTGGTGCTAATCTGGGAAAGGAATCAAATCCAGAATCGTAACAATGATTATTAGCCTGATCGTATGAAATATCATGAGATAAGGAAATGAATCACGGATTGGCAATCATGCAAAAAAAAGATTGGCAACACCACAAAATGTCCTCGTCATATCTGGTTGTTGTTAAGGCGGCGACGGTGGTTCCCCGCCCTCAAACTCCGTCCAGTCGATCTGCCCCTTGACTTCTCCGCCCGCCCCGAGATCGACGAGGTCGATGACGACGACGAAGCCTATGTCCTAGCAGCCCCATCCCGCCACACAGCTCCTCCCGGATCCCTTTCCTCTCACGCACGGCCTCCTCTAGGCACCCTCGGCGACCACCTCCTGTCATGCTCGCCTCCTCTGGTTGATGCCCCCCTGCAACACCGCCATGCTAGCGGCCTCCGGCCACTGTGCCATCGTCGCCCAGCCGGCGCTCCAGCCGCCGTCTGCCCTGATACCATGTCGAGCCATAATCCCCTTTGCCCCACGCGCTCTCCTCTTGTGCTGCCCCACGCCATCCGCTCGATGTCCATGGCCGCAGCTTTCCCACGCCCGTGGTTGGCCACGAGCCCACGACCACCGCCGCCCATGGCCATCACTAAAACGTGTAGGCGATTGTCGCCGAGGGCTGCAGCATGATGGTGCCACATCATGATCTGATCTACAAGTGTTGGATCTTGAAGGACGATCAAACCCTAGGCAGCCACGGTGCGTGCTTTCCCTATCCTGCTCAGAAGTCAGAATGCTCTTGCTTGGGTGCACATTTTTCCCTATTATGTTGTGGTCGGTTTGATTGGTAATGTACTTGTTGTTCTTGTGTTTTTGTGAAAATAAGAATTAGGATTTCAATATCAGGCAACAATCATGCATGATGTTATTCCTCTAGAACATGTGTGGATTCTTATCACTTTCTCTGTAATTTTGTATACTGCCACTTTATTTCATGTTAGTCATGTGTTCCAATAACTAAGGCAAATTGAAGACAGATGTAAGCTCATAACTTGTCCCTTTGCTTTTTCTTAGCTACATGTTTTCATCCAAGTCAGATTTTTATGTGCACTTGAGAACTAACCATGCTTGTACAGAGCCAAAATTAACCAAGTTTTCTAGTCTTTGGTAGAAATTGCTTGGTGTGATTTCCTCCAGGCCACCTTCAGGAATGGGTATTTCTCAAGGAGAGAGCATGCATAGGAGACAATTACATGTTTGCTGAATTTTTGTAGATCCATATCTATGGCTATGAAATGACAAAATTTGCAACAAGTAAATGTTATTTCAAAAATAAAAATCTCGATAAGCATGACTTGTTGTTACATATAATAGCATTATACTAAAGGAAATATGCCCTAGAGACAATAATAAAGTTGTTGTTTATATTTCCTTATATCATGATAAATGTTTATTATTCATGCTAGAATTGTATTAACCGGAAACTTAGTACATGTGTGAATACATAGACAAACAGAGTGTCACTAGTTTGCCTCTACTTGAGTAGCTCGTTAATCAAAGATGGTTAAGTTTCCTGACCATAGACATGTGTTGTCATTTGATGAACGGTGTCACATCATTAGAGAATGATGTGATGGACAAGAGCCATCTGTTAGCTTAGCATATGATCGTTTAGTTTTATTGTTATTGCTTTCTTCATGACTTATACATGTTCCTCTGACTATGAGATTATGCAACTCCCGAATACCGGAAGAACACCTTGTGTGCTATCAAACATCACAACGTAACTGGGTGATTATAAAGATGCTCTACATGTGTCTCCGAAGGTGTTTGTTGAGTTGGCATAGATCGAGATTAGGATTTGTCACTCCATGTATTAGAGAGGTATCTCTGGGCCCTCTCGGTAATGCACATCACTATAAGCCTTGCAAGCAATGTGACTAATGAGTTAGTTGCGGGATGATGCATTACAGAACGAGTAAAGAGACTTGCCAGTAACGAGATTGAACTAGGTATGAGGATACTGACGATCGAATCTCAGGCAAGTAACATACCGATGACAAAGGGAACAACGTATGTTGTTATGCGGTTTGACTGATAAAGATCTTCATAGAATATGTAGGAGCCAATATGAGCATCCATGTTCCGCTATTGGTTATTGACCGGAGATATGTCTCGGTCATGTCTACATAGTTCTCGAACCCGCAGGGTCCGCACACTTAACGTTCGATGACGATTTGTATTATGAGTTATGTGATTTGATGACTGAAGTTTGTTCGGAGTCCTGGATGAGATCACGGACATGATGAGGAGTATCGAAATGGTCGATAGGTAAAGATTCATATATTGGAAGGCTATATTCGGACATCGGAAAGGTTCCAAGTGATTCGAGTGTTTTTCGGAGTACCGGAGAGTTACGAGAATTCCCCGGGAGAAGTAATGGGCCTTATTGAGCCATACAGGAAAAGAGGAGGCAGGCCAAGGGGAAGTGGCGCCCCCATGAGTCCGTATTGGACTAGGGGAAGGGGCGGCGCCCCCCTTGCCTTTTTATTACTCCCTCTCTCTTTCCCTCTTTCCTTCTCTCCTACTCCGAAAAGGGAAGGGATTCCTACTAGGACTTGGAAGTCCTAGTGGGACTCCATACTCTTGGCGCGCCCCTAGCGGGCCGGCCTCTCTCCCTCCCTCCTTTATATACGTGGGCAGGGGGCACCCCAAAGACACACCAAGTCTTTTGTTAGCCGTGCGCGGTGCCCCCCTCCACAATTACACACCTCGGTCATATCGTCATAGTGCTTAGGCGAAGCCCTGCACCAATAACTTCATAATCACCGTCGCCAAGCCGTCGTGTTGACGTAACTCTCCCTCGTCCTCAACTGGATCAAGAGCTCGAGGGACGTCATCGAGCTGAACGTGTGCTGAACACGGAGGTGCCGTACGTTCGGTGCTAGGATCTGTTGAATTGCGAAGATGTTCGACTACATCAACCGCGTTACTAAACGCTTCCGCTTTCGGTGTACGAGGGTATGTGGACACACTCTCCCCGCTCATTGTTATGCATCTCCTAGATAGATCTTGCGTGATCATAGGTAAATATTTTGAAATACTGCGTTCCCCAACAGTGGCATCGGAGCCAGGTCTATGTGTAGATGTTATATGCACGAGTAGAACACAATGAGTTGTGGGCGATGATAGTCATACTGCTTACCACCAACGTCTTATTTTGATTCGGCGGTATTATTGGATGAAGCGGCCTGGACCGACATTACATGACCGGGTTCATGAGACTGGTTCTATCGACGTGCTCCACATACAGGTGGCTGGCAGGTGTCTGTTTCTCCAACTTTAGTTGAATCGAGTTTGACTATGGCCGGTCCTTGTCGAAGGTTAAAAAAGCACACTTGACAAAAAATCGTTGTGGTTTTGATGCGTAGATAAGAATGGTTCTTGCTAGAAGCCCGTAGCAGCCACGTAAAACTTGCAACAACAAAGTAGAGGACATCTAACTTGTTTTGCAGGGCATGTTGTGATGTGATATGGTCAAGACATGATGTGATATAATTTGTTGTATGAGATGATCATGTTTTGTTAAAGTTATCGACAATTGGCAAGAGCCTTATGGTTGTCTCTTCATTGCATAAGATGCAAGCGCCATATAATTGATTTACTTTATCGCTATGCGATAGCAATAGTTGCAAAAGCAATAGTTGGCGAGACGACCATGTGACGACATGTTGATAGAGATTAAGATGATGGAGATCATTGTGTCATGCCGGTGACGATGGAGATCATGACGGTACTTTAGAGATGGATATCAAAGGCACAAAATGATGATGGCCATATCATGTCACATATTTTGATTGCATGTGATGTTTATCTTTTATGCATCTTATTTTGCTTAGTACGAAGATAGCATTATGAGATGATCCCTTACTAAAATTTCAGGATATAAGTGTTCTCCCTGAGTATGCGCCGTTGCGATAGTTCTTCGTGCTGAGACACCACGTGATGATCGGGTGTGATAAGCTCTATGTTCACATATAATGGGTGCAAGCCAGTTTTGCATGTGCAGAATACTCGAGTTAAACTTGATGAGCCTAGCATATGCAGATATGGCCTCGGAACACTGAGACCGAAAGGTCGAACGTGAATTATATAGTAGATATGATCAACATAGTGATGTTCACCATTGAAAACTACTCCATCTCACGTGATGACCGGACATGGTTTAGTTGATATGGATCACGTGATCATTTAGATGACTAGAGGGATGTCTATCTAAGTGGGAGTTCTTAACTAATATGATCAATTGAACTTTAATTTATCATGAACTTAGTCCTGATAGTATTTGCATATCTATGTTGTAGATCAATAGCTCGTGTATAGCTTCCCCATTTTATTTATGATATGTTCCTAGAGAAAAATAAGTTGAAAGATGATAGCAGCAATGATTTGGATTGGATCTGTGATATGAGGATTATCCTCATTGTTGCACAGAAGAATTATGTCCTTGATGCACTGCTAGGTGATGGACCTACTGCAGGAGCAGATGTGTTATGAACGTTTGGCAAGCTCGGTATGATGACTACTTGATAGTTTAGTGCGCCATGCTTTACGGGTTAGAACCGGGACTTCAAAAACGTTTTGAACGCCACAGAGCATATAAGATGTTCCAAGAGCTGAAATTGGTATTTCAGACTCATGCCCGAGTCGAGAGGTATGAGACCTCTGGCAAGTACTTTGCCTACGAGATGGAGGAGAAATATAGCTCAACCAGTGAGCATGTGCTCAGAATGTCTGAGTACTACAATCGCTTGAATCAAGTGGGAGTTAATCTTCCAGATAAGATAGTCATTGGTAGAGTTCTCTAGACACTATCACCAAGTTACTGAAACTTCGTGATGAACTATAATTTGCAAGGGATGACGAAAATGATTCCTGAGCTCTTCCCGATGCTAAAATCGGCGAAGGTAGAAATCAAGAAAGAGCATCAAGTGTTGATGGTTAACAAAACCACTAGTTTCAAGAAAAGGGGAAAAGGAAAATAATGGGAACGTCAAGAAATAATGTCAAGCAAGTTGCCACTCCCGTGAAGAAACCCAAAGCTAGACCTAAGCCTGAAACTGAGTGCTTCTACTGCAAAGGGAATGGTCACTAGAAGTGGAACTACCCCAAATACTTGCCAGATAAGAAGGATGGCAAAGTGAAAGGTATATTTGATATACATGTTATTGCTGTGTACTTTACTAGTGTTCATAGTAACCCCAGGGTATTTGATACCGGTTCAGTTGCTAAGATTAGTAACTCGAAACAGGACATGCAAAATGAATAGAGACTAGTTAAGGGTGAGGTGACGATGTGTGTTGGAAATGATTCCAAGGTTGATAAGATCACCATCGCACACTCCCTCTATCTTCGGGATTAGTGTTGGACCTAAATAAATGTTATTTGGTGTTTGCGTTGAGCATGAATATGATTGGATCATGTTTATTGTGATACGGTTATCCATTTAAGTCAGAGAATAATTGTTGTTCTGTTTACATGAATAAAACCTTCTATGGTCATACACCCAATGTAAATGGTTTATTGAATCTCGATCGTAGGGATACACATATTCATAATATTGATGCCAAAAGATGCAAAGTTGATAATGATAGTGCAACATATTTGTGGCACTGCCGTTTTGATCATATTGGTGTAAAGCGCATGAAGAAACTCCATGCAGATGGGCTTTTGGAATCACTTGATTATGAATCATTTGATATATTTGCGAACCATGCCTCATGGGCAAGATGGCTAAAATTCCGTTCTCCGAAACAAATGGAGTGAGCCACTGACTTATTGGAAATAATACATACTGATGCATGCGGTCCGATGAGTGTTGAGGCTCGTGGCGGGTATCGTTATTTTCTAATCTTCACAGTTGATTTGAGCAGATATAGGTATATCTACTTAATGAAACACAAGTCTGAAACATTTGAAAAGTTTAAATAATTTCACAGTGAAGTTGAGAATCATCGTAATAAGAAAATAAAGTTTCTACGATCTAACCACGGAGGCAAATATTTGAGTTACAAGTTTGGCCTGCATTTAAAACTATGGAATAGTTTCACAACTCACGCGAACTGGAACACCATAGCGTAATGGCGTGTTCGAACGTCGTAACCGTACTTTATTAGATATGGTGCAATTTATGATGTCTCTTACTGATTTACCACTATCGTTTTGGGGTTATGCATTAGAGACAGCTGCATTCACGTTAAATAGGGCGCCATCTAAATCCGTTGAGATGACACCATATGAACTATGGTTTGGCAAGAAACCTAAGCTGTCATTTCTTAAAGTTTGGGGCTGAGATGCTTATGTGAAAAGCTTCAACCTGATAAGCTCGAACCCAAATCGGAGAAATGTGTCTTCATAGGATACCCAAAGGAGACTGTTGGGTACTGAAAGTGCTAGTGATCGACTAGAGGGGGGGTGAATAGGCGATTTTTAAGAAAGTCTTCAAAACATGGAAGTTTCGAAGACAAACGATAGAAGTAAACCTATTACCACGCAGCGGAAGGTAGACTACACTAGGCAAACCTTAGTCAGGTAATCAACGAAGTGAAAGCACAATGACTAATAGCAGCTAGGCAGTAAGGATCAGGTAGGAAGATATTGTGAAGCCAATCAGAACAAGCAGTCACTCAGTGAAGACAAAAGATAATGCAATCATGCAATGACTTCACAAGGACCAACAGTAAGTAAAGGGAAGGGAAGGATGAAACCAGTGACTTGTTGAAGACAATGATTTGTTGGACCAGTTCCAGTTGCTGTGACAACTGTACGTCTAGTTAGGGCGGCTAGGTATTTAAACCTGAGGACACACAGTCTCGGACACCCAGTCCTGAACACGCAGGTCAGAACCCTTAGTCCTCACCGTATTCCCCTTGAGCTAAGGTCACGCAGACCTCGCCCAATCACTCTGGTAAGTCTTCAAGGTAGACTCCCAAACCTTCACAGACTTCATTCACCGGCGATCCACAATGACTCTTGGATGCTCAGAACGCGACTCCTAACCGGCTGGAGGATTCACAATCCTCAAGTGTAATAAGTCTTCAGATCACACAGATAGGACGACTTAAGTGATGCCTAACACTCTTTGGCTCTGGGTGGTTAGGACTTTATCCTCGCAAGGAATTCTCTCTCAAAGGCTTCGAGGTGGGTTGCTCTCAAACGACAACAGCCGTACTTTAACTCTGAGCAGCCAACCGTTTATGGTTGTAGGGGGTGGGCTATTTATAGCCACTAGGCAACCTGACCTGATTTGTCCGAAATGACCCTGGGTCACTAAGAAACTGACACGTGTTCCAACGGTCAGATTTCAAACACACGCGGCAACTTTACTTGGGCTACAAGCAAAGCTGACTTGTCCAACTTTGGACAAGATTCGCTCTCATAGTCTTCACTCGAAGACATAGGATTTTGGTTAAGCATCACTTCAGTCATTCTGACTGGTTCTCTTGGACCCCACTTAACAGTACGGTGGTTCCTATGACTCAACAGAGAAGAAAAAGAACTACGAAGGATCTAAGTCTTCGCGCTCCATAGTCTTCATGCGATGTATTCTCTTGTCATAGTCTTCAATGTGAATGTCTTCACATACCACCTTTGACTTCAATGTCTTCATACATTTTTAGGGGTCATCTCTGGTAGGATAACCGAATCAATGAGGGACTTCTACCTGTGTTATCCCGCAATTCTCACAAACACATTAGTCCCTCAACTAGGTTTGTCGTCAATACTCCAAAACCAACTAGGGGTGGCACTAGATGCACTTACAATCTCCCCCTTTTTGGTGATTGATGACAAACTAGTTGATGTTTTCAACAGGGAATATAATATGTGAAATTGTAAAGGATAAGGAATTGTCTTCATAAGTTGCAAGGGCTCCCCCTGAAGATGTGCATATAAGTAATTCGCTTTTGGAATGCAAATGCACATGGCAGGTTGTACTTGTGGAGATCCTCTTCAACTTATGATGACAATTCATCATGCATGAAAAGTATGTGAAGATAATGACATGCATAATGGAAAATAGACGTCTACAAAATGATCTAAGTGCGGAATTTATCGTCGCACATGCGGAATTTATCATCGCATCACAAAGTAGAAAATAAGTAGCAGACGACCATCGAGTTTAAGTGTTACAACTCAAAGAACCAAATGTATCAAAACGAGAGTTGTAAACACTAGGCAAAACATAAAGTAACCGCCCATATGGACCCGCTTGAAGACTATCAAACTCATATGCTTCTCCCCCTTTTGTTAGTAAGGACCAAAAAGATTTGAAGACATAGAGCATCTACTCGTTCCCATGAGGAGTAGGTGAAGTAGCAAGGTCGTCGGTGTTGTTAGGCGGTGCAGACGAGCTTGGGGCAGTGTCGACGTGTGCTGAAGGAGGGGGTGGTGAAGTAGCATCGTCTTCGTCCTCGATCACTCTGGCATTCACAGTTGCCGCAGAGGAAGAGAACTCAGAGTCTTCAAGTGAGGGAGTTCGTTGCAGCACAGCCCTTCGGGGAGGTGTGGAGTCAAACTTGAAACGTTTAGAGAAGCCATCCTCTTGAAGATCATCCTTAGAGCACATAAGCGTCAGCCCTTTCCATGTACGCCGACAAGTTTCATGGGCAACAAAGGCATTCTTGGTGGCAAGGTTGCGAATGCGGTTGACATCCACCAAGAGGCTGTGCATTTGGCGCTTCAGCCAGTCATGATGCCTATCCTGTTTATGATGAAGAGCAACCAGAAGCTCTCGGTCATTGAGAACACGAGATCGCTTCTTGGGCCGTTGGGCAATAGTGCTTTCAGTGGCTTCAGTGAGGGCACGATGAGGTGCGCGTGTAGTGCCAGCCAGAGGATAAACACGAGTGACTGCTTCAACTCCTTCAATGTTCTGAGAGAAACTTTGATGCTCTGCATTCTGAAGACTAAGAGGCTCCTTGGCAGGCTCTGGATAGAGGGCTTCAACGGACATATCCACGTCAGGCATAAAGATCCGATGATTGCGAGCAGAGGGCTGATATGAGATAGCTGAGTGGAGTTTGATCAGCCGCATTATCCATGGAGCGTAGAACTTCAAGCCAAAAAGATCAGATCCTGAAGCAGCAAGTTGGCGGATGAAGAAGTCTTGTGCGTTGAAGCATTTGCCATGAAGAATATAGAAGACCAAAGTCTTCATTGCACCTTCCAGCTTTGCATATGGGGAATGTCCTTTGATGGGACAGAGAGTTTGCCTTATAATGTGATAGATAGTCCGTGGCAGATACTCAAGGTCTTCAACAAGGAACTCCTTAGGATATGTAGCGTCTTGTGGCAAAGGTTTCATCATACTGAGCATCTGACTCATGTTCGGTTCAGGCTTCTGAAAGATGCTCTCCATAACTTCACTGTGAAGTTGACATCCAGGTTCATAGAGATCTCCAGGAGTGGGCAGACCAGTGAGCTCAATGATATCAAAGGCTCTGGCTTCGTGATGAACATTTCCTGTCATCCACTCAAGGACCCAAGTCTTCGGATCTCTGTTGTAACCATGTATGTGAAGTGTGGCATAAAATTGGAGCAGCAACTCTTCGTTCCAGTGCTCTTGGTCGGTGACGAAAGGCAATAATCCAACCTCTTTAAAGCAATCCAGAGCTTCTTCCAAGCAGGGCAGACCAGCTATTGCTTCGGTGTCAAGACGCATATGTGGGAAGATGCGACCTTGATTGTACAGAATGCAGGAGTAATAGCTTCGCTGCGGATAGCTCCAGAACCGATCAGAAGATATTTGTTCCCTTGAGTAGGGGTTCTTGGAGCTATTGAAGAAGGTGTTGTCTGCTTTGAAGCCGTTGACATTGAAGGATCCAGGTGCTGATGCAGGACCTGGAAACCTGGGCAACCTTGGCATTGGCTTCTGTACCTGAGGCCTATGCTCAATATGATAGTCAAAATGAGGACCAGCAGCAGGCGCAGGAACAGAAGCAGTAGCATCATTGGCTTCGCTGGCTTCTGGTTCTTGGGTTGGTGTAGGCTCCATATTTGCCTTAGCCATGACAGCGTCAGTGGCTTCATTCGTGTTGGTGGTGGCAGCCTCAAGATTTTCTACCTCCACTTGATGAGCTGGAGGGTCGGGCACAGACACGTTCTCCTCGAGAACAGCTTCTTCAGTAGTTGGGGGAGTGGGGACACGTTCTTCTTCTTGGGTGTCATCGGCTGATGCAGCCGGAGTTTCTTCAGCAGCTTTAGCTTCAGACTCGGAGACTGGAGGCCTTGGTCCTTTGCGAAGCCTGCGTAACGCTGGAGACGCCTTTGGAGATGGAGTTGGCTGGGCCTCAAGGTCATCTTCTTCTTGTTGTTGTGGGTGATCAGCCCATGATGCATCCTGAGCAATTGGCGTCAGAGGACGACTAATGCTGATGAGTTCGCTGTGCGTAAGCACAGGCGATGAAACCTGTTGGTGCTCGATCTGAGGAAGAACTACATCATCTTCAACATGGTCATGGTGACCAATGTCTTCAGCTGCGGTGGGATCGGCTGCTGGAATGTCTTCAGCTTCATGAGCCTCTGTGAAAGCAGGCTCACGGATAGTCAGTTGGCGCTCTTGATGTTCAGCGGCAGGGCAAACCATGGAGATAGGTTCAACAACCAGGGGCTCTGTGGGAGCAGCCCGTTCCTTCTTGGTCTTCCGCTTCTTCTTGGAGGGAGCAGCAGCAGAGGCTTCAGGATGTTTCCTCTTTCTGGATTCAGCCTCAACAGTCCTCGTCTTCTTCAGTTCTGAAGCGGTAGACCTGGCTTTTGGCTTCGAGCCAGTCATGCTGGTTGGGAAGACAATGGGATGTGCTTCCTGCCTTGGTGCGTCGGGTTCGGCCATAGCGGGCTTCTTCTTCTTCTTCTTCTTCTTCTTCTTCTTCTTCTTCTCCTTCTGCTTTGCAGCCATCCTGGGGTCGATGCCAGGACGCCCAAGGGCCTTGCGCTTCTCAGCCTCATTGTAGGCTTGCACACACTTGTCAGCCAGGCTCTTCATGCGCTCACGAGAACCTTGAGCTTCTTCACGCTTCTTGGGAAAGGCTTCTTTGAGCTCGTGCAACATGATCTTGAAGTCCTTGACCTCTTGCACGCTGAGTTTGGCCATATGCTTCTTGAAAGCTTTCTCAAAGTCAATCTTCTGCTTCAGTTCAATGATGCGCTGGGCTATAGCTAACTCTGAAGCAATGGCGCCATGGAAGGCAACACTGAGGCCAATGGGAAGTTGCAGATCTTTAAAGCTGAGGTTGGGCGTGTCAAACCACTCATCGATGAAGTCGTGGATGATTGCCACGTCAAAGAGACGCAAATTGTTGAAGATTTCTGCTTCTTCTTTGCTCTTGATCAGTTGCTCAAGAGCGTTATCTGCAAGATCTTCATCACTGGACAGATCAATGGCATCGTTGCGCAGAATAGCAGCAGCAGTCAGTTCTTGGCTAGTGTGTGGCAAATGCATCTTGACTTTCTGGGGCTTGGAGATGCGTGACAGATCTTCAGACTGCACACTGTCTTTAGGAGGTGCAGTAGCCAGTGGCTTTGCCCGTGAGATTTTTGGTGCCGAGGCAGGCTTTGAAGCTTTAGGCTGCTTCAGTTTCTTTGGCTTCGGCACTGCAGGCGCTTCATCAGATTCAGCGTCATCTGCAGGCTCATCCACGGCTATCCCTTGAACCACGATATGAGTGATTAGACCTTCCAGGTTGTAGAAGGGCCCAACAAGATTGGGTTCAGCTTCGCGGGTGCCATCGGCACGGGAAGCAGAGGGACCAGGGTTGAAGTCTAATCCCAATGACTTCTTGTTCTGTTTTGCCGAATTCTGGGCAAACTGGAAGTTGCGCTTGAATAGATTGTCGTCACGACACCATAGAAGTGACGATGGGTCAGCATCCACAGGCTGTGGTCCATGGACCATGCAGGGATAGAAGCCTTGTTCAATGGCTGCATCTCTGGACTTGGGTTGAAGATTTCTGTATAGGATGTCTCCCCATGGTCGCTTGATGGCATTCTTTTCAGCATATTCCTTTGTCACAAACCTGTACTTGAACCACTGTTCTGCCTAATATCGTCGAATCCATTGGATTCGTGTCTTGCACTGATTATAATCCTCTTCAGGATCTGTCTTGTATAGCTCTGAGAGGTCATCGGGCAGATCTCTTGATGTTTCTCCTCGACGCTTTCTGCCACCCTTCATTGCTGATTTCTCTGCAGCCATGAACTTTAAACTGAATGGCTTCAATACGTTCAAAGGCTTCAAAGGCTTTCGCTTGCTAGACAAACAAGAACTGGCTTCGGGAGAATTTATATGATGCTGTAAGAATACTGCAAATGAATGCAGACTATGAGAACCAAGGGATTCTCCCACGGACATGTATCTGTGACAGCATTAAGGTGCGAGGGAAGGGGAAGAGGTCATATGCATTCTCAGAAGATTTTGAAGATAAATCAGTTTACAAGACATTGACCTCATCGTGCGAAGACATTCACTCATAGATAAGGAGTTGGTTCCAGATTTGTACGAATCCACGGATCAGTACAAGTGAGGAATCTAACTACTTTGTGAAGCATAAGTGAACATACTAGGCATAATATGAGATGTAGTATGAAGTGGATCCAACATGTGTGAACAGAAACTGCTTGTGGTAGAAAGTGATGAATCTATAGGATTAAAGGGGCCGTAAAAAGGAAGTTTTATTTACCACACAAGGAACTGCTAGATGGAGTGGAAGAAGAGGCCGAGCAGTTCGATCGTCCGTGCCCTAACTTGGTGACGGAGGACACCTACGGCGACGGCGGAGAAGACGATGTCCGCGGCCGGCGTGAAGACGGCGTCGGAGAGGTTGCGGCAGCTAAGCGCTTCGTCGCCGGCGTCGTCGAGGGCTAGCGGTGGCGCTAGGGTTCGTGCGAGAGTAGAAGAAAGGATAATGACTAAGGTGAGGCGTGTATTTATAGGGACAGGGACGGCTCAGTGTTATTACACAGGTGCCCCTGGCGATTCACATCTGAGGAACACGTGGCCATCATGCAGCATATCGGAGGTTGTTCCACGTCCCACGCACGCCTGGATTGTCGGGTGGTCGTTCCCACTTCTCCGGGTTTCAGGTGAAGGAATTAGCATTGAAAGCGGACTTAATGTTTGTCTCTGTATCTTCTGCTGACAAGTACGCAGAGAAGACATTTGACAGTTTCAAGAGAATGCATATGACTTGGAGAGATAGAGTTTGAGATAGAAAGCATAGAGAGGTTAGGGTCTGATCACATTCACTTAGTTCAAAAGATTCAACAAGAAAACATAGCTATAAGTGAATGCTGTAGAGGACAAAACACTAGTATATATATAATCAACATAGTGAAGATAATCACGAAGACATGTTGAGATTGAAGCCAAACCAAATGTGAAGACATAGCAAATGTAACGCCATAAGTGAAACACTTCAAACAGAACATTTGGTGGTGGCATTACCCACCGTGTAGGAAGTATTAGACCCAGACACGGCGCACAATTATCGTGGCGCTCCGAAGTCAAATTCTTCATTAATGTATTCACACTTAGAATGTATGTCTTCATTGATTGAAGATATACTTCACTTCATGTGTTTCACATCTAAGTCATCAATATGCATAAGTGTTAGGATGTGTGCCTGATCACAGGACATTTGAGGATTCCAAGATATTTAGCTCACATCGTAACTTGCAAAATCTCTTCTCATCCAAGGGCTTGGTGAAGATATCTGCCAATTGCTCTTCAGTGTTGACGTGTATGATATCAATATCTTCCTTCACAACATGATCTCTGAGAAAGTGATGATGAATCTCAATGTGTTTTGTCTTCGAGTGCTGAACTGGGTTGTTGGCAATCTTGATGGCGCTTTCCTTGTCGCAGTAGAGTGACACTTGCTTCAGATGAATGCCATAGTCTTTGAGTGTTTGCTTCATCCACAGAAGCTGAGCTCAGCAAGATCCAACAGCAATGTATTCAGATTCAGAAGTGGAGAGAGATACACAGTTCTGCTTCTTTGAAGACCAACATACAAGTGATCGTCCCAGAAAATGACATGTGCCTGATGTTGACTTGCGATCCACCTTGTCACCAGCATAATCAGCATCCGAGAATCCAACCAGATCAAACTCTGAGCCCTTTGGATACCATAATCCTAGAGTTGGGGTGTAAGCCAAATATCGAAGAATTCGCTTCACAGCTAAGTGATGCGATTCCTTTGGTGCCGCTTGGAATCGAGCACACATGCAAACACTAAGCATAATATCTGGCCTAGATGCACATAGATAAAGTAAAGAACCAATCATGGAGCGGTATACCTTTTGATCGAACTCTTTACCATTGTCGTCGGGACCCAGATGATGTTTGGCTGGCATTGGCGTCGTGAAGCCTTTGCAGTCTTGCATACCAAACTTCTTCAGGCAATCTTTGAGATACTTCTCTTGAGATATAAAGATGCCATTGCGTTGCTGACGTATTTGAAGACCAAGGAAGAACTTCAGCTCACCCATCATGGACATCTGATATTGCTCTTGCATCATATATCCAAACTCTTCACTGTATTTCTGATTGGTGCAGCCGAAGATAATGTCATCCACATATATTTGGCACACAAACAGTTCACCATCATATGTCTTCGTGAAGAGAGTGGGGTCGAGGGAACCAGATTTGAAGCCTTTGCTCTTCAGGAAGTCTTTGAGTGTGTCATACCAAGCCCGAGGGGCTTGTTTGAGGCCATACAGTGCCTTGTTGAGCTTGTACACCATGTTAGGATGTTTTGAATCTTCAAAACCAGGCGGTTGTGCAACATACACCTCTTCTTCAATCTTGCCATTGAGAAAGGCACTCTTCACATCCATTTGATACAAGAGAATATTATGATGATTTGCATAGGCCAGCAGTATGCGGATAGCTTCAAGTCTAGCCACGGGAGCAAATGTTTCATCAAAGTCAATCCCTTCAACTTGAGTGTATCCTTGAGCAACGAGACGAGCTTTGTTTCTGACAACTTGACCATGCTCATCTTGCTTGTTGAGATATATCCATTTGGTACCTATTATATTGTGCTTCCAAGGATTAGGACGCTTAACCAATTCCCATACATTATTCAACTCAAATTGTTGAAGCTCTTCTTGCATAGCTTGAATCCATTCAGGTTCCATGAAGGCTTTTTCAACTTTCTTGGGTTCTGTTATTGAGATGAATGCGAAGTGTCCACAGAAATTTGCTAGCTGTGTTGCCCTTGAACGAGTGAGTGGACCTGGTGCATTGATGCTATCAATTATTCTCTCAATCTGCACTTCATTTGCAACACGAGGATGTACAGGACGAAGATTTTGCTCTTGCTAATCATTGTCATTGTTAGAGGGATTGTCTTCAGGCTGAGCTTTGTCTTCAGGTTGATCAGGTGCGGAGATGATAAGTTCCTCTTCAGGTTGAGCTTCAGAAGGTATGATTTCTCCAGTTCCCATAAGTTTGATTGATTCACTTGATGAAACTTCATCTAGCACATTTGGCAGGTGCTCTCTTTGTGAGCCGTTAGTCTCATCGAACTGCACATCCACTGTTTCAACCACTTTATAATGAAAGAGATTGAAGACTCTGTAGGAGTGTGAATCCTTTCCATATCCAAGCATAAAACCCTCATGTGCTTTTGGTGCAAATTTTGAAGTGTGATGTGGATCCTTGATCCAGCACCTGGCGCCAAATACTCTGAAGTAACTGACATTTGACTTCTTGCCAGTAAGGAGCTCATAAGATGTCTTGTTCAGAAGCTTGTGAAGATAAACACGGTTGATTGTATGGCATGCAGTATCAATGGCTTCAGGCCAGAACTTTCTTGGAGTCTTGTATTCATCAAGCATCGTTCGGGCCATCTCAATAATTGTTCTGTTCTTGCATTTGACGACGCCATTCTACTGTGGCGTGTATGGAGCTGAGAATTCATGTGTGATGCCCAAAGTATCAAGATATGTATCCAGGCCAGTGTTCTTGAGTTCAGTGCCATTGTCACTTCTGATGTGTTTTATCTTGGCGCCATAGTTGTTCATTGCTCGATTGGCGAAGCGTCTGAAGACATCCTGCACTTCAGTCTTGTAGAGGATTATATGCACCCAAGTATATCTAGAATAATCATCAACAATGACAAAGCCATAGAGACAAGCCATAGACCCAAGTATATGCACCCAAAGTAGTAGTAAGAGTTGAGTAATGAGTGGGACCGAAAAGATCCATGTGGAGCAGTTCGAAGGGTCGAGTCATTGTCATGATTGTCTTCGAGGGATGCTTGGCCCTCGTCATCTTTCCTGCTTCACAAGCACCGCATAAGTGATCTTTCTTGAACTTGACGCCCTCGATGCCTATGACATGCTTCTTCTTTGCAAGGATGTGCAGGTTCCTCATGCCAGCATGCCCTAGCCTCCGATGCCAGAGCCAGCATTCTGAAGCTTTTGCTAGAAGACATACGACAAGCTGTGGTCCTGCTGAGAAATCTACCACGTACAAATCATCTTTCCGATACCCTTCAAACACTAGAGACTTGTCAGATTCCATTAGAACAAGGCAATGATATTTTCCAAACATCACAATCATGTTTAAATCGCAAAGCATTGAGACAGACATTAAGTTGAAGCCAAGGGATTCAACAAGCATGACTTTATCCATGTGTTGATCCTTTGAGATTGCAACTCTACCTAGACCCAATACCTTACTTTTACCAGTGTCAACAAATGTGATGTGACTTTTGTCGGATGGACGTAAGGTTGAGTCCATAAGAAGGCTTCTCTTGCCAGTCATGTGATTGGTACACCCATTATAAATAACCCATTCTGAAGCTGCTGGTGTCGTACCCTACAGTGCAGTTAGGGGGATAGGCTTCACGAAGAGAATTGTGAAGCAAAAACATTTGACGAACCAGTGGGTTATGAAAGCTTAGACCGAGATTTGGACTGATAGGGCGATTAGCAAGCGATTCAGGAACAAAGTACATAATAAGACCATTTGGGCATTTGATCTTGTGCCCTACAAGATGTTTAAGGTCCCCAGCAATAGCGTCAGACGATTTTGGTTTTCGACTGAAGACCTTTCCCTGCAAAAGAGAGTTAAGCTTTCTTAGCCACCCACATCTTCAAGAGTGGCTTCAAAGCAATGAGTCTAAGTGCAGCATCTGAGAACTTTGGCTTTGGAGCCCTAGCAAAAAGTCTTGCAGGTGGACAATAGTACTCATAAGAATAAGCAGAATAGTTCTTGGTCTTATGAACATGGCGGTTTGATGAACCGCGCTCATATTCATAGGCCTGAGTATGGCTTCCCTGCAAAACATTTGCATTAGTGCGACTCAGGTGAGTCCTCTGTCTGTGTGAAGCCTGTGGTCTGGGGTTTGTCTTCTTCACCTGTGGTGTCATGATGACATTCACAGGAAGATTCTCCAAACACCTTTTCGGTACCCAGATCTTCTTCATAGGCGGTCCATTCCTGCAGTTAGTACCAATATACCTGGCAAACACTTCACCATTCTAATTCTTAAACAGTTTATAGTTTGCATCAAAGGATTCATCAATAACAATGGGATTAGCACAAGTGAAGCCAGATAGGGTGGATGGATCCACTGAAGGTTCCTTTGCAGCAACCCACGTGGTTTTGGGGTACTGCTCAGGTTTCCAGTAACAGCAATCAACATTCATTTTCCTTTCGTACCCAACACCCTCTTTCCTAGGGTTTCGGTTCAGGATCTGCCTTTTGAGGACATCACATAGTGTCTGATGCCCTTTGAGACTTCTGTACATCCCTGTTTCAAGCAGTGTCTTCAACCTAGCATTCTCATCAGCAATGGCAGTGGTATCCTCAGCAGAGGGGTTAGTTACCACATCGACAGGTGAAGATATTGCAACAGTAGCAGCAGTAGAACATTCAGCAACAGAAGTAGCGTTATCATGCTCAATGCATTTAAGACATGGTGGTTCAAATCCTTCCTGAGCTGAACTGATCTGTTTGGCGTGAAGTGACTCATTTTCCTTTTGAAGATCTTCATGAGCCGCTCTCAATTTCTCAAGGTCTTGCTTCCTTTGAAGATAATCGTAGGACAGCCTTTCATGAGTTGTTGAGAGCGTTTCATGACGACTTTCAAGTTCCTCATACTTAACATGAAGATTTTTTATGTCTTCAATTAAGGACTGAGATCGAGTCATTTCAGCGTCTAACAGATCATCGCTTTTGTCTAACAGTTTTTGAATGTGTTCCATAGCTTTCTGTTGTTCAGTTGCAATTTTAGCAAGTGTTTTGTAGCTAGGTTTGGAATCACAATCAGATTCATCGTCACTGGATGTTTGATAGTGAGTAGTGCGTGTGTTTACCTTGGCACCACGTGCCATGAAGCAGTAGGAAGGAGCGGAGTAGTCCTTGTCATTTGCATCGGTGTAGGTGATGAAGTCATTGTCTTCAGTGTTGAAGATGGACTTGGCAACGTATGCTGTAGCCAGACTCGCAACGCCAGAATCGGACTCCTCCTCAGACTCCACCTCCTCCTCCTCAGAAGCAGACTCCTCCTCAGAATCCATTTCCTTGCCAACAAACGCACGTGCCTTGCCAGATGAGCTCTTCTTGTGTGATGAAGACTTTGA
The DNA here is from genome assembly GCF_056163025.1 of Triticum urartu. NCBI lineage: Eukaryota > Viridiplantae > Streptophyta > Magnoliopsida > Poales > Poaceae > Triticum > Triticum urartu. The sequence continues at coordinate 674,336,183 of NC_141877.1, forward strand.
CGAAGACTTGGAAGAAGACTTTGAGTATTTCTTCTTCTTCTTGTCGTCAGAGTCATACTCCTTGCTCTTCTTCTTCTTGTTATTCTCATTGTCCCACTGTGGACACTCAGAGATGTAGTGGCAGGTTTCTTGCACTTGTGACATGTTCTCTTCTTGTAGTCATGAGCAGAGGCTTCATCATTCCTTGAGCTTGATCGTGAAGACTTTCTGAACCCTTTCTTCTTGGTGAATTTTTGGAACTTCTTCACAAGCAAAGCAAGCTCCTTTCCAATGTCTTCAGGATCATCAGAACTGCTGTCAGATTCTTCTTCGGATGAGGAGACAACTTTTGCCTTCAAGGCATGAGTTCGCCCATAGCTGGGACCGTAGATGTCTCTTTTCTCAGAAAGCTGAAACTCGTGTGTGTTGAGCCTCTCAAGTATGTCAGACGGATCGAGTGTCTTGAAATCAGGGCGTTCTTGAATCATCAGGGCTAGGGTGTCAAACGAACTGTCAAGTGATCTCAGGAGTGTCTTGACGACTTCATGCTTGGTGATCTTAGTGGCGCCAAGGGCTTGAAGCTCATTTGTGATGTCAGTGAGTTGATCAAACGTGAGCTGGACATTCTCATTGTCATTTCTCTTGAAGCGGTTGAAGAGGTTGCGAAGGACACTGATTCTCTGATCTCTCTGGGTGGAGACACCTTCGTTGACCTTGGAGAGCCAGTCCCAGACTAGCTTGGAAGTCTCCAACGCACTCACACGGCCATACTGTCCTTTGGTCAGATGACCACAGATGATATTCTTGGCAGTAGAGTCCAGTTGAACGAACTTCTTGACATCAGCAGCAGTGACACCTTCTCCAGCCTTGGGAACGCCGTTCTTGACAACATACCATAGGTCGACATCAATGGCTTCAAGATGCATGCGCATCTTATTCTTCCAGTAGGGATATTCAGTCCCATCGAAGTCGGGGCACGCAGCGGAGACTTTAATTATCCCTGCAGTCGACATAGCTAAAACTCCAGGTGGTTAAACCGAATCACACAGAACAAGGGGGTACCTTGCTCTGATACCAATTGAAAGTGGTAGTGATCGACAGAGGGGGGGGGTGAATAGGCGATTTTTAAGAAAGTCTTCAAAACATGGAAGTTTCGAAGACAAACGATAGAAGTAACCTATTACCACACAGCGGAAGGTAGACTACACTAGGCAAACCTTAGTCAGGTAATCAACAAAGTGAAAGCACAATGACTAATAGCAGCTAGGCAGTAAGGATTAGGTAGGAAGATATTGTGAAGCCAATCAGAACAAGCAGTCACTCAGTGAAGACAAAATATAATGCAATCATGCAATGACTTCACAAGGACCAACAGTAAGTAAAGGGAAGGGAAGGATGAAACCAGTGACTCGTTGAAGAAAATGATTTGTTGGACCAGTTCCAGTTGCTATGACAACTGTACGTCTGGTTAGGGCGGCTAGGTATTTAAACCTGAGGACACACAGTCCCGGACACCCAGTCCTGAACACGCAGCTCAGAACCCTTAGTCCTCACCGTATTCCCCTTGAGCTAAGGTCACGCAGACCTCGCCCAATCACTCTGGTAAGTCTTCAAGGTAGACCCCCAAACCTTCACATACTTCGTTCACCGGTGATCCACAATGACTCTTGGATGCTCAGAACGCGACTCCTAACCGGCTGTAGGATTCACAGTCCTCAAGTGTAATAAGTCTTCAGATCACACAGATAGGACGACTTAAGTGATGCCTAACACTCTTTGGCTCTGGGTGGTTAGGACTTTATCCTCGCAAGGAATTCTCTCTCAAAGGCTTCGAGGTGGGTTGCTCTCAAACGGCAACAGCCGTACTTTAACTCTGAGCAGCCAACCGTTTATGGTTGTAGGGGGTGGGCTATTTATAGCCACTAGGCAACCCGACCTGATTTGTCTGAAATGACCCTGGGTCACTAAGGAACTGACACGTGTTCCAACGGTCAGATTTCAAACACACGCGGCAACTTTACTTGGGCTACAAGCAAAGCTGACTTGTCCAACTCTGGACAAGATTCGCTCTCATAGTCTTCACTCGAAGACATAGGATTTTGGTTAAGCATCACTTCAGTCATTCTGATTGGTTCTCTTGGACCCCACTTAACAGTACGGTGGTTCCTATGACTCAACAGAGAAGAAAAAGAACTACGAAGGATCTAAGTCTTCGCGCTCCATAGTCTTCATGCGATGTATTCTCTTGTCATAGTCTTCAATGTGAATGTCTTCACATACCACCTTTGACTTCAATGTCTTCATACATTTTTAGGGGTCATCTCTGGTAGGAAAACCGAATCAATGAGGGACTTCTATCTGTGTTATCCTGCAATTCTCACAAACACATTAGTCCCTCAACTAGGTTTGTCGTCAATACTCCAAAACCAACTAGGGGTGGCACTAGATGCACTTACAGGTACACCTTCTATCACAGATCCGAAGGCAAGATATTTGTTGCTAAGAATGGATCCTTTCTAGATGAGTTTATCTCGAAAGAAGTGAGTGGGAGGAAAGTAGAACTTGATGAGGTAATTGTACCTTCTCCCGAATTGGAAAGTAGTTCATCACAGAAATCAGTTCCAGTGATTCCGACACCAATTAGTGAGGAAGCTAATGATGATGATCATGAAACTTCAGGTCAAGTTACTACAGAACCTCGTAGGTCAACCAGAGTACGATCCGCACCAGAGTGGTACGGTAATCCTATTCCGGAAGTCATGTTAATTGACCATGACAAACTTACGAACTATGAGGAAGCAATGATGAGCCCAGATTCCGCAAAATGGCTTGAGGCCATGAAATTTGAGATGGGATCCATGTATGAGAACAAAGTATGGACTTTGATTGACTTGCCCGATGATCGTCGAGCCATTAAGAATAAATGGATCTTTAAGAAGAAGATGGACGCTGATGGTAGTGTTACTATCTACAAAGCTTGACTTGTCACAAAAGGTTTTCGACAAGTTCAAGGTGTTGACTACGATAATTTTCTCACTCGTAGCGATGCTTAAGTCTGTTAGAATCATGTTAGCAATTGCCACATTTTATGATTATGAAATTTGGCAAATGGATGTCAAAAACTGCATTCCTTAATGGATTTCTTAAAGAAGAGTTGTATATGATACAACCAGAAGGCTTTGTCGATCCTAAAGGTGCTAACAAAGTGAGAAAGCTCCAGCGGTCCATTTATGGATTGGTGCAATCCTCTCGGAGTTGGAATATACGCTTTGATAGTGTGATCAAAGCATATGGTTTTATACAGACTTTTGGAGAAGCTTGTATTTATAAGAAAGTGAGTGGGAGCACTATAGCCTTTCTAATAAGTATATGTGAATGATATATTGTTGATTGTAAATGATGTAGAATTTTCTGGAAAGCATAAAGGAGTGTTTAAAAGGAGTTTTTTAAAGAAAGACCTCGGTGAAGCTGCTTACATATTGAGCATCAAGATCTATAGAGATAGATCAAGACGCTTGATAAGTTTTTTCAATGAGTCCAAATGGAACAGTCAAAGAAGGAGTTCTTGCCTGTGTTGCAAAGTGTGAAGTTGAGTAGAAGACTCAAAACCCGACCATGACAGAAAATAGAAAGAGAACGAGAAGTCATTCCCTATGCCTCGGTCATAGGTTCTATAAAGTATGTTATGCTGTGTACCAGACCTATTGTGTACCTCACCATGAGTTTGGCAAGAGGGTACAATGGTGATCCAGGAGTGGATCACTGGACAGCGGTCAAAATTATCCTTAGTGGAATAAGGATATATTTCTCGGTTATGGAGGTGATAAAGAGTTCATCGTAAATAGTTACGTCGATGCAAGCTTTTACAGCGATCCGGATGACTCTGAGTCTCAATCTGGATACATATTGAAAGTGGGAGCAATTAGCTAGAGTAGCTTCATGCAGAGCATTGTAGACATTGAAAATTTGCAAAATACATACGGCTCTGAATGTGATAGACCCATTGACTAAGCTTCTCTCACAAGCAAAACATGATCACACCTTAGTACTCTTTGAGTGTTAATGACATAGCGATGTGAACTAGATTATTGACTGTAGTAAAACCTTTTGGGTATTAGTCACATGGCGATGTGAACTAATCACATAAAGATGTGAACTATAGGTGTTAAATCACATGACGATGTGAACTAGATTATTGACTCTAGTGCAAGTGGGAGACTGAAGGAAATATGCTCTAGAGGCAATAATAAAGTTGTTATTTATATTTCCTTATATCATGATAAATGTTTATTATTCATGCTAGAATTGTATTAATCAGAACCTTAGTACATGTGTAATACATAGACAAACAGAGTGTCCCTAGTATGCTTCTACTTGACTAGCTCATTAATCAAAGATGGTTAAGTTTCCTGACCATAGACATGTGTTGTCATTTGATGAACGAGATCACATCATTAGAGAATGATCTGATGGACAAGACCCATCCGTTAGCTTAGCATATGATCATTTAGTTTTATTGCTATTGCTTTCTTTATGACTTATACATGTTCCTCTGACTATGAGATTATGCAACTCCCGAATACCGGAAGAACACCTTGTGTGCTATCAAACATCACAACATAACTGGGTGATTATAAAGATGCTCTACAGGTGTCTCCGAAGGTGTTTGTTGAGTTGGCATGGATCGAGATTAGGATTTGTCACTCCGTGTATCGGAGAGGTATCTCTGGGCCCTCTCGGTAATGCACATCACTATGAGCCTTGCAAGCAATGTGACTAATGAGTTAGTTGCGGGATGATGCATTACGAAACGAGTAAAGAGGCTTGCCGGTAACGAGATTGAACTAGGTATGAGGATACCGACGATCGAATCTCGGGCAAGTAACATACCGATGACGAAGGGAACAATGTATGTTGTTATGCGGTTTGAACAATAAAGATCTTCGTAGAATATGTAGGAGCCAATATGAGCATCCAGGTTCCGCTATTTTTATTGACTGGAGATATGCCTCGGTCATGTCTACATAGTTCTCGAACCCGTAGGGTCTGCACGCTTAACGTTCGATGGCGATTTGTATTATGAGTTATGTGATTTGATGACCGAAGTTTGTTCGGAGTCCCGGATGAGATCACGGACATGATGAGGAGTCTCGAAATGGCCGAGAGGTAAAGATTCATATATTGGAAGGCTATATTCAGACATCGGAAAGGTTCATAGTGATTCGGATGTTTTTCGGAGTACCGGGGAGTTACGGGAATTCGTCGGGAGAAGTAATGTGCCTTATTGGGCCATACGGGAAAAGAGGAGGCAGGCCAAGGGGAAGTGGCGCCCCATGGGTCCGAATTGGACTAGGGGAAGGGGCAGCGCCCCCCTTGCCTTTTTCCTACTCCCTCTCTCTTTCCTCTTTCCTTCTCTCCTACTCCGAAAAGGGAAGGGATTCCTACTAGGACTTGGAAGTCCTAGTAGGACTCCATACTCTTGGCGCGCCCCTAGGGGGCTGGCCTCTCTCCCTCCCTTCTTTATATACGTGGGCAGGGGGCACCCCAAAAACACACCAAGTATTTTCTTAGCCGTGTGCGGTGCCCCCCTCCACAGTTACACACCTCGGTCATATCGTCGTAGTGCTTAGGCAAAGCCCTGCGCCGCTAACTTCGTCATCACCGTTGCCACGCCGTCGTGCTGACGGAACTCTCCCTCGTCCTCAACTGGATCAAGAGTTCGAGGGACGTCATCGAGCTGAACGTGTGCTGAACACGGAGGTGTCGTACGTTCCGTGCTAGGATCGGTTGAATCACGAAGACGTTCGACTACATCAACTGCGTTACTAAACGTGTCCGCTTTCGGTCTACGAGGGTACATGGACACACTCTCCCCTCTCATTGCTATGCATATCCTAGATAGATCTTGCGTGATCGTAGGTAAATTTTTTTAAATATTGCGTTCCCCAACATATACATCATGTATTTGTTCTCCTTGTTCATATTTAGGTATTTTAGGCACAAGTAACACCTATGTTTTGCCTACCATGTGCCTCTAATTTGATGTAGATCTTTGGCTTATGTTTTTCTAAATCAGCAAATGATCTTGTCGAGGAACAAGAACTCTGGGAATTTTTCCGCCAGTAGTAAGATCAATCCTCCCTCTAATGAGATTTTCTGACCAAATGGCTATCCCAGAACTGGTGAATATAGCAGTTAGTTCCGACACTATTCTCTTGTCATCTCTAATAATGATTTTATTGTACTACTTGTGCTATAGACGTGAGAGCATGGACTCTTCTGCTCGTTGGGTAAGTATTATTATTAATTTGTGTTTTGTCAATACTTTGCCCTATAGGGGTTAGCATGGAAATCACTCACGCTATTGCGAATTCACTAATGTAGTAAAATTGATGGATCAAGTAAATGCTTGTGAATCAACTACATTATTGTTTCATCATCTATATGGGTGCGAATTGAACAAATTTTCTGCATGTGAAAACTGGCGGAATGAAGCTGCGGCTCTGCCTGGCCCAAGGGTTGAGCTAGAAGCACTAACACATAGACACTTCTAAGCTCTCGAATTTATGGCGAACATGATTAAGAGGTTTGTCTACCATGTATTACACTGTGATTTGCCACTCATCATTACACTCCATTTTTCCTCATCACAGGGTACATAAATTGTGTCTCTCGCCATTATATTTGGTCTCTGAACATATAGGATAAACAAGTGCTTTTCCAAGAATCAAATTGGCATTGAGCTCATGTAGTGGAAGCCTGTAACTGCACTTAAACTAATGCACCCGAATTCCTCATGTTTTAGTTTACTGGAGATTTTCCTCTAGCTTGAATTATAATGCAAGCAAGACAATGTGGAGATGGTTCGATCGACATAGAGTGAAGCAACTGTACGAAATGGATATTCTTTAAGATTTTCCTACCCCGAATCTTCATATCTTAGTTGTTTAAAAAATATAATTAGTTAGCAAACTTTGAGTTGAGAAAGTGATTTTTGAGACTGTACTGATTTTGTGGTAGGGCGAGTAGAGTTGTACAAAATTGTTGTACTTTTAGAATAGTTTGTGAGCAGAGAGGCATGTTGCGTCAGCACTCGGCCACAATGACAAAGGGCTCCACTGGGCGCTCTCGAGTTTGCCTGTTGTTGATGCTTTGCTGCTTGGCCTTTGGTTAGCAGATCAGCAACGATGATGGTGCTCAACATGCTTGAAGTGATTTTATTTTCTGTTTATGGCCCTCTCCATACATGTCTGATCAAGTTTCAGCACTTGGAGGTTCTAAAACTTGGGTAGGTAGGTAAAGACGAAAGTATCAAAATAAAGGAATAATTAATAATTGATATGCCATCTTGTTTGAAATTAGTGTATTAGTTACATAATAACCCCTTTGAAGATTTTTTTTCCATTTACTATTTGTGGAAACTACATGGTCCTGCTTTAATTTAGATTATAATTTTTAGGATTCACATAACTTGACATGATGCTGGACGGAGTAAAGGGACTGCAATTTCTGAAGGTAGAGATTGTCTGTTTGGAGGAATGGAACACTGAAGTATGCAATGGTACTTTCTGGCGTACGGTTATAGTTAAATACCATATAGTGATTTTGCCACTTGGAACTTTTGGCATGTAAAGCAAGCTGATTTTGATTTTCTTATGTGTTAGGCACATGACTAACGGGTTTTACCTCCTCACAAACCAAAACCAGGCTAGCTTCTACTATACATAGGGTTGTATGGGGGTAGGGTCGTGTTGGATTTGGGGAGGAATTGACCGGGTGGAGTAGGACGTGGGGTTCTTGATTCTACACTGCTTCCGAGATGGATTTTATTGCTAATTTTGCTGGACGGTGTTTGATGGAGTATTAATATTGGTAACAAGGAAGTTTGTATTATTTCAAATGCTTAGATAGGAACATAAAGAAACAACATAAAGAAACAGTGGTTTTTCTTTCTAATAATCATACATATCTGCAACAATCCATTTGGATTTTTGATTTTGAAGTTTATGTCAAGGAGTGTATAGAAGCCGAACCAATTGTCTCAGTGAGCAGTCTACATTGAGCATGCATGTTTACTGTAGATATGAACTCCTCGTAATAGTGATATACAGCGCAGGTGCATGAGGGACGTGCCCTACAAAACTAGGTGTACCATTTTGGTACACTTAACATATGAGGACAAGATTTTGATATCGGTCAATTCATATAAGATTTTGGTAGGAGCCTCACAACAGAGTTTTTCGGATTGAATCGTGGTGATGTATATCTCCAGCTATAATTTGAGTGTGAGTTACTTGATTTTTCTGATAGTAAATTTGCAGGTAATATTTGTTACAAAACAATCAAGAACCGATGCGATGTACACATCAAGAATGATAATTAAGTTTAAAAAATAATGTCTTTCTATATAAGTTTATTATTCCATGGCAACGTATGTCTTCCACCCCTTATTTGCATAAGCTTGTATTAAAAGCTACTGTTAGTGAGTTTTATGCAGCATCAAATCATCAAAGCATTTTATATGAAGCTACAAATGTGGATTATTATTTTAGTCATTAGTTGGTAGATTTTTTTCAATGTCCAATTTTGTTTTGGTTATTAATGAAGAAAAATGTGAATGTAGATCGTCTCGAGTATAGAAAGGCAAATAAGAGAAGATGTTGTAGTGGACTATTCTCTCTGTTCAACCATGTTTCTTCTCCGGTTCCAGTTGCAGCATGGCTACTCCCAGCTACCCTATGCGAGGCTAGAATCTCCGATGGGGTTGGGACGTGCATCAGCGATGGGACGAAGTAGCAATTCTTCACTGGAGAAGTGGAGGCACGAATCGGCTCCACCACCTCCTCTCCATGCTTGAGCTATGCACTCCTTTAACCGTCGTATATTGGACCCAACTCCACTTTGAGCTTGAGGGCCAGATAATATTGGACCAAACCCCACCAACGTCGAAGTCCCAGTGTTGCACAATGTTGTCTGTAGCCTAGTCGTCGAACATGACATATCAACTTATAGTTCTTTTGTTTTACTAGACTTGGTGAAGAGATTGTCTATAGCCTAGAAGTTCTTAGTGTAGTGATCTCTTGAATGTATCTAGGGGTACAGTTTAGCTTTATTTGATGCATTTGATTCCAACAAGTCTCCTATGCACTAACAAAAGTGAACTTTAATACATACAGAATGTGCAAGATCGTGCTAGCAGCAATGGGACAAATCATACTGATGAAAGAATGCCATAGGTTGGCATGACCTTCTTTTTTCGAAAGAGGAGGCTCATTCCTTTCATAAAAATAAATTGCTTGAATCTATTGGCTTTAGTGTCTACTGAGGCAGTCATGTTTCCGAATAGCAGATGGCAACTTAATTTAGGTTACATAGTATTCTCTCACGTTTTTGCTTGCAATTTTATTTGAACTTGAAAAATACATGACTATTGTAGTGTCTGAAACCAAGCTCAAATAATCTTAAGTGAGTGCAAGCTGTAGGTAGTCTTTGGTTTCCAGTCATCTTAGATGTTCTTATTTCTCATGTTGTTGTAGGACACATAGAATAGAAAGTTCAGTTGTGGCAATAGATATTACTTGCAGTACAACGCAAACACATGTAAATGTAAACTGCATGACTAAAAACGACAAGAAACAGAACTCAGTTCTTAATTAAAAGGTGATGCCATTTCTGGGTTTTCTAGCTGAATTACTTTCAAATTCCCTCAAAACATGTGCTACCGGTGGAGAAATAGTTGTCCTGGAAAGTCTTTCTCTCCTACAAAGGTAGCTCAGTGAGCCATGCTTTTGTTTTGCACCATCATCTTTCACATGTACATTTGAGCCGATTGAATTATATATCACTTTATCTTTGGCTTATGTTCTAATTCAGCAAATGACCATTTGTTCATTCATTTTATCCTTCCTTATTCCACTATACTCAGATTCATTTACTTTTGCACTCACCCATGGTTTGATGATCTAAATATTTAGTGATATTAATTCTAATGAGGAGTATCATATATCATAAGCCTAAAATATTTTTCCAGTAGTATGGCCATTAAGTTTTTAAAAATGCCCGTGGCAACACACGGGCATTCTACTAGTCGCTTGTAGCATCGCACATGATAATCACTCACTAGCAAACAACTTGGGGCCGGCCCAATAACGCTAGTACATGTGTGAGTCATGGGAACCGGTTTTGGCAAACTTCTGAATATCTCTGATTAGTTTTGGAAACGCTTTATAAGTTGTTTTCTTCTGTTTTTCTTCCCCGGTTTTTGCTTCTGTTTTTCTATTTTTTTTATTTCTTTCTTTTTCTATTTAACTTTGTTACTAGTTTTTCTTCCTTTTTTTGGTTAACTTCTTCCTTTTTTTAATTCGCGACTTTTTTTTTTCAAATTCATGAAAAATTCTTGAATTGGCGAACACCTTTTCAAATTTATGAACAAATTTAAAATTTAAATTTTACCTTTTGAATTCCTAATTTGTTTTGAATTTGTGAATAATTTCAAATCCTTGAAGTTTCTCAAAATTTGTGATCTTTTTAAAATAAAAAAACAAATTCATGATTTTCTATAAAAAATAGAATTTTCTTAACTTGATGATCATTTCTAAAATTTATGGACATTTTTAAATTCGAAAACAGTTTTTTGATTACTGATCTTTTTTAAAAGACTAAGCATTTTTTTAATTCACAAACTTTTTTCAGATTCGTAAACATCTTTAATTTTGTGTACATTTTTTTTGGCCTTTTGGCGCAGTACAAAAAGGGAAAGGAAAGGAAAGAAAATAAAGAAGTGTAACCAATACGCCATTTGCTAGTTCATTAAATAGGCCAAATAAAGAAACGGCATACTGCTTGCTAGTTTTTAGAGGGCTAGTTCTTTAATATCACTAGGAGTAAGCAGGCTATGGACCAATAGCTTTCTAGAAGCCTCGTTCCATGGTCGTCACACTATTCACACAAAAAGAAAACATAACTTTGTGTGGACAAAATGGTGGTTTGAGCCAGGCAGAAAACGCAAGTGATATGTATCGCCCGTAGCGATTGCTGGCAAATCACTAATTAGCGATCAACTTGGGCCCGGCCCATTAGCACAAGTATATGCACAGCGAATCTCTGGGAACCAGTTTTGGGAAACTTCTGGAACCTTCGGCATTATTTTGGCAAGATTTCAGACGTTTTTTTTTTCCGGTTTTGGGTTTGTTTTTTTTTTTGGTTAAAATCATCATTTTTTATTTTTCATTTCGTTTTACTTTTCAAATTCAAAATATTTTTTTAATATAATATAAAATTTGCGTTATAGGATTTTTGCGTAGCAGTAAAAAAGAAAAAGAAAAGGAAAAAAATCATATGCACGCTAGCCTACCTTTTTTTGAAAATCGCGCTATCCTACCTAAGCCGGTGGTCCGAGGGTACTGGGTCAGCCCACCCTTTGCTAACCACGAGAAAGAGGGCCGTCCAAAATAGGCGTGCGTCAAACTGATGGGCTTTCGCTGAACGGCGCTAGCGACCACCGCAAAATGGGCTGGGCCATGTGGAGCGTTAAAGCAGTGCAGGCAAACCAGTTTTGGAACCTTCTAGTTCCCTCAACCAGTTTTCTTTCTGTTTTTTTTACGGTTTTCCCTGTTTTTTCTGTTTCTGTTTCTATTTCCTTTCTTTTTTTTTCATTCATTTTATCCTTTTTATTTTATACTTTTTTCCAAGAAAATGTTTTCAAATCTAATTTTTTTTCATGATTTTTATATTTCCTTCACATTCTAAAATTTTTTCAGCGTACATCACAATTTTTTAACGTGTATTTAGATATTTGTTCAGTATATATCACAAAATTGTTAAATGTGTAGTTAAAAATTGTTCAGCAGATACTTAATATTGGTTCATCAAATATAACCAAAATGTCCAATGTGTTTTAAAATTGTTCAACATATATCACAAAGATAACACTGTGTAAAAATTGTTCAGCAGATATTACGAAATGTTCAATGTATCACGTTTTAAAAGTTTGTTAGAGTTTCAAATTTGTTCAAGAAAACATTTTTCATTTTTTAAAGAAGATTAAAAAACTGGATCTGCCGCTATTGAAAGTACTTTAATTTAGCGTTGTAATTGAAGACAAACGTAGTCGCTACCTGCAAGGCTGCAACGGCTGGCAACGATTCTATCCAGCGTTTGGTCACGGGTTTGAATCCATCCGTCGCTGCAATTTTTCGTGACATTTTCTATTATGTTCGCTTGTCGCCTGGTAAAGGGCTGGCCCGTTTGCGCGAATCCTGCAGCGAAAGGTGTTCATTTTGACGCTCACGAGTGTCTAGCAGGAATTTCTCAAAAAAAAAAGCGTCTAGAAGGAGCTCTCCGTGCGAGCGACCCGGGCATAGCTCTTGCAATGGGCGATATATAGCAGCGCCCTGATATGGAATGAATGGTTACATTTTGCATGAACCTAAAACTACTCTTCTATGGCAACCTAAAATTACTCTTCGCTAAAAAAAACCCTAGAATTACTCTGTTTTATTTTCTTAGAGCGAGCCTAAAATTACTCCGTTCGGTGGATGATTTGTGGCCCTATCGATAGTTGCTGTGAGCTAGTTCAAGCAATCTTTTTTGAGGCGCACGCAGCGGAACGTCCAGAAACTAAGCCGAAGCAGATGCTAGACACGACGGACCGAAAGCTAAGTTTGGACGAGAGCGGCCCGCCATTGCTGAACGCAGAAATTCCATCCGTTGCCCGACTGCCGCTGCCGCCCCAAACCCACCAACATACAATAATGCCTCCCACCCACGTACTCGTCACTTTACAAGATCGTGCTCGTGCGTACGTGAAATTGCACACAGAATTGTGTTCGTATTTGTCCTTATAAAAACACAAAGCTTGCACTTTTTGCAACAAAAATTGTGGTTCGCAAATTGCACACAGAACTATATGTTGGAGTATAATGTTCGGCCATCTCTTATAGTTTGGTTTTTGGAGCAACTGGCTAGATCATAAATTTAATATGGTACCGAAACCAAAAGATCTCGAGTTTAAGACCCTGCCAACACGGTATCAAAATAAAAATATTCGGCCGCCTACATCAATCCCTAGAGAATGAAGACTCCAAGCAACATCTCAGTCTCGATATTTACCTTTTCGGGAGACGACTTGTGATAAGCAAGTCAGCCATGTCCTAAAGAAGTAGTGGGAGCAGGGCCGGTCCTGAGATTTCGGGGGCCCGGGACGAAACTAAAACTCGGGGCCCTTAATACAAACACCATAACAACAACTATCATTATATGTAGGCTGCGGATCTTTGAAACATAGGTCAAATGCACCTAAATTGGGAAAAACTATTAAAAAACTAAAGGAGTAACAAAAAATTGAAACCTTTTTGTAGCTAACATAGCCTAATGTAATACTCATGTGAAAAGTTTCTGGCAGGAACGACTCTCATGGTATTCTCAGCAAAAATAAATACTTGCAAGCCCACATTCATTCGTGAACCTTTTCATGTGAGCATTACCAAAAGTCAGCTTTGTTAGAAGAAAGTTTTTTTTTGAGTCTTTACATTACTTTTAAAATAATAAATTCAGTTCGGGTGCAATGGGACCTGAGACGCATTTGCTACTCTATATATTTCTGTTATATATGGGACTATTACCAATTAACACTTGGATGCATCTAAAAGTAATATTTATATCACATAACCTTTACATATTACCTTAATATAATCCTAATGCAAAGCAACATATGATGCAAAGTTAACCTAAAATTAACTAGCGGACAGTGCCGTGCATCCAATGCATTAAGAGTGTTCTCAGTGTTTCTCCCTGTATTCCATTAGCCGGCGCATCCATACCTACTGTCGCAAAATCTATATTCGCCCAAGCATCAGTGGTATTCTCTAAATACCTATATAGATAACGAATTAGTGATTAATGGTATTACCGTGTACATACAAATGTTTCGGCCGGCAAGACAAGAAGTGGTTAACTGCTGATCGATTGATGCCCTGGTTCTGATTGGATCCAAGGAGGCCCCTAGAGCCCTAGGCGAAGCATTAGAGAAGCGATCAGATCACACTATCACACAAAGAGGCGCGAAGCCGGAGCACTAGAGTAGCAAATCTCTCGCGGTTGGCTGTCACTCTCCGATCTCTGCACCGTAGCCGCCGCCGGTCGCCGCTTTCGTCGTGTACAGGTAGATCGTAGTCGTGTAGTTGTATCGATGATAGGCCACGAGCGAAGGAAAATCTTAGGAAAGGAGCGAAAGAAGATGGCAGGACGACCGGTCGACTGTAGATTGCTCCCGGGCTCCCGGAACGTGTGCCCTTTGACTATGTGATTTCCATGGACTGACAATCGTACGTCGTAGCAGCCAAAAATTAGGCCATGGGCTACCGGCCACATGCAAGCATACTAGGCGTGGGGGGCCCTGCAAAGGTGGGGGCCCGGGGCGGCCGCCCCTCCTGCCCCCCCTCAGGACCGGCCCTGAGTGGGAGTGCATGGTTATATATAAAGGAAGGCACAAGTGTATTACGGAGCGAAGAAGCTTTAGCGATAGTTCTACCTCGCGGGTGAAACCATAGATTGGAAGGTGTAGGTCACTCACCCATGTAAACAAAGCAAAATCATAGAGCATAGCTCATTTGTAATGCCGGTGTCCAAACTTACCACAAGATTTAGGATGTCCGGGCCCTCTTCATGGCCCATTAGCTATTTGTTAGCTTTGAACCGAGAAGGTCCCTCAACCATAGCATGATACGAACCGATGGCTTCCTTACTGAGGGGGTCCTGGATTAAGGAGTCCTCGGGTTTCCGGGCTGTGTAGCACGGGTCGGACTAATGGGCCATGAAGATACAAGATAGAAGGTCTTCCCCCGTGTCCGGATGGGACTCTCCTTTGCGTGGATGGCAAGCTTGACGTCCGGATGTGTAGTTTCTTTTCTATGTAAACTGACTCTGTACAACCCTAGGCCCCTCCGGTGTCTATATAAACCAGAGGGTTTAGTCTGTAGAGGCTATCACAAATCACATAGGCTAGACATCTAGGGTTTAGTCATTACGATCTCGAGGTAGATCAACTCTTGTAACCCCTATATTCATCGAATACAATCAAGCAGGACGTAGGGTTTTACCTCCATTAAGAGGGCCCGGACCTGGGTAAACATTGTGTCTCCCCTGCCTCCTGTCACCTTCGACCCTCAGACGCACAATTCGGGACCCCGTACCCGAGATCGGCCGGTTTTGACACCGACATTGGTGTTTCATTGAGAGTTCCACTGTGCCGTCGACGGCGGGATCGATGGCTCACCTCGTCATTAACGACAACATCACCTCGGGAGAAACCCTAGCTTCGGGGCAGCTCCTCCAGCTCGGCGGTTTCACCATGGGCGCCCATACGGCCTTTAAGCAAGAGCGGCCCTCGAAATCGCTAAACATCGTCTTCATGTCGGCCTCGAACACCCCGAAAAGATGGATCCAACAAATATTAAGTCTTTAAATGAACTACTTGATAGCATTGCCGCCCTGGGAGTAGCAACAGACTACGATCGGATTGGGCTTAAACCTGATCAGAGGGAAATCAGGTCCCCGCCGATCACCCATATGGTAGCGGTCATGGAAGAACAGGCCGATGATACTTCGCCCCCAAGTTGAGAACAAGCTATGTTCGGATTTCCGAGTCACACGAGCCGGATACCCATCTTCGGGAATAGTCCTCTTTTCCTCCGAACATAGAACCGGGCGTTGAGCCCGAAGACCGCCAGGACGCTCCGGACCCTGGACCGGTGACTTCGCAGATTCCTCAAATTCCGGATGCAATAATGGGCCAGGATTCGGATTTCCGCCCGCCCACCCACCACATACAATGCTCCCCAAACAACTCAGGTCCTCCAGATGTATGCGACCTAATGTACGTGCGGCAGCAACCTAAGGAAACAGTCCACCACTTTTGGGCCAGGTTCCTCCTTGTTAAAGACAAGATCAAGGACTATCGTGATGACGATGCGATTTAGATATTTCACTAAAATTGCACGGGCGAGGGAATCCTTAACGCCCTCTACCGCACTTTTCAGATCTGGCACATATCGTCCAGAAGTTTAGTGCAATGGAAAGCACCTGGAAGGCACAAATAGCTCGGTGGGATCCTCCGGCCTTCAAGTAGCCCACCGGACGGACAAAAAGGATGCACCCCTATGGGGCACCCAATCATCATCCCATGGACAAAAAAGTGAAGCCCTTTACGGGACACAGAACTGTCCTCGATGACCTGTCGATAGACCTTGCCAGATACACACAACGTCGAATATCGAACCAACACATAGCCTTCGGGCATGTCGGTTACTACGACAGGTGGCCAAGAGCGGTGAGGCCATCCTCACCAGCATTCCTCAAGAGAGGCACTCTTCGGAAAACGCCGATCTCAACGTTTTTACGGTCTTCGAGACCTTTTCTTCCAATAACTAGCGCAAGAGGGCGATGCGCGACCTTGCCGAAGTCAACCAGGTAGCAGCAGTAAATCCTTGGAATGACATGGCCATAACCTTCACTGCCGATGACAAGCCAAGGGCCAGATCTGTCCGAGCACCAGCCGCTTTTGTCTTAAACCCAATAGTAGATGGCTTTCGTCTCACAAAAGTACTCATGGATGGTGGCAGCAGATTAAACCTCATCTACGAAGACACACTCCAAAAAATGCAGGTGGACAAAAGTCGCATTGAGCAAAGCGGCACCACTTTCTGAGGCATCATCCCCAGTCGAGAAGCAATAAGCTCGGGGAGGATCAAACTTGACGTCGTATTCGGCACGCCGGAAAACTATAGGTCCGAAGGGTTGCTCTTCCACATGGCACCTTTCCACAACGGATATCATTCCCTGTTAGGGCGAGAAGCATTCATCTGCTTTCAAGCTATACCCCATTACGGGTACATGAAGCTCAAAATGCCAGGGCCCAATGGAGTTATCACTATCACCAGTGATCTGGATATAGCACTCCGCGCCGAAAACAAAACCGCATCACTAGCCCTCGAGGCGCTATCCGAGGCCTTGGCGGCCGAGGAACTGACTACTCTACGCTCTACAGTGGACAAGGACGATGTAATCCTTGACAAGAGGCCCAAATCCACTTCCTTTAAACCAGCAGACAAAATAGTCAAATTTCAAGTGCACCCAACGGATCCTAATAAAACTGCAGCCATTGCAGCACAGTTGGATCCAACGATTGACGCCGCCTTAAGAGCGTTTTTGCGCGAAAATTGGGACATCTTTGCCTGCATACTTTGGATATGCCAGGAATCCCACGTAGACTGGCCGAACACAGCCTCAATACAATTAAGGGCGTTAAACCAGTCAAGCAAATGCTGCGGCGCTTTTTCGAACCCAAGCAACAAGCCATGGGGGAAGAGCTAGCCAAACTACTTGAAGCGGGATTCATTAGAGAAATCAAACACCCGAACTGGCTAGCAAACCTGGTCATGGTGCCAAAGAAGGATAAGTCTTGGCGCCTCTATGTCGATTTCAAAGACCTAAACAAGGCTTGCCCTAAGGACCCCTTCCCACTGCCCCGCATTGACCAAATCATTGATGCAACCGCAGGGCACGACTCACTGTGCTTCCTCGAAGCATACTCCGGATACCATCAAATTAAGATGAAGGAATCCGATCAGGCCGCGACGGCATTCATCACTCCGTATGGGCCTTTTTGCTTTAACACTATGCCTTTCGGGCTCAAAAACGCCGATGCCACCTACCAACACATGATCCAAACATGCCTGGAAAAACAAATTGGCAAGACGGTGGAGGCATATGTAGATGATGTTGTCATCAAAACCAAACATGTCGAATCATTGGTGGACGACTTGCGCCTCACATTCGACAACCTCCGAACATCATACGGCTCAACCCGGAAAAATGTGTTTTCGGCATCCCGGCGAGAAAACTGCTCGGGTTTATTTTTTCCAATAGAGGAATCGAAGCAAATCCGACCAAAATCCGAGCCTTATCACAATTGGCGACACCAATAGACCTAAAGCAGGTCCAAAAACTAGCTAGGTACGTGGCAGCCCTGAGCCGCTTTATCTCCAGACTGGGAGAAAAGGCACAACCACTTTATCGCCTGCTCCGATGTACCGATCACTTCAAGTGGATGGATGCGGTGACGGCTGGTTTGGAAGAAATAAAAACTTTGTTAGCAAACAACCCAATACTGGCTGCACCAAACATCGGTGAACCCATGCTTTTGTACATATCAACAACTCACCAAGTAGTGAGTGATGTGCTAGTTGTCGAATGAGAGGAAGAGGGACACGAATTCCCACTCGAAAAACCAGTATATTACGTGTCGGAGGTCCTTACACCATGCAAATCCCGATACCCGCACTATCAAAAGATAGCATATGCGGTCTTCATGGCATCTCGAAAGCTGCGGCACTACTTTTGAGAGTGCTCGATCACGGTGGCCTCTGAAGTACCACTCAATGATATCATAAACAACTGAGATGCCACCGGCCGCATTGCCAAATGGGATACAGAGCTCTTACCATTCGAAATAACATACAAGCCATGCCAATCTATTAAATCTCAGGTGTTGGCTGACTTCGTCGCCGAATGGACAGAAGCCGAACTCCCTAAAGAGTACAACACATACTCCAACTGGGTGATGTACTTCGACGGCTCCAAAATGTTAGCCGGACTGGGGGCTGGTGTCATCCTAATATCCCCTATAGGGGACACAATCCGTTATGTATTACAAATCATGTATACGGATTCCAATAATGCAGTTGAATATGAAGTGCTCCTACATGGACTCCGGATGGCCTTTTCTATGGGCATACAACGCCTCGAAGTGCGTGAGGATTCAAACCTCATGATACCCAAATAAATGGAGAATTCGACGCAAAGGATCCAAAGATGGCGGCCTACCGCAATGCCATACTTAGAATATCCGCTCGATTTGAGGGGCTCGAGTTTCATCATGTGGCTCGAGATAGTAATCAAGAAGCAGACACCCTTGCTCGTCTGGGCGCTAAGCGCGACCCCGTCCCACCTAACACCTTTTTGGAGAGACTTCTCAAACCAGTCGTGGTATGGCAGGACGAGAGTGGAAATAATAGTCCGGCGCCGATCATACCCCTGGACGCCGAACATGATTCGGATATAATAGGGGGCTCGAGCACTGAGCCAACACATTTCGCTCATGTAATCATAGGGGTTATTGCTCCATGGACCGAACCCTTCTTGGCCTACCTTAATAGGCAGGAGATCCCTAATGATCAGAATGAGGCCTGTCGCATAGTCCGACGCTCTAAAGCCTATAAAGTCCACGAGGGAGAGCTCTACAAGAAAAGCACCACCGAAGTCCTTTAAAGATGTATCTCCGAAGAGGAGGGGCGGCAGCTCTAGGCCGAAATACATGCTGGCCTCGGTGGCCATCACGCCGCAGCCTGGGCCCTAGTAAGTAAAGCCTTCCATACAGGCTTCTTCTGGCCCACGGCCCGAGCAGATGCATAGGCCCTTGTTCAGCACTCTGTAGGATGCCAGCTCTTCGCCAATCAAAGCCATATGCCGCCCACTACCCAAAGAACTATCCCCATTACCTAGCCTTTTGCAGTCTAGGGGTTAGATATGGTCGGGCCCCTTAAAGGGGGAAGCCATAAGAAAAAATACCTGCTGGTTGATAACCCACAAGTATAGGGGATCGCAACAGTTTTCGAGGGTAGAGTATTCAACCCAAATTTATTGATTTGACACAAGGGGAGCCAAAGAATATTCTCAAGTATTAGCAGCTGAGTTCTCAATTCAACCACACCTGGAAACTTAATATCTGCAGCAAAGTGTTTAGTAGCAAAGTAATATGATAGTAGTGGTAACGGTGGCAAAAGGTAATGGTAGCAAAAGTAATATTTTTGGGTTTTGTAGTGATTGTAACAATAGCAACGGAAAAGAAATAAGCAAAGAACAATATATGAAAAGCTCGTAGGCATTGGATCGGTGATGGAGAATTATGACGGATGCGATCGATCATGTAACAGTCATAACCTAGGGTGACACAGAACTAGCTCTAGTTCATCAATGTAATGTAGGCATGTATTCCGAATATAGTCATACGTGCTTATGGAAAGAACTTGCATGGCATCTTTTGTCGTACCCTCCCGTGGCAGCGGGGTCCTAATGGAAACTAAGGGATATTAAGGCCTCCTTCTAATAGAGTACCGGACCAAAGCATTAACACATAGTGAATACATGAACTCCTCAAACTACGGTCATCACCGGGAGTGGTCCCAATTATTGTCACTTCGTGGTTGCCGGATCATAACACATAGTAGGTGACTATATACTTGCAAGATAGGATCAAGAACTCTCATATATTGATGAAAACATAATAGGTTCAGATCTGAAATCATGGCACTCGGGCCCTAGTGACAAGCATTAAGCATAGCAAAGTCATAGCAACATCAATCTCAGAACATAGTGGATACTAGGGATCAAACCCTAACAAAACTAACTCGATTACATGATAAATCTCATCCAAACCATCACCGTCCAGCAAGCCTACGATGGAATTACTCACACACGGTGGTGAGCATCATGAAATTGGTGATGGAGGAAGGTTGATGATGACGATGGCGACGGATTCCCCTCTCCGGAGCCCCGAACGGACTCCAGATCAGCCCTCCCGGGAGAGTTTAGGGCTTGGCGGTGGCTCCGTATCGTAAAATGCGACGAATCCTTCTCCCTGATTTTTTTCTCCCCAAAAGTGAATATATGGAGTTAGGGTTGAGGTCGGTGGAGCATCAGGGGGCCCACGAGGCATGGGGCGCTCCTAGGGGGGTAGGCGCGCCCCCACCCTCGTGGAAAGGTGGAGGCCCCCTGACGTGGATCTTTCTTCCAATATTTTTTATATATTCCAAAATAATTCTCCGTTGAATTTCAGGTCATTCCGAGAACTTTTATTTCTGCACAAAAATAACACCATGGCAATTCTGCTGAAAACAGCGTCAGTCCGAGTTAGTTCCATTCAAATCATGCAAGTAGAGTCCAAAACAAGGGCAAAAGTGTTTGGAAAAGTAGATACGACGGAGACATATCAACTCCCCCAAGCTTAAACATTTGCTTGTCCTCAAGCAATTCAGTTGATAAACTGAAAGTGTTAAAGAAAAACTTTTACAAACTATGTTTGCTCTTGTTGCTATAAATATGTAAAGCCAACATTCAGGTTTCCAGCAAAGATTATGAACTAACCATATTCACAATAACACTTAGGTCTCATGTTTACTCATATCAATGACATAATCAACTAGCGAGCAGTAATAATAAATCTCGGATGACAATACTTTCTCAAAATAATCATGATATGATATGACAAGATGGTATCTCACTAGCCCTTTCTGAGACCGCAAAACATAAATGTAGAGCACCTTTAAAGATCAAGGACTGACTAGAGATTGTAATTCATGGTAAAAGAGATCCAGTCAAGTCATACTCAATGTAAACTGACAGTAATGAATGCAAATGACAGCGGTGCTCTCCAATTGGTGCTTTTTAATAAGAGGATGATGACTCAACATAAAAGTAAATGGATAGGCCCTTCGCAGAGGGAAGCAGGGATTTGTAGAGGTGCCAGAGCTCAGTTTTGATATAGATATGAATAATATTTTGAGCGGTATACTTTCATTTTCAACATAACAACCGAGAGATCTCAATATCCTCCATGCTACACACATTATAAGCGGTTCCTAAACAGAATGGTAAAGTTTATACTCCCCCTCCACCAACAAGCATCAATCCATGGCTTGCTCGAAACAACGAGTGCCTCCAACTAACAAGAGTCCCGGGGGAGTTTTGTTTGCATTTATTTTGATTTGATTTGCATAAAGCATGGGACTGGGCCTCCTGGTGACCAGCCATTTTCTCGTGAGTGAGGAGCGGAGTCCACTCCTCTTGAGAATAACCCGCCTAGCATGGAAGATACAGACATCCCTAGTTGATACATGAGCTATTTGAGCATACAAAACAGAATGTTTATTTGAAGGTTTAGAGTTTGGCACATACAAATTTACTTGGAACGGCAGGTAGATATCGTATATAGGTAGGTATGGTGGACTCATATGGAACAACTTTGGGGTTTATGGAATTGGACGCACAAGCAGTATTCCCGCTTAGTACAAGTGAAGGCTAGAAAAAGACTGGGAAGCGACCAGCTAGAGAGCGACAACAGTCATGAACATGCATTAAAATTAATCAAGACCGAATGCAAGCATGAGTAGGATATAATGCACCATGAACATAAATATCGTAGAGGCTCTGTTGATTTCGTTTCAACTACATGTGTGAACATGTGCCAAGTCAAGCCACTCAAATCATTCAAAAGAGGATACCACCCTATCATACCTCATCGCAACCATTTTAATAGCATGTTGGCACGCAAGGTAAACCATTATAAGCTCCTAGCTAATTAAGCATGGCATAAGCAGCTATAATCTCTAATTGTCATTGCAAACATGTTTATTCATAATAGGCTGAATCAGGAACGATGAACTAATCATATTTACAAAAACGAGAGAGGTCAAGTTCATACCAGCTTTTCTCATCTCAATAAGTTCATTATATAATCATCATTATTGCCTTTCAGTTGCATGACCGAATAGTGTGGATAATAATAATAGTGCACGTGCATTGGACTAACCTGGAATCTGCAAGCATTCAATTCAAGAGAGAAGATAAGGTAATATGGGCTCTTTGTTGGATCAACAATAATGCATATGAGAGCTACTCAACATTTTCATTATGGTCTTCTCCTCTTGACCCCCAAAGAAAAGAAACAAAACTATTTACACGGGAAAGCTCCCAACAAGCAAAAGAAGAACGAGAAATCTTTTTGGGTTTTCTTTCTAATTATTACTACTACAGGCACGGAAAGTAAACTAACTAAAAGCTACAACTAATTTTTTTGTTTTTTCTTAAGGTTTATCAAACACACAAGAAGAAAGCATAAAAAGGAAAATAAACTAGCATGGATATTACAATGAAAAAGTATGAGCACCGACAACTAGCATGAGTGTGTGAACATGAATGTAATGTCGGTGAGAAATACGTACTCCCCCAAGCTTAGGCTTTTGGCCTAAGTTGGTCTATGGCCACGGCTGGCCTGGCGGATATCCAAAGTAATAGTTGGGGTCGTACTGAGAAGAATCCCCCTGGTGCCACTGCTTGGCGATCTCTTCCGGATTCCACTGATAAACAGACTGCCGGTGAGGATCAAATTGTTGTTCCGGCTCTGGCTCTGTAGCTGGTGTGGGGTTTCGGTAGGCGTGAATGGCCTCCGGTGGAACAAGGTACTTGCCTGCAGATAAGTCAAACAAGGAAGGAGCAGGCAAAGTAATAGTCTCAGGGTGATTTTTATCAAATATCAGCTTGTACTTAAGCATCTTTTCCTTATTCTAAACTATAAAATCATGCGCTACCATACTCTTATAGTCTAGAAAAACATGAGGCAGCAATTTCTCTTCCTTCTCATAATGCCTAATAGGTATGTTAAATTGTGCAGTGAGGCGCGAGGCGAAGATGCCTCCAAGGACGGGGCCCTTAGTACGGTTAAGATTTAACCGCTTTGCAACAATAGCTCCCATACTAAATGTGTCATCACGGAACAAGGTATGGCACAAAATAACAATATCAGGGGCACTAAGGTTGCCACAGTTTCCGTGACCAATTAAGCATCTACTAGCAAATATTGCGAAGTAACGTAAAACAGGAAAATGTATGCTAGTTATTCTTGCATCGGAAACTCTCCTCGTTTCCCCTATAGCAATTGTATCAATAAACCCTTCCACATCGTCACGATGCGGTTCCTCTACACTGCCCTCAAAAGGGTTCAAACAAATCCGACAAAAGTCACGAAGTGACATCTCCTTATGCCCATCATATAAATAAAATTCCACCGTAGGTGGTGAGCTCCTAGAATGGAAATAAAAGTTTTGCACAAAGATATTGGTGAGTAAGAGATATTGTTCGCGTTGGTCGTGGAGGAAGGCGGTGAGGCCTGCATTCTCAGCCAACTCATAGAAATCATCATAAATCCTGACTGCTCTCAAGAAATCATCAGAAGGCCATTCACATGGCCAAACTTCTGCGGTGCGAGGGAGAATATATTTGGGCCTCTTATTCAGTAGGTGTCAACTTATTCAAATCAAGTCTACACTATAAAGAGAGGGGCATAACACTAACACCGACTCCAACATCACATAAAGCAGTTTTAACATAGTTTCTTTTAATGGAGCATGGTATAGTTGGTACTCCTGGATCTCCATGTTTCTTTGGTATTCCACCCTTAAAAGTATAATTAGCAAGCATGGTGGAAATTTCAGCTTCCGGTATCTTTCTCTTATTTGTAACAATATCCTTCATATATTTAGCATAAGGATTCATTTTAACCATATCAGTCAAACACATACGCAAAAAGATAGGTCTAATCATTTCAGCAAAGCGCTCAAAATCCTCATCATCCTTTTTCTTGGATGGTTTAGGAGGAAAAGGCATGGGCTTCTGAACCCATGGTTCTCTTTCTTTACCGTGCTTCCTAGCAACAAAGTCTATCTTATCATAACGTTGATTCTTTGATTGTGGGTTATCAAGATCAACAGCAGGTTCGATCTCTACATCATTATTGCTAGGTTGAGCATCAACATGAACATCATCATTAACAGTATCACTAGGTTCATGTTCATTACCAGATTGGGTTTCAGCATCAGAAATAGAAATATCATTGGGATTCTCAGGTGTGTCAATAACAGGTTCACTAGAAGCAGGCAAAGTCCTATCATTTTTCTTTTTCTTCCTCTTAGAAGGACTAGGTGCATCTACATTCGCTCTTTGAGAATCTTGCTCAATTCTCTTAGGGTGGCCCTCGGGATACAAAGGTTCCTGAGTCACTTTACCTCCTCTAGTTGTGACTCTAATAGCAAAGTCATTATTTTTACTATTCAATTCATTGAGCAAATCATTCTGAGCTTTAAGTACTTGTTCTACTTGAGTGGTAACCATAGAAGCATGTTTACTAATAAGTTTAAGTTCACCTTTAACATTAGCCATATAATCACTCAAGCGTTCAATCATATAAGCATTATGTTTCAATTTTTTACCAACATAAGCATTGAAATATTCTTGCTTAACCGTAAAGTTATCAAATTCATCCAAACATTGGCTAGCAAACTTAGCAGGAGGGATTTCAGCTTTATCATATCTATAGAGAGAATTTACCTTTACTACCTGTGTCGGGTTATCGAGACTGTGTGTTTCTTTAATAGGTGATGAATTAAGACCATGTATTTCTTCAACAGGAGGTAAATTCTTAATATCTTCAGCTTTAATACCCTTTTCATTCATAGATTTCTTTGCCTCTTGCATATCTTCAGGACTGAGAAATAGAATACCCCTTTTCTTCGGAGTTGGCTTAGGAGTTAGTTCAGGAAGTGTCCAGTTATTTTCATTGGTCAACATATTATTCAATAGAAATTCAGCTTGATCAACAGTTCTTTCCCTGAAAACACAACCAGCACAACTATCCAGGTAATCTCTGGAAGCACAGGTTAGTCCATTATAAAAGATATCAAGTATTTCATTCTTCTTGAGAGGATGATCTGGCAAAGCATTAAGTAATTGGAGAAGCCTCCCCCAAGCTTGTGGGAGACTCTCTTCTTCAATTTGCACAAAATTATATATTTCCCTTAAGGCAGCTTGTTTCTTATGCGCAGGGAAATATTTAGCAGAAAAGTAGTAAATCATATCCGAGGGACTACACACACAACCAGGATCAACAGAATTGTACCTTATCTTAGCATCATCCTTTAATGAGAACGGAAATAATTTAAGGATATAATAGTAGCGAGTTTTCTCATCATTAGTGAACAGGGTAGCTATATCATTTAATTTAGTAAGATGTGCCACAACAGTTTCAGATTCATAGCCATAGAAAGGATCAGATTCAACCAAAGTAATTAACTCAGGATCAACAGAGAAATCATAATCCTTATCAGTAATAAAGATAGGTGAAGTAGCATAAGCAGGATCATATTTGATTCTAGCATTCCGAGTTTTTTCTTTCAGCTTAGCTAATAATTTCTTAAGATCACTTCTATCAGTGCAGGCAAGAAAGTCTCTAGCAGTTTCCTCATCCATAACATAACCCTCAGGAACAAGAGGCAATTCATATCTAGGGGGAGAATCTTCATCATCACTTTCATCAATATTATCAGTTTCAATAATTTCATTCTCTCTAGTCCTAGAAAGTTGTTCATCAAGAAACTCACTAAGTGGCACAGTAGTATCAAGCATAGAAGTAGTTTCATCATAAGTATCATGCAAAGCAGGAGTGGCATCATCAATAACATGCGACCTATCAGAATCAATAGCATGTGTAGGTGTCGCAAGTTTACTCAAAACAGAAGCTGAATCAAGTGCAGAGCTAGATGGCAGTTCCTTACATCCCCTCGTAGTTGAGGGGAAAATCTTGGTTCTTTGATCTTTCAAGTTCTTCATAATGATAAGCAGATATAAATCCCAAGTGACTCAAAGAATAGAGCTATGCTCCCCGGCAACGGCGCCAGAAAATGTTCTTGATAACCCACAAGTATAGGGGATCGGAACAGTTTTCGAGGGTAGAGTATTCAACCCAAATTTATTGATTTGACACAAGGGGGTCCAAAGAATATTCTCAAGTATTAGCAGCTGAGTTGCCAATTCAACCACACCTGGAAACTTAATATCTGTAGCAAACTGTTTAGTAGCAAAGTAATATGATAGTAGTGGTAACGGTGGCAAAAGGTAATGGTAGCAAAAGTAATATTTTGGGGTTTTGTAGTGATTGTAACAATAGCAACGGAAAATTAAATAAGCGAAGAACAATATATGAAAAGCTCGTAGGCATTGGATCGGTGATGGAGAATTATGCCGGATGTGATCGATCATGTAATAGTCATAACCTAGGGTGACACAGAACTAGCTCCAGTTCATCAATGTAATGTAGGCATGTATTCCGAATATAGTCATACGTGCTTATGGAAAGAACTTGCATGACATCTTTTGTCCTACCCTCCCGTGGCAGCAGGGTCCTAATGGAAACTAAGGGATATTAAGGCCTCCTTTTAATAGAGTACCGGACCAAAGCATTAACACATAGTGAATACATGAACTCCTCAAACTACGGTCATCACCGGGAGTGGTCCCGATTATTGTCACTTCAGGGTTGCCGGATCATAACACATAGTAGGTGACTATAGACTTGCAAGATAGGATCAAGAACTCTCATATATTGGTGAAAACATAATAGGTTCAGATCTGAAATCATGGTACTCGGGCCCTAGTGACAAGCATTAAGCATAGCAAAGTCATAGCAACATCATTCTCAGAACATAGTGGATACTAGGGATCAAACCCTAACAAAACTAACTCGATTACATGATAAATCTCATCCAACCCATCACCGTCCAGCAAGCCTACGATGGAATTACTCACACCCGGTGGTGAGCATCATGAAATTGGTGATGGAGGAAGGTTGATGATGACGATGGCGATGGATTCCCCTCTCCGGAGCCCCGAACGGACTCCAGATCAGCCCTACCGAGAGAGTTTAGGGCTTAGCGGCGGCTCCGTATCGTAAAACGTGATGAATCCTTCTCCGTGATTTTTTCCTCCCCGAAAGTGAATATATGGAGTCAGGGTTAAGGTCAGTGGAGCATCAGGGGGCCCATGAGGCAAGGGGCACGCCCAGGGGGGCAGGCGCACCCCCACCCTCGTGGACAGGTGGAGGCCCCCTGACGTGGATCTTTCCTCCAGTATCTTTTATATATTCCAAAATAATTCTCCGTTGATTTTCAGGTCATTCCGAGAACTTTTATTTCTGCAAAAAAATAACACCATGGCAATTCTGCTGAAAACAGCGTCAGTCTGGGTTAGTTCCATTCAAATCATGCAAGTTAGAGTCCAAAACAAGGGCAAACGTGTTTGGAGAAGTAGATACGACGGAGACGTATCACTGGTCATGGTGGATAAATTCACTAAATGGATAGAGGCCAAACCAGTAAAAACAGCTGAATCCGGACCAGTGATAGATTTCATATCCGGCGTCGTACACCGTTATGGTGTCCCACACAACATTATCACTGACAACTTTTCTAACTTTACAACCGATAAGGTAAAAAAATGGTGTGCTAACCTGCGCATCAAGCTCGATTACGCCTCTGTATATCACCCTCAAACAAACGGTCAAGTCGAGCGGGATAATAGCCTGATAATGAGTGGCATCAAACCCAGACTAGTGCGATCCCTAAGCGAATCAGATAAGCACTGGGTTGAGGAACTCGATTCCGTACTCTGGGGGTTGCGGACCACGCCCAATTGCACGACCGGATACACACCATTCTTTATGGTGTACGGCGCAGAGGTTGTCTTGCCTTCCAACATTATTCATGACTCACCTCGAGTGCGCATGTATGAAGAGAGAGAAGCCGAGCTCGATCGGCAGGACGATCTAGACGGCCTGGAGGAGGAGCGCAATGTTGCGAAGGCACGTTTCACATTTTATCAGCAACAGGCTCGGAGATATCAAAGAAGAGAAGTGCGGGCAAAGACTTATAATGTCGGTGAGCTCGTTCTACGCCTACCAGAGAAGAAAAAGGACAAGCTCAAACCCCAATGGGACGGTCCCTTCATTATAGATGAAGTTCTCACTGGAGGAGCCTATCGCCTTCATAATGCACTGGATAACCGCTTAGAGCCGAACCCATGGAACGCTGCTCGGCTCCGAAGATTCTACGCCTAAGTCCGGACATATACCTTTGTTCTTCCCTTTTTCTCCTTTTCAATTTTTCCTTTTTTTCCTTTTTATACGATTTCTAACATGTGTTCGGGTAAGCCGCACACTTGCCGGGTATACATCCTTAAATGTACACACCCCACCACAATTGGGGGCTTCTCTCAATAGAAGCTTATTATTATTTTGAGCATAGATCTCACCATATTTATGTGTCGTCTGCTCATATATGTCCTTTCTCCGCCATTATATGCACCTCTATGACTTAAGTTTTTGCCAAGCTGGGTTGCCTGGCTCCTGTGCTTATGCCCTACGTTCCCGCTTGTTCGGCTAGGGCATAAAGGGAGCACCTCTATCATTTTTACAACTGGGGTATCCGGACATGTACCTCAGACGGGTGAAGCCTAAAGCTAGCATTCTTAAGAGAATAATAGGTCGGCGGACAAACGACGAACTGCCTTCGTTGCAATATAAAACTCCCAAAATAAAAAAGCGTCCTGTGGGTTTTTAGCATAACAGCCTAGGCATGCATAAATAATGCATGATGACCCAGGGAGAGGAACCCTTAACGAAACTATTCTCTCTGGAAGATGTTTCTTACGTTAAAAAGAAATATAACATAACTCCCCGAATACAATTTGTCTGTTCAAGCCCCATGACTGGATTGTCTGGTTTCCTAACATACCTAGTGTTTACCACATGTATAGTATTCAGAAACACTCCAACCCTTGAGTTTCGAAGGTTGAAGCGGAAGGTCTGCCATGATAATCTTTTCAAACTCAGTCGGAGATAAGTTTGGTGATAAAGTGCATTGTTACATGGAATCAAATGCCTACTCTTTATCTATACCATCTATAAGGCTGTCTAGTTTACAGTCCCGTTGGGAAAATTTGGTGGTTGTCTTTACTTGGTCGTACACCAAGCTAACCAGAATTTCTTGTCCGTCTGGTCCTCGAGGTCCGACCCGGGCCATATGATTCGGATCAAGTTCGGTATACCACATTTTCACCATGGCCCAGGCTTCTCGTGCACAATCTCGACATGCTGATGCCTTCCATAGTTCAAAGCGGTGTCGAGCTCCTTTGAATAAATTCACGAGCTCCTCCATAATTTTCGGAGAAGAATCGGATGGCCACAAAGCCTTAGCCATGTTCCTCATGGCTTTCCGAGCTCGCTCGTGCACTTGGGATAGCTCATGCAACAAGTCGCCTTGAAATCCGAACGCTTCTCCCTCGGGCCGCCCGGCTAGCAAACCTACAGGAACAATTTCCTAAAACTTTCCATCAGGGGACCGTATGAAAGTCAGGATAAAGGACATACTAAATATGCAGCCTTTCAGTTTTTTGTTCTCCTTCAAGGCATCCGACAGTTGGGCTCGTACGTCCTTTAGCTCTTCGGCTTGCTTAATGTTTGCATCCTATAATTTGTTCCTCTCATCAATGGTTCGTGTTAATACACATTGATCAGTGGCTTCTTGCCCTTCGGTATGTTGTTTATCTGCCTGAGCATGCCTTAGCCTCTCCTCTAACTGCTCTGTCGATCCTGCCGCTGAAAACAAAACAATGCATATTTAAAACTCATTTTTGGCGCAGAATCGTATTTTTGAACACTATTGTGCTTACCATCAGGTGCCTTTTTGGAATTCTTCAAATTTTTTAATTCGGTGGTGACAACAGTTAGCTTGGTCCGACATTCTTCAAGCTCCTTGGACAATGTGTTATTCTTCTCCTTGAGTACCTGATGATATAACAACCCTTAAATTAGTTGGGCCAACTGCTTCAAGTATCGGGGGCTACTAGCATACGACCATGCAAAATTGTGTCAAACTTTACCTGTATTTTCGTTAAGAACAACCGTATAACTCCGGCAAGGCCATCTCGAGCGGCTCGGATATACGCATCTGTCGAACTCAATGCGGTGAATTCTGGTTCAGACAAGGCAGAAGCACGCATAGCTTCCTTCAAGCGACGGTGGTTCATCACGCTCTCCGCTTTGGAATTCGTGACCGACACATCATCTGAATCCTCTTGAGGAGGTGAAACGGGCGCGTCATCTGCTTGCGTCCTAATCGGCGAGTTTGGCACCGGATTAGTGGGCATTTGGCTAATTGGGCGTTTTCCCACTGTTTGCCGCGTACTCCTCCTAAAAATAAAAGGGGGGAGACTCTTAACAATCCAGACTCATGCCTAGGCATGCATCAAGTATACATACCTCTTGGAAGACTGTGAAGTCTCCATGGTACTCCCGGTCATTTTCTGTTTTGAACGACAGCCTTGTGTGGGGGGCACCCTCGAGGAGACAGGGTCCCTGGAGCATCGATCCTGTTAAAGATCCATCTCAGTACAAATGAGCTGAAACTTCATGAGGAATTTTTATGGAATAAATAAGAAATACTGTAGAAAATAACTACCGGAGGGGGGAGGGGCACCTGGTGAGCATAAGACACCAGGGCACGCCTGGGCCCCCAGGCACGCCCTAGTGGGTTGTGCTCAGTCCAGCCCACCTCTGGTGCCCATTTTCTGGTATATAAGTCATTTTGACCTAGAAAAGGCAAGGAGAGGACTTTCGGGATGAAGCACCGGCGTCTCGAGGTGGAACTTGGGAAGGAGCACTTTTGCCCTCCGACGGAGCGATTCCGCCGGAGGAGCTTCCCTCCCGGAGGGGAAAATCATCCTCATCATCATCACCAACAACTCTCCCGTCTTGGGGAGGGCAATCTCCATCAACATCTTCAACAACACCATCTCCCCTCAAACCCTAGTTCATCTCTTGTGTTCAATCTTTGTACCAGAACTATAGATTGGTACGTGTGGGTGACTAGTAGTGTTGATTACATCTTCTAGTTGATTACTATATGGTTTATTTGGTGGAAGATTATATGTTCAGATACAATATGCTATTTAATACCCCTATGATCTTGAGCATGATTATCATTTGTGAGTAGTTACTTTTGTTCTTGAGGTCACGGGAGAAATCTTGTTGCAAGTAGTCATCTGAATTTTATATGTGTTCGATATTTTGATGGTATGTATGTTGTGTTTCCCTTAGTGGTGTCATGTGAACGTCGACTACATGACACTTCACCATATTTGGGCCTAAGGGAATGCATTGTGGAGTAGTTATTAGATGATGGGTTGCGAGAGTGACAGAAGCTTAAACCCTAGTTTATGCACTATTCCGTAAGGGACCGATTGGATCCAAAAGTTTAATGCTATGGTTAGAATTTATTCTTAATAATTTTCTCATAGTTGCGGATGCTTGCGAGGGGGTTAATCATAAGTAGGAGGTTTGTTCAAGTAAGAACAGCACCTAAGCACCAATCCACCCACATATCAAATTATCAAAGTAGCGAACACAAATCAAACCAACATGATGAAAGTGACTAGATGAAATTCCCGTGTACCCTCTAGAACACTTTTCTTACCATAAGAGACCGTTTTGGCCTGTCCTTTCCCTCAAAAGGATTGGGCTACCTTGCTGCACTTTTGTTACTATTATTGTTACTTGCTCTTTACAAATTATCTTGCTATCAAACTACTCGTTACTTATAATTTCAGTGCTTTGATGACCCACAAGTATAGGGGATCTATCGTAGTCCTTTCGATAAGTAAGAGTGTCGAACCCAACAAGGAGAAGAAGGAAATGATAAGCGGTTTCCAGCAAGGTATTCTCTGCAAGTACTGAAATAAGTGGTAACAGATAGTTTTGTGATAGGATAATTTGTAACGAGCAACAAGTAACAAAAGTAAATAGTGCAGCAAGGTGGCCCAATCCTTTTTGTAGCAAAGGAAAAGCCTGGACAAACTCTTATATAGAGAAAAGCGCTCCCGAGGACACATGGGAATATCGTCAAGCTAGTTTTCATCACGTTCATATGATTCGCGTTCGGTACTTTGATAATTTGGTATGTGGGTGGACCGGTGCTTGGGTACTGCCCTTACTTGGACAAGCATCCCACTTATGATTAACCTCTATTGCAAGCATCTGCAACTACAACAAAAGTATTAAGGTAAACCTAACCATAGCATTAAACATATGGATCCAAATCAGCCCCTTAGGAAGCAACGCATAAACTAGGGTTTAAGCTTCTGTCACTCTAGCAACCCATCATCTACTTATTACTTCCCAATGCCTTCCTCTAGGCCCAAATAATGGTGAAGTGTCATGTAGTCGACGTTCACATAACACCACTAGAGGAGAGACAACATACATCTCATCAAAATATCGAACGAATACCAAATTCACATGACTACTAATAGCAAGACTTCTCCCATGTCCTCAGGAACAAACGTAACTACTCACAAAGCATAAACATGTCCATAATCAGAGGGGTATTAATATGCATATAGGATCTGAACATATGATCTTCCACCAATTAAACCAACTAGCATCAACTACAAGGAGTAATTAACACTACTAGCAACCTACTAACACCAATCCTGGACTTGGAGACAAGAATTGGATACAAGAGATGAACTAGGGTTTTGAGAGGAGATGGTGCTGATGAAGATGTTGATGGAGATTGCCCTCTCCCAATGAGAGGAGTGTTGGTGATGACGATGGCGATGATTTCCCCCTCTGGGAGGGAAGTTTCCCCGGCAGAACAGCTCCGCCAGAGCCCTAGATTGGTTCCGCCTCGTGGCGGCGGAGTTTCGTCCGAGAAGATGGCTTGTTATTTGTTTCCCATCGAAAGACTTCATATAGCAAAAGATGGCCACCGGAGGGCCACCAGGGGCCCACGAGGTAGGGGGCGCGCCCAGGGGGGTAGGGTGTGCCCCCCACCCTCGTGGGCAGGGTGTGGCCCCCCTGGTGAATCTCTTTCGCCGAGTATTTTTTTATATATTCTGAAAACGTCTTCCGTGAAGTTTTAGGACTTTTGGAGCTGTGCAGAATAGGTCTCTAATATTTGCTCCTTTTCCAGCCTAGAATCCCAACTGTCAGCATTCTCCCTCTTTATGTAAACCTTGTAAAATAAGAGAGAATAGGCATAAGTATTGTGACATAATGTGTAATAACATCCCATAATGCAATAAATATCGATATAAAAGCATGATGCAAAATGGACGTATCAACTCCCCCAAGCTTAGACCTCGCTTGTCCTCAAGCGAGAGTCGAAATCAAAAAATATGTCCACATGTTTAGAGATAGAGGTGTCGATAAAAATAAAATACGGACATGAGGGCATCATGATCATTCTTACAACAGCAACTTATATAATTCTTGTCATATAATCTCTTATGCCAGAGTAATAATTCAATCACAATTTCAAGTATGAATCGTAAACTTCATTGAAAACTAACAAACTATAATCTCAGTCATTGGAGCAATTGCAATTTATCATAACATAGGAAAGAGTCAATGTATAAGAGCTTTTCAGCAAGTCCACATACTCAACTATCATATAATCTTTCACAATTGCTGACACTCACGCAATACTTATGGGTATGGAGTTTTAATCGGACACAGAGAAAGATAGGGGCTTATAGTTTTGCCTCCCAATGTTTTACCTCAAGGGTAATGTCAACAATAATAGTTCATGAAAACTCACATCCAATTAGCCATATATACCAGGATCGTACCAACATACTGTGCTTGCCAAAGGTTAAAATGTAAAAAGGAAGGGTGAATATCACCATGACTCTTATGCAAGGTAGGAAGTGAAAGTAAAAGATAGGCCCTTCGCAGAGGGAAGCAGAGGTTGTCATGCACTTTTATGGTTGGATGCACAAAATCTTAGTGCGAAAGAACGTCACTTTATATTGCCATTTGTGATATGGACCTTTATTATGCAGTTTGTCACTTTTATTTCTTCCATATCACACGATCTTATAAATTTTATTTTCTCCCACACTAGTAAGTCATACATATTTAGGGAACAATTTTTATTGTTTTCACCGATGACAACTTACTTAGAGGATCTTACTCAATCCAGTGGTAGGTATGGTGGACTCTGATGGCAAAACTGGTTTAAGGGTATTTGGAAGCACACGTAGTATCTCTACTTGGTGCAATGAATTTTGCTAGCACGAGGGGGAAAGGCAAGCTCAACCATGTTGGATGATCCATGACAATATAATTTATCTCAGATGTAAGAAAACATAACCCATTACGTTGTCTTCCTTGTCCAACGTCAACTCTTTTAGCATGTCATATTTTAATGAGTGCTCACGATCATAAAAGATGTCCAAGATAGTATATCTATATGTGAAGACCTCTCTTTCTTTATTACTTCCTATTAATTGCAACGATGACCAAAACTATGTTTGTCAACCATCAACAACTTTTATTCATCATACTTTTTCTATGTGAGCTAATTACTCTCCATAAGACTCACATGATCTCTTTGTTTCTTTTTATTTCTTTCTCTTTATTTTATTCCCTTAGGATCATGGAAAAATAATCAAGCCCTTGACTCAACACTAATCTTTATTATATAGCTCATGGACTTGATTACATAGAAGGATTATAAAGCAAAACTCACAACTAGATCATATTAAGAACTTTTATTCTACTAGATCAAGATATTACCAAAAGGATCGAACTAAGAAAAATGGTAAAGATAAAAGTGATGGTGATACGATACCAGGGCACTCCCCCAAGCTTGGTAGTTTCCAAGGAGAGTGCCCATACCAGATACTCAATTCTTCTTTGTTGGTGGAGACGGTGGTGATTTTGTTGATGACGTAGGCTTATCGTCCTTCTTCCAAGGCATAGGCTCACCATCATAGAAGGATGACCGAGTCTCCTGGAACCTCAAATCTGCAGCCAAACTCATCCTCTTGAATCTAATTCATACTCACAGTTTTGATTTTGCAGGTCATAGATCTAGGCTTGGAGGTGCTCGTTTTTCTCATGAAGCTTGAAGATCTCCTCCCCAATGTCCTTGACGTCCAACTTGTGGTTGTTGGTGAACTCCGTGATCATGATGTGATGGGAATCGAGTCCACGCTCCACCATATCCTGACACTTGAAAACTTCTTGCTCCAAGGCCTCGAGCCTTGCCTCCATGCTTCCGGTCTTCCTTGGCCCCTCAGCATCGCGGATGTGCAACAACCCCTCACGCATCTCAATGGTTTGAGGGTGTTGCAGCACTTCTATGAGGTAGGGGTTGATGACCTTCTTGAAGAACTGGTCCTTGGGGGCGCTTGAAGACAACATGACGACCTGGATCTGTCAGGAAAACAGCTCGAAACAAAAACAGGAGATTTTGCGTGATACGGGAGTCAAAACCTCCGGGAGATTATATAATGATTTTTTGCCGACCAAAATACGTGTCGTGTATGAAAACGGAGTCCAAAGAGCACACGAGATAGGGGGCGCGCCCTCCACCCTCGTGGAGCCCTCGTGTCCTTCCCAGACTACTTCTTATTTTTCTATTTTTCTAAATATTCCAAAACGGAGAAATATTTCCTTAAAAACTGTTTTGGAGTCGGTTTACTTACCGTACCACATACCTATTCCTTTTCGGAGTTTGAAACGTTCCGGAAAGTGTCCCTTATGTATTCCTCCGGGGCTACAGTTTCAATAACATCAGTTTCAACATTTATGGGATTACCTGAGATATAATGTTTGATTCTTTGACCGTTCACCACCTTCGGATTTATGCCTTCGAAGTTGTTGATTTTTATGGCGCCGGAACGGTAGAACTCTTCGATAACGTAAGGACCTTCCCATTTAGAGAGAAGCTTTCCTGCAAAAAATCTGAAACGCGAATTCTATAGCAATACATAATCACCTACATTAAACTCACGCTTTTGTATTCTTTTGTCATGCCATCTTTTAACTTTTTCTTTAAAAAACTTGGCATTTTCATAGGCTTCGGTTCTCCATTCATCAAGCGAGCTAATATAAAATAGCCTCTTCTCACTGGCAAGTTTAAAATCATAATTGAGTTCTTTAATGGCCCAATATGCCTTGTGTTCTAGTTTGAGAGGTAAGTGACATGCTTTTCCATAAACCATTTTATACGGAGACATACCCATAGGATTTTTATATGCAGTTCTATAGCCCATAATGCATCATCAAGTTTCTTGGACCAATTATTTTTAGACCTATTAACAGTCTTTTGCAAAATTAATTTGAGTTCTCTATTACTCAATTCTACTTGACCACTAGACTGAGGGTGATAAGGGGATGCAATTCTATGATTAACGTCATACTTAGCAAGCATTTTACGGAAAGCACCATGAATGAAATGTGATCCACCATCAGTCATTAAATATCTAGGGACTCCAAACCTTGGAAAAAATAACTTCTTTAAGCATTTTAATAGAAGTGTTATGATCAGCACTACTAGTTGGAATAGCTTCTACCCACTTAGTAACGTAATTAACAACAACTAGAATATGTGTATAACCATTAGAGGAAGGAAAGGGTCCCATATATTCAAAGCCCCAAACATCAAATGGTTCAATAACGAGTGAATAATTCATAGGCCTTTCTTGACGTCTACTAATATTACCAATTCTTTGACATTCATCACAAGATAGGACAAACTTACGGGCGACCTTGAAGAGAGTAGGCCAATAAAAACCAGATTGCAATACCTTATGTGCAGTTCTATCTCCAGCATGGTGTCCTCCATAAGCTTCGGAGTGACACTTGCGTAGGATATATTCCTGTTCATGCTCAGGTACACAACGTATAATAACACCATCTACTCCTTCTTTTTAAAGATGTGGGTCATCCCAAAAGTAATGCCTCTAATCATAGATGAACTTTTTCTTTTGCTGGTATGTGAAACTAGGTGGTATAAACTTAGCAACAGTGTAATTAGCATAATCAGCATACCATGGAGCAGTATGAGAAGCATTTATGACATTTAATTGCTCATCAGGAAAGCTATCATCAATAGGAAGTGGGTCATCAAGCACATTTTCTAACCTAGACAAGTTGTCTGCAACGGGGTTCTCAGCTCCCTTTCAATCAACAATATGCAAATAAAATTCTTTCAGCAAGAGAACCCATCTAATAAGTCTAGGTTTAGCATCTTTATTTTCCATAAGATATTTAATAGCAGCATGATCAGTGTGAATAGTTACTTTAGAATCAAAAATATAAGGTCTGAACTTATCACAAGCAAATACAACTGCTAAGAATTCTTTTTCAGTAGTAGCATAATTTCTTTGAGCATTGTCTAGGGTTTTACTAGGATATTGAATAACATTTAATTTCTTATCAACTCTTTGTCCTAGAACAGCACCTACAGCATAATCACTAGCATCACACATAATTTCAAAGGGTAAATTCCAATCAGGTGGCTGAACAATGGGTGCAGAGATCAATGTTTTCTTAAGTATTTTAAATGCTTCTACACAATCATCATCAAAAACAAATGGTATATCTTTTTGTAATAAATTGGTCAGAGGCCGAGAAATTTTTGAGAAGTCCTTAATGAACCTCCTATAAAATCCGGCGTGACCAAGGAAACTTCTTATACCTCTGATGTCCTTGGGACATGGCATCTTTTCAATAGCATCAACCTTAGCTTTATCAACCTCAATACCTCTTTCAGAAACTTTGTGCCCCAAGACAATACCTTCATTAACCATAAAGTGGCACTTTCCCAATTCAAGACAAGATTAGTTTCTTCACATCTCTGCAAAACTCGATCAAGGTTGCTTAAGCAATCATCAAACCATAGACAGAGAAATCGTCCATGAAAACCTCACAAATCTTTTCACAAAAGTCAGAGAATATAGCCATCGTGCATCTTTGAAAGGTAGCAGGTGCATTACATAAACCAAAAGGCATACGTCTATAAGCAAAAGTACCAAAAGGGCAAGTAAAAGTAGTCTTTGATTGATCTTTGGCCGACACGGGTATTTGAGAGAAACCAGAATATCCGTCTAGAAAGCAAAAATGTGTATATTTGGATAATCTTTCTAGCATTTGGTCGATAAAAGGTAAGGGGTAATGATCCTTTTTAGTTGCCTTATTTAATTTGCGGAAAGATAATCTTTCTAAATCAATTACCATCCTATAACCTGTAATAATTCTTTGAGGAATCAATTCATATTTATCATTAGGAACAACAGTAATACCTCCCTTCTTAGGGACACAATGGACAGGACTTACCCACTCACTATCAGCAACGGGATAAATTATACCTGCCTCAAGGAGCTTTAGTATTTCCTTTCTTACCACTTCTTTCATTTTAGGATTCAGCTATCATTGATGGTCACGAACTGGTTTAGCATCTTCTTCCAAATTAATTTTATGTTGACATAGAGTGGGACTAGTGCCCTTAAGATCATCAAGAGTATACCCAATAGCAGCACGATGCTTCTTCAGAGTTTTCAATAATCTCTCTTCCTCATGCTCTGAAAGGTTAGCACTAATAATAACAGGATATATCTTTTTCTCATCAAGATAAGCATATTTAAGAGTATCAGGTAACGGTTTAAGCTCAAACACGGGATCACCCTTGGGTGGAGGAGGATCCCCTAGGATTTCAACAGGCAAATTGTTTTTCAGAATAGGTTCCTGTTTAAAGAATACTTCGTCTATTTCCCTTCTTTCATTCATAAACATATCATTTTCATGGTCTTGCAAATATTGTTCTAAAGGATCACTAGGAGGTATGGCAATAGAGGCAAGACCAATAATTTCATCCTTACTAGGTAATTCTTCTTCACGGTGTTGTCTACTAAATTTAGAAAAGTTAAATTCATGAGTCATATCATCTAAACTGATAGTAACAACATCCCTTTTGCAATCTATGGTAGCATTAACAATGTTCGGGAAAGGTCTACCAAATATAATGGGACAAAAGCTATCTTGTGGGGAACCAAGAACAAGAAAATCAGCAGGATACTTAGTTTTCCCACACAAGACTTCAACATCTCTAAAAATTCCCATTGGTGAAATAGTATCTCTATTGGCAAGTTTAATTGTGACATCAATATCTTCTATCTCAGCAGGTGCAATATCATGCATAATTTCTTTGTATAAGGAATAAGGTATTGCACTAGCACTAGCACCCATATCACATAAGCCATGATAACAATGATCTCCTGTTTTAACAGAAATAACAGGCATGCCTACCACCGGTCTGTTTTTGTCTTTAGCACAAGGTTTAGCAATTCTAGCAGTTTCATCAAGGAAATGAATGACATGCCCATCAATATTATCAGACAAGAGATCTTTGACAATAGCAATATCAGGTTCAACTTTAATTTGCTCATGAGGTGTATAAGTTTTAATATTGCTTTTACGAACCACAGTTGAAGCTTTAGCATGATCCTTTATCCTAACAGGGAAAGGTGGTTTCTCAACATATGCAATAGGAACAATAGGATCATTATAAGTG
The DNA here is from genome assembly GCF_056163025.1 of Triticum urartu. Lineage (NCBI taxonomy): Eukaryota > Viridiplantae > Streptophyta > Magnoliopsida > Poales > Poaceae > Triticum > Triticum urartu. The sequence continues at coordinate 674,376,241 of NC_141877.1, forward strand.
ACAATCTTTTCTTCAACTTTAATAGGTGCAGCTACTTTTACTTCTATGGGAGGATGATATTTAAACCACTTCTCCTTGGGGAGATCAACATAAGTAGCAAAAGATTCACAGAAAGAAGCTACTATCTTAGAGTCAAGTCCATATTTAGTGCTAAATTTACGGCAAACATCAGTATCCATACAAGATTTAACACAATCAAAACTAGGTGTCATACCTGACTCCTTACCTTTGTCGATGTCCCAATCTTCAGAGTTGCGTTTAATTCTTTCCAATAAATCCCATTTGAATTCAATAGTCTTCATCATAAAAGAGCCAGCACAAGAAGTATAGAGCATGGTGCGATTGCTATCAGAAAGCCGAGCATAAAATTTTTGAATAATCATTTCTCTTGAGAGATCATGATTGGGGCATGAATATAACATTGATTTAAGCCTCCCCCAAGCTTGAGTGATGCTTTCTCCTTCGCGAGGCCAAAAATTATAGATATAATTGCGATCACGATGAACAAGATGCATAGGATAAAACTTCTGACGAAATTCCAATTTCAATCGTTTGTAATTCCAAGACCCCATATCATCACATAGCCTATACCATGTCGATGCATCTCACTTCAAAGATAAAGGGAAGACCTTCTTCTTAACAACATCTCCGGGTACACCTGCAAGCTTAAATAATCCACAAACTTCATCCACATATATTAGATGCTCATCAGGATGTTTTGTTCCATCTCCTAAAAAAGGATTAGTTAGCAATTTCTCTATCATACCCGAAGGAATTTCAAAGCAGACATTTTCATTTTCAGTAGGTTCAGTAGGTTGAGGAGCAACTCTTTGCTCTACTGGTCGGGGTGAAGATACCCCAAACAAGCCCCTCAGAGGATTACTTTCCATAGTAACAAGTGACAGTAAATTTCAGCACACTATATAAATTTTTCCTTACCAAATTCCACCTACCAAAGGCGGATCACTCCCCGGCAACGGCGCCAGAAAAGAGTCTTGATGACCCACAAGTATAGGGGATCTATCGTAGTCCTTTCGATAAGTAAGAGTGTCGAACCCAACAAGGAGCAGAAGGAAATGATAAGTGGTTTCTAGCAAGGTATTCTCTGCAAGTACTGAAATAAGTGGTAACAGATAGTTTTGTGATAGGATAATTTGTAACGAGCAACAAGTAACAAAAGTAAATAAAGTGCAGCAAAGTGGCCCAATACTTTTTGTAGCAAAGGAAAAGCCTGGTCAAACTCTCATATAGAGAAAAGCGCTCCCGAGGACACATGGGAATATCGTCAAGCTAGTTTTCATCACGTTCATATGATTCGCGTTCGGTACTTTGATAATTTGGTATGTGGGTGAACCGGTGGTTGGGTACTGCCGTTACTTAGACAAGCATCCCACTTATGATTAACCTCTATTGCAAGCATCCGCAACTACAACAAAAGTATTAAGGTAAACCTAACCATAGCATGAAACATATGGATCCAAATTAGCCCCTTACGAAGCAACGCATAAACTAGGGTTTAAGCTTCTGTCACTCTAGCAACCCATCATCTACTTATTACTTCCCAATGCCTTCCTATAGGCCCAAATAATGGTGAAGTGTCATGTAGTCGATGTTCACATAACACCACTAGAGGAGAGACTACATACATCTCATCAAAATATCGAACGAATACCAAATTCACATGACTACTAATAGCAAGACTTCTCCCATGTCCCCAGGAACAAACGTAACTACTCACAAAGCATAAACATGTTCATAATCAGAGGGGTATTAATATGCATATAGGATCTGAACATATGATCTTCCACCAATTAAACCAACTAGCATCAACTACAAGGAGTAATTAACACTACTAGCAACCTACTAGCACCAATCCCGGACTTGGAGACAAGAATTGGATACAAGAGATGAACTAGGGTTTTGAGAGGAGATGGTGCTGATGAAGCTGTTGATGGAGATTGCCCTCTCCCGATGAGAGGAGCGTTGGTGATGACGATGGCGATGATTTCCCCCTCTGGGAGGGAAGTTTCCCCGGCAGAACAGCTCCGCCAGAGCCCTAGATTGGTTCCGCCAAGGTTCCGCCTCGTGGCGGTGGAGTTTCGTCCGAGAAGATGGCTTGTTATTTGTTTCCCATTGAAAGACTTCATATAGCAGAAGATGGCCATCGGAGGGCCACCAGGGGGCCCATGAGGTAGGGGGCACGCCCAGGGGGGTAGGGTGCGCCCCCCACGCTCGTGGGTAGGGTGTGGGCCCCCTGGTGAATCTCTTCCGCTGAGTATTTTTTATATATTCTGAAAACGTCTTTCGTGAAGTTTCAGGACTTTTGGAGCTGTGCAGAATAGGTCTCTAATATTTGCTCCTTTTCCAGCCCAGAATCCCATCTGCCGGCATTCTCCCTCTTTATGTAAACCTTGTAAAATAAGAGAGAATAGGCATAAATATTGTGACATAATGTGTAATAACAGCCCATAATGCAATAAATATCAATATAAAAGCATGATGCAAAATGGACGTATCATGCTTGCAGACATTACCTTGCTGAAAACCACTTGTCATTTCCTTCTGCTCCTCGTTGGGTTCGACACTCTTACTTATCGAAAGGTCTATGATTGATCCCCTATACTTGTGGGTCATCAGTGCTCACTTTTTTTACTTGTTGCTTTGCTGTTTTTTGCTGTTCCAATTCCAAAAATCAATATCTACTATCCATATTACACTTGTATCACCATCTCTTCACCAAACTAGTGCACCTATACAATTTACCATTGTATTTGCTGTGTTGGGGACACAATAGACTCTTTGTTATTTGGTTGCAGGGTTGTTTGAGAGAGACCATCTTCGTCCTATGCCTCCCACAGATTAATAAACCTTAGGTCATCCACTTGAGGGAAAATTTCTACTGTCCTACAAAACTCTGCGCTTGGAGGCCCAACACGAGTCTACAAGAATAAAGTTGTCTAGTAGACATCAAGCTCTTTTCTGGCGCCGTTGCTGGGGAATTGAGTGCTTGAAGGTATATCTTTAGATCTTGCAATTGAATCTTTTAGTTTCTTGTTTTATCACTAGTTTAGTTTATAAAAGAAAACTACAAAAAATGGAATTGAGGTTGCCTCATATTATTCATCTTTATCATGTCTTTCTTTAAAATGATGGAAAGAGAAATTGTGCTCAACTATTAGAAGAAGAATTCAATAAAATGTTTGGCATAAAATGTTTGAATGATGAGCATGATTGCAATGTTGTTAGTATGAATTCCTTGAATATCCATGATGCTAATGACAAGCAAAGCCATAAGCTTGGGGATGCTATGTTTGATGAAGACGATATTTTTAGTCCCCCAAGTTTTGACTAGAAAATTTATTATGATGAAAGAATGCCTCCTATTTATGATGATTATATTGATGAAAGTAGATTTGGAGAGGTCATGACTTTATTTAATGATGATTCCACTGTCTTGGAAGATGTTTCAATTGATTATGAAAACAAAGTTCCTATCTATGATGATTATGCTGATGACATGTATGATATAAAGAATAAAGATATCCATGAAACTTGTCATCATGATTTTAATGTCAAATTTATTATGTCAATCAAGTATCTCATGATAGTTATTTTGTTGAGTTTGCTCCCACTACTATTCATGAGAATAAATTTGCTTATGTGGAGAGTAATAAAAAAATATATGCATGTGGATCATGAAAAGAATGCTTTATGTGATAGTTATATTGTTGAATTTCTTCAGGACACTACTGGAAATTATTATGAGAGAGGAACATATGCTTATATACATCTCAATAATATCAAATTTCCTCTCTTTATGTTGAAAATCTTGAAGTTATACCCGTTTTTCCTTCACATGCTAGTTGATTCTTTCTCCCATAAATTGTTTGCTCACAAAATCCCTATGCGTAGGAAGTGGGTTGGGCTTAAATGTGCTTTCCATGTGCTTCATGATGCTCCATTATGTTTCAATTCTTTACATTTATGTGAGCATCATTGAAATCATCATGCCTAGCTAAAAAGGCATTAAAGAAAGCCGCTTGTTGGGAGACAACCCAACACTTTTACCTATTGTATTTTTGTGTTCACATGATTAGGATATTGTAGTAACAATGTTTTATTGCTTTTGTTTCAACAAAGTGCCAAGTAAATCCTTTGGGATAGTGTGGATGATAGTTGACTTGATTCTGTGCAAAAACAGAAACTTTTGCTTCCAGTACAGAATTATTTAAATTCAGTGGAGCGTGATAAAATTCTGAATTTTTTACAGATGATTGATATACGAATTTCCTACGTTGCCCTGATTTTTCAGAATTTTTGGAGTAACAAAAGTATGGTCATTGTCCAGATCATTACAGACTGTTCTGTTTTTGACTGATTCTGTTTTCAATGCATAGTTTGATTTTTTTTTCTAGTTTCTATGGCTTATGTTGCTCAATATAAATTGAGTAAATTATAAGGTACAGTAGGAATTATGTGAGAACAATTATTAATCTTTTCTTTGACAGTACCAAAGTGAACGATTTGCTTTATCATACTAGCCTATCTCACGAAGTTCCGTTAAGTTTTGTGTGATTGAAGTTTTCAAATTTTGGGTGAGATATCGATATGAGGAGAATACGGATTGGAAAGACCCTAAGATTGGGGATTCCCAAGGCACCCCAAGGTAATATTCAAGGAAGACCCAAGCAACTAAGCTTGGGGATGTCCCGGAAGGCATCCCCTCTTTCATCTCCAACATTATCGGTAACCTTACTTGGAGCTATATTTTCATTCTTCAAATGATATGAGTTTTGCTTGGAGAATCATTTTCTTTTGTTGGGATTTTCTTGTTGTTATTTAGAATAATGTTTTGTATCTTTTACTTCAATAAAAATGTCAATTATAGCCTTTGCCATGCTTATTTTGCAAGTCTATATGTGGCTGTTTGAAAACAGAAAGTTGCACGCTAGTGGTTGAATTCTTGAGAAAATTCAGAATGTGATAAAATGTTGAAAGTTTTTGCAAAATAAGCTATGATAAATTTTCTATGGTGTGGTAATTTTTCAGAATTTTTGGAGTCAAAATAAGTATGAATATTCTTGCATTCTTTATAGACTGTCCTGTTTAGACAGATTGTTGTTATGTTTGCATATGTTTGCTTGTTTAATGATTCTATTTGAGGATAGGAGTATTAAATATGCAAAGGCATTCAGTGTGCAATGTTGAATTATAATTTTAGTGATTTGCTACAGTAGAGAATGATAAGGTTATTGCATTGGTTTATACTAACTTATCTCACGAGTTCTTGTTGAGTTTTGTGTGAATGAAGCTTTTAAGATTTAGGGAAACCATGATATAAAAGGAATTAAGGGCATCCCAAGATAATATTCCAAGAAGTCTCAAGCATCTAAGCTTGGGGATGCCCCGGTAGGCATCTCACCTTTCTTCTTCAACAATTATCGGTTAGTATCGGTTGAGCCTAAGTTTTTGCTTGTTCGCATGATGTGTGCTATTGTTGGAATGTCATTTTATTTTGTTTTGCTTGCCATTTTAGTAAAATACTTAGATCTGAAAGTTTTTAAATGAGAGAGAGTCCTCAAATAGCTACCCATTTACTTAACTACTCGCTTGATCTTCACTTATATCTTTTTGGGGTAGTTTGTCATTTACTTTGTGCTTCACTTATATCCTATGAGTAAATTGTTGAATGAATTGAATATTATGAAGTTGTTATATGTTCATATAATCCTAGTAGTAGCTTCACATTGGGTTTAGAAAGTGAAATGTATTGAAGCTTGACAATCACAATATTGGTCATACAAGCAATTCATGAATGATTAGTATAAGGAAGAGAACTTTCACATACAAATATATTATCTTGAACATCTTCTATGATTATGAATACCCATTAATTATTTTCAAACTTGAGCAAATTAGTTGAAGTTGGACAAGGAAGACAATGTAATGAGTTATGGTTGTGTATATTTGCATAGAAGTTATATTGTTATGGATCCTCCAACATGTGGTGTTTGCTTAGGATCTTTTGCCAGCCAAAAATTCGTACTAAGTAGAGATACTACTTGTGCATCCAAAAACCCTTAAACCCAGTTTCTAGCCATGAGAGTATGATATGTCTCCGTCGTATCTACTTTTCCAACACTTTTTCCCTTGTTTTGGACTCTAACTTGCATGATTTGAATGGAACTAACCCAGACTGACGTTGTTTTCAGCAGAATTGCCATGGTGTTGTTTTTGTGCAGATATAAAAGTTCTCGGAATGACCTGAAAATCAACGGAGATTATTTTTGGAATATATAAAAAAAATACTGGAAGAAAATCCATGTCAGGGGGCCCACACCCTGTCCACAAGGGTGGGGCGCCTACCCCCCTTGGGCACGGCCCCCTGCCTTGTGGGCCCCCTGACGCTCCACCGACCTCAACTCCAACTCCATATATTCGTGTCCGGGGAGAAAAAAATTAGAGAGAAGCATTCATCGCGTTTTATGATATGGAGCCGCCGCCAAGCCCTAATCTCTCTCGGGAGGGCTGATCTGGAGTCCGTTCGGGGCTCCGGAGAGGGGAATCCGTCGCCATCATCATCATACCTTCCTCCATCACCAATTCCATAATGCTCACCGCCGTGCGTGAGTAATTCCATCGTAGGCTTGTTGGACGGTGATGGGTTGGATGAGATTTATCATCTAATCGAGTTAGTTTTCTTAGGGTTTGATCCCTAGTATCCACTATGTTCTGAGATTGATGTTGTTATGACTTTGCTATGCTTAATGCTTGTCACTAGGTCCCGAGTGCCATGATTTCAGATCTGAACCTATTATGTTTTCATGAATATATGTGAGTTCTTGATCCTATCTTGCAAGTCTATAGTCACCTACTATGTGTTATGATCTGGCAACCCCGAAGTGACAATAATCGGGACCACTCCCGGTGATGACCGTAGTTTGAGGAGTTCATGTATTCACTATGTGTTAATGCTTTGGTCCGGTACTCTATTAAAAGGAGGCCTTAATATCCCTTAGTTTCCAATAGGACCCCGCTGCCACGGGAGGGTAGGACAAAAGATGTCATGCAAGTTCTTTTCCGTAAGCACGTATGACTATATTCGGAATACATGCCTACATTACATTGATGAACTGGAGCTAGTTCTGTGTCACCCTTTGTTATAACTGTTGCATGATCGGTCGCATCCGACATAATTCTCCATCATCGATCCAATGCCTACGAGCTTTTCATATATTGTTCTTCGCTTATTTACTTTTCCGTTGCTATTATTACAATCACTACAAAACCCAAAAATATTACTTTTGCTACCGTTACCACTACTATCATATTACTTTGCTACTAAACACTTTGCTGCAGATATTAAGTTTCCAGGTGTGGTTGAATTGACAACTCAGCTGCTAATACTTGAGAATATTCTTTGGCTCCCCTTGTGTCGAATCAATAAATTTGGGTTGAATACTCTACCCTCGAAAACTGTTGCGATCCCCTATACTTGTGGGTTATCAAGACTATTTTCTGGTGCCGTTGCCGGGGAGCATAGCTCTATTCTTTGAGTCACTTGGGATTTATATCTGCTTATCATTATGAAGATCTTGAAGGATCAAAGAACCAAGATTTTTCCCTCAACTACGAGGGTAGGTAAGGAACTGCCATCTAGCTCTGCACTTGATTCACCTTATGTTTTGAGTAAACTTGAGACACCTACACATGCTATTGATTCTGATAGGTTACATGTTATTGATGATGCCAGTTCTACTTTGCATGATACTTATGATGAAACTACTTCTATGCTTGATACTACTGTGCCACTAGGTGAATTTCTTGATGAACAACTTGCTAGGGCTAGAGAGAATGAAATTATTGAAACTGATAATATTGATGAAAGTGATGATGAAGATTCTCCCCCTATATATGAATTGTCTGTTGTTCCTGACGGTTATGTTATGGATGAAGAAACTGCTAGAGATTTCTTAGCTTGCAATGATAGATCTGATCTTAAGAAATTATTAGCTAAGCTTAAAGAAAATTTTTGAATGCTAGAATGAAATATGACCCTGCTTATGCTACTTCACATATCTTTGTTACTGATAAGGATTATGAATTCTCTATTGATCCTGATATAATTACTTTGGTTGAATCTGATCCTTTCTATGGCTATGAATCTGAAACTGTCGTGGCACATCTTACTAAATTAAATGATATAGCCACCCTCTTCACTAATGATGATAGAACTTGCTACTTTTACATCCTTAAAATATTTCCGTTCTCATTAAAGGGTGATGCTAAGATATGGTTTAATTCTCTTGATCATGGTTGTGTGCCTAGTCCCCAGGATATGATTTATTACTTCTCTGCTAAATATTTCCCTGCTCATAAGAAACAAGCTGCTTTAAGGGAAATATATAATTTTGTGCAAATTGAAGAAGAGAGTCTCCTACAAGCTTGGGGGAGGATTCTCCGATTACTTAATGCTTTGCCTGATCATCCACTCAAGAAAAATGAAATACTTGATATCTTTTATAATGAACTAACCAGAGACCACCTGGATAGTTGTGCTGGTTGTGTTTTCAGGGAATGAACTATTGATCAAGCTGAATTGTTATTGAATAATATGTTGACTAATGAAAATAATTGGACACTTCCTCAACCAACTCCTAAGCCAACTTCAAAGAAAAGGGGTATTCTATTTCCCGGTCCTGAAGATATGCAAGAGGCAAAGAAATTTATGAAAGAAAAGGGTATTAAAACTGAAGATGTTAAGAATTTACCACCTATTAAAGAAATGCATGGTCTTAAATTGCCACATGTGGAAGAAACACATGGTCTTGATAACCCGACACAGGTAGTAAAGGTAAATTCTCTCTATAGATTCGATAAATGTGAAATCCCATTTACTAAGTTTGCTAGCCCATGCTTGGATGAGTTTGATGACTTTATGGTTAAACAAGAAAACTTCAATGCTTATGTTGGTAGACAATTGAAACACAATGCTGATATGCTTGAACACTTGGGTGATTATATGGCTAATGTTAAAGGTGAACTTAAACTTATTAGTAAACATGCTTCTATGGTTACTACTCAAGTAGAACAAGTACTTAAAGCTCATAATGATTTGCTCAATGAATTAAATAATAAGAAGAATGATAATGTTGTTAGAGTTATGACTAGAGGTGGTAAAATGACTCAGGAACCTTTGTATCCTGAAGGCCACCCTAAGAGAATTGAGCAAGATTCTCAGAGAGCTAATGTAGATGTACCTAGTCCTTCTAAAAGAAGAATCCCAATGATATTTCTATTTCTGATGTTGAAACACAATCTGGTAATGAACATGAACCTAGTGATAATGTTAATGACGATGTTCATGTTGATGCTCAACCTAGTAATGATAATGATGTAGAGATTGAACGTACTGTTGATCTTGATAACCCACAATCAAAGAATCAATGTTATGATAAGAGAGACTTTGTTCCTAGGAAGCACGGTAAAGAAAGAGAACCCTGGGTTCAGAAACCCATGCCTTTTCCTCCTAAACCATCCAAGAAAAAGGATGAGGAGGATTTTGAGCGCTTTGCTAAAATGATTAGACCTATCTTTTTGCGTATACGTTTGACTGATATGCTTAAAATGAATCCTTACGCCAAGTACATGAAAGATATTGTTACTAATAAAAGAAAGATACCGGAAGCTGAAATTTCCACCATGATTGCTAATTATAATTTTAAGGGTGGAATACCAAAGAAACTTGGAGATCCAGGAGTACCAACTATACCATGCTCCATTAAAAGAAACTATGTTAAAACTGCTTTATGTGATCTTGGAGCCGGTGTTAGTGTTATGCCTCTCTCTTTATATCGTAGACTTGATTTGAATAAGTTGACACCTACTGAAATATTTTTGCAAATGGCTAACAAATCAACTGCTATACCTGTCAGTATTTGTGAGGATGTGCCTGGTTGCAAACGTTACTATTTTAATGGACTTTGTTATTCTTGATATTCCCGAGGACGATAGTATGTCTATTATTCTTGGAAGACCGTTTTTGAATACTGCAAGGGCTGTTATTGATTGCACCAAAGGCAATGTCACTTTTCATGTTAATGGTAAGCATACGGTACACTTTCTGAGGAAACAACCTCAAGTACAAAGTATCAATTCTATTGGAAAATTTTCAACTATTAGTTTTGGAGGTTTTGAATTTCTTCTTCCTACTGTCAAGAAGAAATATGATATTCTTATTGTTGGGGATGTACATATCCCCGTTGAGGTAACCTAGTGTTATTCGAAAATTCTCCGGTTTCATGTTATTCGAAATGAGTTTGTTAACAAGACCTGATTAACCTTGTTAGTGGATTCCTTTTAATGAGCATGAGATGGATGAATTTAGAAAACACAACTCTCTGTACCCTCTTTTTACTTTCTGTTATTTATATTAAATAAAGAAAAAATAGTATTTTCCGTCTGTTTTCTGAATTATCCATGCAATAAAAAATACCCCGAAAATAAAAGTTCTCCAAATGCCCTGAATTTAAATATGATGTTTTATAGAATATTTTAGAATATCTGGCACTGAAAACACAGCAAGGGGAGCAGCCACGTGCCCACGAGGGTGGAGGGCGCGCCCACACCCCTAGGCGCGCCCCCTGCCTCATGGACCCCATGTGGGTCCCCTCCACTTATTCCAACCACCACACACTCCTTCCTCCCAAAAAAATCACCAACCAGCTCAAACCCGAGTTCTTGCTCATCTTGCTGCCATTTTCGATCTCCTTGCTCAAAGCTCCATTCACAAAACTGCGTTGGGGGATTGTTCTTTGGTATGTGACTCCTCCAATGGTCCAATTAGTTTTTGTTCTAGTGCTTTATTCATTGCAAATTTTTACTGCATAGGTGACCATGTTCTTGAGCTTGCATGTCAAATTTATATGATCAAAAAGTAGTTTTAATGCATGATATATACTCTAGGCACTTGTAGGAGTAGTTGCTATCAATTTTGTTGAGTTTGATTCACTTCTATTGTTGAGTTACTAAAAATTTCAGAAATTTTTCAGAGGAAGAAATATGTTTAGGAAAATGTATCAAGGTGGTTCCTCAAGGAAGCAAGGACCCAGGCCTGCAATACGCGAGCCGGACAATGAACCACCAAGGGATGCTCAAGTGCGGCCTTGTGAATGGCCGTCAGAGGACTTCATGGTTCGAGCAGAAATCAAGGAGGAATTTGAAGCATATATGCGTAATGCCGATCTTGAGAGCTTCATGGCAGATAAGTGCCGTCAGTACCACTACCTCACTGATTCCTTTGTGAGAAGGTTTGAATTTTCATCATCGCGCAATTCTCAAATTGTCCGGTTTGATCTTTATGATAAATCTTATACCATGGACTTAGAGGACTTTAACACTGCTTGTAAACTCTCACAGTGGGGTAATGTTAGTGAACCTCACAAATCTGAATATAGAGACTTTCTTGCTAGTATAACTATGGGGGAATCTAGAGAAATCACGCAAGCTACCATAGGGAGCATTCATTTTCCTGCTATACATTATTTTGCTCTCTTTATAGGTAGATGCATAAATGGTAAGGATGAGGCATGTCAGAATATAGCTTGGGGGCCATTGTTGCACGCAGGTTGCATAATAACAAAATTAATGGAGATTTCTTTGATGGAATTTATGCAACCCGTTTAGCTGATTTTATTGAGATACCCATACGTGGAGATGATATTGAGTTGCCTCCTGCTTATTTAGATTATAATGCCATGGTTCGTCATCAGTTTGTTGAGAGGAACAATCAGTTCCTCCAGTACTGACTAATCTTTGACAGACGACGCACCTATCACGTCGCTCTTCCTGCTCCTGCCTTCTTTGACTTTCAGGAAAAAGGGAGATATGTTATAACCAGGGAGGAGGTGACCAAGTACGAGAGGAGGACGGAGGCAGCTCGCCTCCAAGCTGCAGCTCGTCAGGCAATAGCTGATGCATCTCAGTACGACCCCAGCTTCAACTTCGGATATCCACCAGGCCATCCATGGGCATAGACCAACTTAGGCCAAAAGCCTAATCTTGGAGGAGTACGTATCTCTCACCGACATTACATTCATGTTCACACACTCATGCCAGTTGTCGGTGCTCATACTTTTTCATTGTATCATCCTTACTAGTTTATTTTCCTTTTAGGCTTTCTTCTTGTGTGTTTGAAAAACCTTAAGAAAAACCAAAAAAATAGTTGTAAATTTTAGCTAGTTTACTTTCCATGCTAGTAGTAGTAATTAAAAATAAAACCCAAAAAGATTTCCCGTTCTTCTTTTCCTTGTTGGGAGCTTTCCCGTGTAAATAATTTTGTTTCTTTTCTTTGGGGGTCGAGAGGAGAAGACCATAATGAAAATGTTGAATGGCTCTCATATGCATTATTGTTGATCTAACAAAGATCCCATATTACCTTTGTCTTCTCTCTTGAATTGAATGCTTGCAGATTCCAGCTTAGTCCAATGCACGTGCACTATTATTATTATCCACACTATTCGGTCGTGCAAGTGAAAGGCAATAATGATGATATATGATGAACTGATTGAGATGAGAAAAGCTGATATGAACTCGACCTCTCTTGTTTTTGTAAATATGATTAGTCCATCGTTCCTGATTCAGCCTATTATGAAAGAAACATATTTGCAATGAAAATTAGAGATTATAGTTGCTTATGACATGCTTAATTAGCTAGGAGTTTATAATGGTTTACCTTGTGTGCCAACATGATATTAAAATGGTTGTGATGTGGTATGATAGGGTGGTATCCTCCTTTGAATGATTCGAGTGGCTTGACTTGGCACATGTTCACGCATGTAGTTGAAACAAAATCAACATAGCCTCCACGAAATTTATGTTCATGGTGCATTATATCCTACTCATGCTTGCATTCGGTGTTGATTAATTTTAATGCATGTTCATGATTTTTGTCGCTCTCTAGCTGGTTGCTTCCTAGTCTTTTTCTAGCCTTCACTTGTACTAAGCGGGAATACCGCTTGTGAATCCAATTTCATAAACCCCAAAGTTATTCCATATGAGTCCACCATACCTACCTATATACGGTATCTACCTGCCGTTCCAAGTAAATTTGTATGTGCCAAACTCTAAACCTTCAAATAAACATTCTGTTTTGTATGCTCGAATAGCTCATGTATCAACTAGGGCTGTCTGTATCCTCCATGCTAGGCGGGTTATTCTCAAGAGGAGTGGACTCCGCTCCTCATTCACGAGAAAATGGCTGGTTACCAGGATGCCCAGTTCCATGCATAAATCAAATCAAAATAATTGCAAACAAAACTCCCCCAGGATTGTTGTTAGTTGGAGGCACCCGTTGTTTCGGGCAAGCCATGGGTTGATGCTTGTTGGTGGTGGGGAGTATAAACTTTACCATCCTGCTTGGGAACCGCCTATAATGTGTGTAGCATGGAAGATATCGAGATCTCTCGGTTGTTATGTTGACAATAAAAGTATACCGCTCAAAATATTATTCATATCTATTTCAAAATTGAGCTCTGGCACCTCTACAAATCCCTGCTTCCCTCTGCGAAGGGCTTATCCATTTACTTTTATGTTGGGTCACCATCCTCTTATTAAAAAGCACCAGTTGGAGAGCATCGGTGTCATTTGCATCCATTACTGTTAGTTTACATGGAGTATGACTGTGACTGGATCTCTTTTACCATGAATTACAATGTCTAGTCAGTCCTTGATCCTTAAAGGTGCACTGCATTTATGTTTTGCGGTCTCAGAAAGGGCTAGCGAGATACCATCTAGTTATATCATATCATGATTGTTTTTGAGAAAGTGTTGTCATCCGAGATTTGTTATTATTGCTCGCTAGTTGATTATGCCATTGATATGAGTAAACATGAGACCTAAATGTTATTGTGAATATGGTTAGTTCATAATCTTTGCTGAAAACTTGAATATTGGCTTTACATATTTACAACAACAAGAGCAAACATAGTTTGTAAAAGTTTTTCTTTATCACTTTCAGTTTATCAAGTGAATTGCTTGAGGACAAGCAAAGATTTAAGCTTGGGGTGTTGATACGTCTCCGTCGTATCTACTTTTCCAAACACTTTTACCCTTGTTTTAGACTCTAACTTGGATGATTTGAACGGAACTAACCCGGACTAACATTGTTTTCAGCAGAATTGTCATGGTGTTATTTTTGTGCAGAAATAAAAATTCTCGGAATGACCTAAAAATCAACGGAGATTATTTTTGGAATATATAAAAAATACAGGAAGAAGAATCCACATCAGGGGGCCCACACCCTGTCCACGAGGGTGGGGGCGCGCCTACCCCCTTGGGTGCGCCCCCTGCCTCGTGGGCCCCCTGACGCTCCATCGACCTCAACTCCAACTCCATATATTCGTGTTCGGGGAGGAAAAAAATCAGAGTGAAGGATTCATCATGTTTTACGATACAGAGCCGCCTTCAAGCCCTAATCTCTCTCGGGAAGGCTGGTCTGGAGTCCGTTCGGGGCTCCGAAGAGGGGAATTCGTCGCCATCGTCATCATCAACCTTCCTCCATCACCAATTCCATGATGCTCACCGCCGTGCGTGAGTAATTCCATCGTAGGCTTGTTGGACGGTGATGGGTTGGATGAGATTTATCATGTAGTCGAGTTAGTTTTGTTAGGGTTTGATCCCTAGTATCCACTATGTTCTGAGATTGATGTTGCTATAACTTTGCTATGCTTAATGCTTATCACTAGGGCCCGAGTGCCACGATTTCAGATCTGAACCTATTATGCTTTCATGAATATATGTGAGTTCTTGATCCTATCTTGCAAGTCTATAATCACCTACTATGTGTTATGATCCGGCAACCCCGAAGTGACAATAATCGGGACCACTCCCGGTGATGATCGTAGTTTCAGGAGTTCATGTATTCACTATGTGTTAATGCTTTGGTCTGGTACTCTATTAAAAGGAGGCCTTAATATCCCTTAGTTTCCAATAGGACCCCGCTGCCACGGGGGGGGGGGAGGGGGGTAGGACAAAAGATGTCATGCAAGTTCTTTTCCTTAAGAACATATGACTATATTCGAAATACATGCCTACATTACATTGATGAACTGGAGCTAGTTCTGTGTCACCCTATGTTATAACTGTTGCATGATCGATCGCATCCTACATAATTCTCCATCACCGATCCAATGCCTACAAGCTTTTCATATATTGTTCTTCACTTATTTACTTTTCCGTTGCTATTGTTACAATCACTACAAAACCCAAAAATATTACTTTTGCTACCGTTACCACTACTATCATATTACTTTGCTACTAAACACTTTGCTATAGATATTAAGTTTCCAGGTATGGTTGAATTGATAACTCAGCTGCTAATACTTGAGAATATTCTTTGGCTCCCCTTGTGTCGAATCAATAAATTTGGGTTGAATACTCTACCCTGGAAAACTATTGCGATCCCCTATACTTGTGGGTTATCAGAGTCCACCATATCTACTTATGGATTGAATAAGATCGTTCAAGTAAGTTGTCATCGGTGCATAAAGCAATAAAAATTGCCCCCAAATATGTTTGATCTTTTATTGTAAGGGAAAATAAGTGTTGTACAACTTGTGATGGTAAACTAATAAAAGCGACGGACTGCATAATAAAGGTTGCTATCATAAGGGGCAATATAACGTGACGTTCCTTTGCAAGATCTTGGGCATCCAAAAATTAAAAGCGCATGACAACCTCTGCTTCCCTCTGCGAAGGGCCTATTTACTTTTCAGTATTTACTTTTATGCAAAGAGTCAATAGTATGAATTCTCATTTCAACCTCAAATATTCTCTAGTTGGCAAGCATCATGTGGTGGGTATCTCTATTATAAATGAGTAGGGAGGCGAAACATTAAGACCCTATCATTCTCTGTGTTCGATGGATGCCCTTTGTTCTAAAAATATGCTTTGAGTACTAGCAATCATAGAATACTATGTGATGATTGAGTATGTGGAGCTCTTACTTAGACTTTGTTGAATAAGTTGAATTGCAATTGTTTGGTGATTAAGAACATAGGTTGTTAAGTTTCAAGAGAAGGCATTGTTTGAACCATAACATGTGAATTGACTACTACTTTATCATGATGAGTTTTATGAGAAAGAGTTGTTGTTATGATGCTAGGAAAAGTGATTGAAATTATCATTGATCAAACTTATGCACTATGCTAGCATTCACACTTCATAAATTATTTCTTTTATCATTTACCTACTCGAGGGCGGGTAGGAATTAAGCTTGGGGATGCTGATACGGCTCCAACGTATCTATAATTTATGAAGTATCCATGCCATGTTTACAACAATTTTATATGATTTGCATGGAACTAACCCGGACTGACGTTGTTTTCAGCAGAACTACCGTCGTGTTGTTTTTTATGCAGAAATAAAAGTTCTCCAAATGCAACGAAACTTTTTGACGATTTTTTTTGGAACAAAAGAGGCATTAGAAGCTTCGTGGGAGGGCCAGAAGAACCACGAGGTAGCCACAACCCACCACGGCGCGCCAGCCCCCTCTGTCGCACCCTGGTGTCTTGTGGGTCCCTCGTGGCCCATCTTCGCGTGAAACCGATGCCCCAAAATCCTATATATCAAGAAACTCCCAAAAATAACCCTAGATTATAAGTTCCGCCGCCGCAAGCCTTTGTAGCCACGAAAAACCAATCTAGACCCCGTTTCGCACCCTGCCGAAGGGGGAAATCATCACCGGTGGCCATCTTCATCATCCCCGCGGCCACCATGATGGGGACGGAGTAGTCCACCCTTGGGGTTGAGGGTTTGTACCAATAGCTTTGTTTTAATCTTTCTCTCTCTCTCTCTCTCGTGTTCTTGATTTGGCACGATCTTGATGTATTGCGGGCTTTGTTAATATAGTTGGATCATATGGTATTTCCCCCTCTCTATCTTGTTGAGATGAATTGAGTTTTCCCTTTGAGATTTCACTTTTATCAGATTGTATACTTTTATGGATTTGAGAACACTCGTATGTCTTGCTATGAATACCCGTGGTGACAATGGGGTATCATGTTGATTCACTTGATGTGTGTTTTGGCAATCAACTTGCAGATTCCCGAGATGACATTGGGATAATCTATGCATAGGGTTTGATGCACGTTCTCGTCTTTGTTTCTACGGTAAAAATCTTGGGGCACTCTTTGAGGTTCTTTGTGTTGGATTGAGTATTATGAATCTGAAATTGTTTGATGTATATCGTATAATCAACTCACGGATACTCACGATGACATTGAAGTATCTAGGTGACATTAGAGTTGGTTGATGTGTATCATATGGTGTTATTTTAGTGCGAACTCTTAGATAGATTGATTGGAAAGGATAACTTGGTGTTATTTTAGTACGAACTCTTGGATAGATCGACCGGAAAGGATAACTTTGAGGCGGTTTCGTACTGTACAAAAAATTTCTTCTTATGTTCTCCGCTAGATAACAACTTTGGAGTGATTCCTCATCGCACATTGAGGGATGGTTATATGATCCAATTATATTAGTATTGTTGAGAGATTGCACTAGAGAAAGTACGGACCCTAGCTAGGCCTCATTTTCAAGCATTGCAATACCGTTTCTGCTCACTTTTGTTACTTGCTACCTTATTTTTTTGTTATTCCAATTACAAAAATCAATATCTACTATCCATATTACACTTGTATCACCATCTCTTCGCCGAACTAGTGCACCTATACAATTTACCATTGTATTTGTTGTGTTGGGGACACAATAGACTATTTGCTATTTGGTTGCAGGGTTGTTTGAGAGAGACTATATTCATCCTATGCCTCCCATGGATGGATAAACCTTAGGTCATCCACTTGAGGGAAAATTGCTATTGTCCTACAAAACTCTACGCCGGAGGCCCAACACGAGTCTCCAAGAATAAAGTTGCATAGTAGACATCAATCGTCATGCAAAGGTCTGAATCCTTTTACTCCAGATTATGAAGACCCGATCGTATTTGTGAAGAATGAGCTAAGAACTACAGGGGAAGTGGCTCAGTATCAACATACCACCTACCCGTCTTATCAATGGCAATCAGCCGTTTGGATGAGGCCATTCTAAGGGTTGTTTAGGATTGGTATCTGCTCTCTTCCCACGGAGTTCTTATCCCCATGACCAGTATTAGTAGAGGCAAGACCAGTAAGCATCAAGCAAACCAAGAAGTAGAAGTTGGTAAAGATGGCACAAACAAAAGAAGAAAGGAACTTGGTTGATGAACTGACATACATGAGGCCTTTAAATAGCTATTTTTCTATAGATACTGGGATCGGAAAATGGTAGTGGATGTGGACGCTAAACACGAGGCACGAAATGCTCGTTCAACGGACGGAGTCATACCACCGCCTCCTCCTGCAAACGAGTAAGTTCTAAGCTTTATCGATCTTCTCTGGCTCATGAAACTCTGGTCTAATGCCTGCCTTTAGAAAGGACATGTTTCTTCCTATTATTCATATCCGCTAGGGGTATGAAGGAGAAGGATACCAGATGTGTTAAGCTAGTTGGTAAGAGTTCTTATCATTATTGATAGTGGCCCTAGAGAAAGAGCTTACACTGATTGTTCTAACTTCATTCATGTTTCATTCTGCAACTGAGACATTTTCCCACATTTGTGCGAGGAGGGCAAGCGATCAAAGCAGAATGGGTTCTCGCTTCTCCGTCTGGAAGGACATCAGATGCACCAAATCCTATCGATCTTTCCGTATGACTCGACTTTATAAAAAGACCGCAGAGGGCTAAAGGCAGTATCTTTAGTCTACCCAACTCCCTTGATGCATATTTCCATTTATACAGTCATTCCATGGGGCCACAAGCACCATCAATTGCATTATCCCCGGTACCACACATCACTCCAATCAGAATAATCGGGAATGCTGGTTGGAAAGACAGAGAAATAGAATAATGAGAATCATATGGTCTTGTTGGGAAGATAAACGAAGAAAGCTCTAAGGTTTCCCTTCCTGCATTCAGAGCTTATCAATTCGTCCCACACTATATATTTAAGCAAAGCTATCTATAAATCAAGCATATCTTTTATATGCAAGGTAGTGGGCTTTCACCCGTACTCGCCCTTCCAATTCACACTTACTAAATTAGGCTGAGTGTATGCGTGCATGAAAACAGATAGAAAACGAGTGAGCACTTTCTTTCTATAGATAACGGTCAAGTCTGCGATCCAAATAGTGATGAAAAGAATTATCAAATCATTCGCGGATGGACGTGAAAGAAGGAAGAACCAAATGGCACTACTTCCTCAAAGCGAGCTTAGGGTACCTAATCAAGGGTCTAATGAAACACCAGTACATGTCATATAGAAGCTCAACTCATCCCTCCGCCAGCCCAACCTAAGTTTCTATTGGACTGAGCTATTCTTCAATCCAGTGCCCTAATCCTTTCGAACTTGGGTCCAGAAAATAGTGCTATTGTACAACCTGGGGAAGTCAAAGCACATTTTAAGTGGGCCACATGAGTCGGCCCTTTCACCTCATTCTTTTCTGCTTCCACGCTCTGAAACCGGGTTCTTTCACTTCAATCTCTCTCATAATCAAGTTGAGATATGATGTTGTTTCATCCTAGAATTATGAGAAATCCCTTGTTGGCTGGGACGGGCCCTTAGTATAAGATAAGTCAACACAACAAGTTATGTCAGATTCTCAAAAGACATGGGCTCGCCTTTCGGGGTGACTAGCTGCATTCATTTGTTTGCTTTCTTCCACCAACTTCACAACCATCCTTCGTTGATAATAGGCAAGCTCAACCACAGTTTTCGTAGTTTGGTTCAATTCATTCGGCATTTCCATTTCTAATTGGTAAGTTATATTTTCTCCGACCCAAGGAAGAAGATCACAAGCGGGAGTCCCTACTAGGAAGAGATGCTTTCCAAAGGTCGCACGCTACTGTTGAATGGCCAAATAGGGATTGAAACAGACTAAATAACTAGAGTATCCCATCGTAGTGATAGCTGCATTTATGCGACTGGATCCGAGCCATGGGACAAGACCAAATTGGATTGGATTTGTCACATCAGCGGATGGAAGACTGTAGATTTCTCACTTTACCTACTCGGAGAGCACGTGTATGTAATCTGCCTGTATCTACTTATTTATTCGGAGAGGGCCATTAGTAGGATTCAGAAGTTGGACAAGCTATGGCGGAGCCGTTTACCAATGCACCCAGTTCTCCTCATATTTGATTCTTTTTTTGGTATCATTGGTTCCACGTACGTCTTTTGTGTGAGCTTTCTTCACTGTCATCAAAACAACGCTCAAATTGAACCTTTTCAAGCAGTTGTTTATTTCATCCGAGCCAAGAGATGTTGAGAGCATAAATTCAATACTATAAAGCACGTTTAAACATAATAAAAAAATTACATCATGGTTCTTGGACCTGCAACGAGCCCACACCGAAGCCGGCCAATACTTTTCGTTGGGAAACAAATTTAGTAAGTCAAAAAAATCAACAAATTTAGCAATTCAGAAGAAAAAAAGTCAAAAAGATCTGAATTTTGTTTGGAACAAACTTGACTTTATTTTGTACTGTATAGAGAATTTCGTCAACAAAAAACTCATGTGGCCTTCTGGAAAAAAAATTGAAGGACAGAAAGTGTGAATAGTGACATGTATATAGTGGTGATTTTTTTCACCCGCAATACCAGGAAATCCGTTCCTTGACGAAACTTTTTACAGGAGTACAAACCCTTGATTATTGTTATCTTTCTTGTGCAGGATACAGTCTCTGTCTCATCGATCTTTCTCACCGGGCCCGTGGATGAAAAGAGGCGGCCACCGCTTCGACGCGTTGGCTCACCACCTGCGGCCGGCGCGCGCACTGCTCAGCGCACGCACCAGAATCGGTGGATGCGGCGGCCGTGCGGACGAAGCCGAAGCCGGCCGGAAAAGTCAGTTTGGGCGACACTGACCCGCCATTGCTCAACTGAGGAGAAAGTCTGCCCGTCACTACCGGTTCCATGGCTGCCGGCCTCACTACGCAAACGCAACACGGATTCCACGCGTTTATGCGTGTGTGGAGCATGCGAACGCGACGTCGTTGGTGCAACTTTTTTGATCCTCAACTGAAAGAAAGGATATCGATCCATCCATCGTGTCTGTCCCGTCGTGCATGTTGCTTTCGTCTCATCTCTTTACTTTACCTTTGCTGCTAGCTAGTTGCTACTACACGATAATATATGCCTTCCTCTCATAGTGCATGCATGCTAGCCTAGCCTGGTCCGTGAAATGCAAACCGAGAAAAACTAGTCACACACAACACAAGCGGCTGTGTTTGGTTGAGCTGCAGATTTTGGAAAAGCTGTTGTGAAAAAGCTGGAAGCTGGAAAGTTGAGATACCCTAGCTTTGAAATTTATACTAGAGAGAAGCTACAGATTCTCAAAAGCTGCTTTGAACATTTACCTCTTTGGTTAGCTTTTGGTTTTTCAAAGTAGAAGTTGGTAAAAAAAAAGCTAAAAAAAGCAACTTAGTTTCTTCTCCAAAATCAAACCATACTCAACTCATCAATCATCTGTCCATCAACCAAGTCAAGAAAGAAAGAAAATGTTGCTCATCTGTCCTGTTAGCTTCAGAAACAACAAAGTAGTACCACGACATGCTTCTTGACTTGTGCTTTCTCATTTCTCTTTCCCCTTCTTGTTGTATAAATATATCCAATCGGAATAAATTGCTTCTTCAATTCAAAGCAATCTAAACCACCCCACCGGCCCGAAGAAAACACATGAGAAACTCGATCGACCCACCTGATAAAATCCTGGCCGATCGATCAGTCTCACAAATTAATTACGACGTGTCATGCACTCATGTCTACAGTAGCGTATGATATGTATCTACCTAGCAGGCTAGCAAAGCTTAATCAAGCTAGCAGAGGAGTGTGATGGCGACGAGCAATAGGAGCGGGATGGCCGTCGCCGTCGTCGTCTTCCCGGGCGACCTGGTATTGGTGTAGGCCGCCGCGGGGGAGGCGGAGGAGGTGTCGGGCTCTGAGAGGGAGCTGAGGCTGAACCGCGGGTTGGAGCCGTAGAGCGCCTGCACGCCGCGGACGTCGTCCAGGGTCAGCTCCGTCTTCCTGGTCCGCGGCTTGAGGCTCGGGTACATGATGGCGTCCGGGACGGACGAGTGCGCCAGGCCAAGAACGTGGCCGATCTCGTGCGTGGCCACCGACTCGAGGTCCACGGCGCCGGCGTCCGCGTCGGCCATGTCTCCGACGGCCCAGCGCTCGGCGGCGTCGAGGTGCAGCTGGCCGCTGGGCGGGGAGAAGGCGTGGCCGAGCACACCGAGGGGCCCGTCGAAGGGCTCGCCGTCGCCGTGGTCGCCGGCGAGGAACCCCACGCGCACGTCCGCCATGTTGTAGTCGCGCGTCTCGCGGAACCGCACCGGGATGACGCGCGCCCAGCGCGCGAAGGCGCGGCGGAAGGCCCTGCGCACGGCCTTGCGTGGGAGGGGGAGCGGCTGGTAGGGCGGCGAGGAGGAGACGACGGCGTAGGTGAGCAGGAAGTGGCCCGGCTGGCGCGCCCAGCGCGGCTGGCCCTCGAAGAAGGCGAAGCGGGCGGTGGCGTTCGGTTGGAGGTGCAGGTCCGGGACGCCGCAGCGCGGGGTGGCGAGGAGGTCGAGGGTGCGGTTGTCGAGGCGGCCGGTGACGGGGAGGCCCAGGGTGGACTGGTAGAGCCTCACCACGAGCTGGCCGTCGGCGTCGTCAGGGACGGACGCGTAGCCGAAGCGCGCGAGGTAGCGCCTGAGGCCGTCGGTAACGTTGGCGCCGTCGCCGGCCTGGACCTGGAGCATGTCCGCGAGAGAGGAGGAGGAGGAGGAGTTGGCGCCGGCGTGGAGGAGGAGGTGGCGGGAGCAGCCGGTGCAGCATGGCGGAAACAGGAGGAGGAGGAGGTGCAAGAAGAAGAAGGGGAGGGGGAGGGGGAGAGCAGAGGAGGAGGACATGGGCGCGCGCGCATGCGTGCGTGTATGGGTGGACTGGCCGGACTCCCACTTTGACTGCAGATTTGCATATAAAGAAGAGGAGAAGGAGGAGGAATGTCGAGTCGAGGGTCTGCTTGTGTTGGGCCAAGCCGCACAAACCAGTAGACAAATAATAATGCTTGGGAAAAGGAGCAAGAGAATATGGACATGGGGTGTCCGTTGATTGGAGCTTGCTGCGTGTCCTCTCCTCTTCTCAGACGGAGCTTTCACTTTGAGCTTGAGCTTGGTGGCCACCTGCTGTGCCATCTATCTTTTTTTTTTCTGGCACCTGCTGACCTGCGCTGCGCCCTCGATCAATCATGCATCCGATTAAGAGATGCTGCAGGCAGACAACATCCATCAGCAGACCAAAGCGGCATTTGTGTCGCCTGCCCAGCCCTATGAAGCTGATGCCTGGTCTCCTCTCTTTGGTCTTTGGAGTATGGATGTGTCCTACTCCTTCCTACCCTGCTCTTCATCTCCTTGGTCTTCATTCAGCTAAAAACTTGCTTTCTCAGCACACACAAAGCAATCTACTCCCCAGACAAATAGCATGGCCCGTCCAAGCCCAACCTTGGCGCCGTCGCCGTCCCGAAGCATGTCGGTGACCGTCAAGGAGGAGTTGCCGCCCGCCGTGGAGAAGAAGAGGAAGAAAAGAAGAAATGGGCTTGGAACTTACGCCTGTCCTCTCCTCTCCTCTGCTCCCATAGTTCGTTGCCACCTGCGCTGCGTGAGTCCGCATCCGGTTGAGAGATGATGCTGCACTGCAGACGACATCACTGTCATCATCAGTATCACTATGGTGTCTGCACACTGAAATCGAAATATATACTCCTCTAGCTAATACGTATCTTAGCACTATCTTTCTGAAGCCGATGGATGGTCGATCGGTCTTATTTGGACGGACACGCCTCAACCCTGCCTGCTGATTCTGTGGGGATTTGCTTTATTTCACTAACAAGTACACCAATAAGTGTCCCACTTTATGTTCCTTTCATTGTTGACCTCTAATTCCTCCTCTCTCTTTTTTTACACAATGTCCCAACCATCACCCTTATATATCCCATGTAATATACGGGTACAATATTAAGTTTCTAGATAGACTTAGAAGTTGAGGGAACGACCTAAGCTTCTTTCTGCAGTTCCAAATTTGATCCAGAACATTATGGAACGGAGGGAGTACTTTAGCTTCATCATACAATTAACCTTTTAGATATGCATGGTACCTCCCCACCACCCTTATATCTATCTAAGATACCTTACCTTACCAGACCAGACCAGACAGACACAGGTTTAGCCAAACAAACGCAGCCTCTTTCCGCAGCTTGTTCCCTCGTACTTTTGTTGTTTCATAAAAGCCAAAACAAAACAAGATAAAATAGTACCATCTTGAGGTGAGCCAACTTTCTCAGCAAACAGAAAGGGAACTCGTTACTACAGTTGCATTGGAGGGCTCGAGGCAATCAATATGACCCCCGTCCCAGTGTCCCACCCACCCCAATCTTGACTCGTCCCTTCTTTCTTTCTCTCACAAATTCATCATCATATATAGACACACAGGCTACACATAGAATTTCTGAACATCTAGGAGTACGTACCTATCCATAGAATGATGCCATGCCAGCTAGTAAAGCCTGAAACCTCGGAGACACTAGATAGGCTGGTCGTAATGGTAGTATCATAGCTAGTATTATGCATGCCAACTAGATAATTTTGATAAGATGGCATAGCTTTAAATGAAAAAAGAGAGGGTGTAGTATCATATCATGATACCGTATCATAATAAATGTTATGCTACTTTGTGTCATGCATGGCAATAAATAGAGTATTATATGATACTAATATATAATACTATGCATTAGAAAGGTAGTATCATACATTAGTATCATATGCATGATACAAGTATATGATACTCTCCATTACAACTAGCCTAGTAGGTGAGCAGGAAGTGGCCCGGCGGGCGCGCCCAGCGCGGCTGGCCCTCGAAGAAGGCGAAGCGGGCGGTGGCGTTCGGTTGGAGGTGCAGGTCCGGGACGCCGCAGCGCGGGGTGGCGAGGAGGTCGAGGGTGCGGTTGTCGAGGCGGCCGGTGACGGGGAGGCTGAGGGTGGACTGGTAGAGCCTCACCACGAGCTGGCCGCCGGCGTCGTCAGGGACGGACGCGTAGCCGAAGCGCGCCAGGTAGCGCCTGAGGCCGTCGGTGACGTCGCCGGCCTGGACCTGGAGCATGTCGGCGAGCGAGGTGGAATAGTTGGCGCCGGCATGGAAAAGGAGGTGCCGGGAGCAGCAGCGGCAGCATGGAGGGAACAGGAGGAGGAGGAGGAGGAGGACATGGGCGCGCGCGCATGCTATGCGTGTATGGGTGGACTGGACTACTGGACTCCCACTTTGACTGCAGATTTGCATATAAAGAAGAAGAAAGAGGAGGAGGTGGAGGAATGTCGAGGGTGTTGAGCCAAGCCGCACAACTAGTAGACAAAATAATACTGCTTGGAAAAAGGAGGAAGGGAAAATGGAATGGGGTGTCCGTTGTGTGGAGCTTGATGCGTGTCATCTCCTCTCCTCTCCTCTTCCTCAGACGGAGCTTTCACTTTCAGCTTCAGCTTCAGCTTGAGCTTGGTCGCCACCTGTACCATCTTTTTTCTGGCACCTGCTGCCGCTGCGTCCTCAATCATGCATGCATCCGATTAAGAGATGCTGCAGGCAGACAACATCGATCAGCATCAGCATCGGGAGGGGGCGCGCGTGCTTTGACCCCTCACTCCTACTTTTCTTTCGTTCAAGCCAAACCAAGGGTCTTCATTCATTCCGCTAAAACTTGCTTTCTCAGCACACACAAAGCAATCTAGCTACTCCACACAATTAACAACATGGCCCGTCCAAGCCCAACCTCGGCGCCGTCCCGGAGCATGTCGGTGATGGGGGAGTTGCCGCCCGCCGTGGAGAAGAAGAGGAAGAAAAGAAGAAATGCCCGTCCTCTCCTCTGCTCTGCTCCCATAGTTCGTTGCCACCTGACCTTTGCACTATAGTATCTTGCACTATCTTCCTGAAACCGATGGATGGATGGTCGGTCTTGTTTGGACGGACACGGCTCAACCCTGCCTGCTGATATGATTCTGTTCTGTGGGCATTGTTTCCACTAACAAGTAGGAGTAGGTACGTACACCAATAAGTGTCCAATTTTATGTTCCTTTCATTGTTGACTCTAGTTCCTCCTTTTCCTACACAATGTCCCAACCCAACCATCACCCTTCTATATCCCATCAGACAAACAGACAAGTTCAGGGAACGACCTAGGCTTCTTTCTACATTAAGTGATCAGACCATTTAAAATGGGGAAACTAGCAGAGAACAGAACATGTACAAGCAGAGAGAGTTTAGTATGCTGGGGTCACACGACAGACCTTCCCCTCCATAACCACGACACATGAGTTGGTCGTTCCCAAATCAATTCCAATAACCTCATTTCCAATTGGCTTTGCACTGAGGAATAAAAGCAAACAAAAGAGTTAGTTAGATATGCACGCTGCAAGGATCTTCCCCAAATTTCATACTGTATACACCAAAAATAAGAAGGTTGTTACCTGAAAGTTCTTGCAAAAGTACCCCATCTGGAGCACACATTTGCAGCGGCATATGTTGATTGGACGTTGGCCATCAGCTGGTATGTAAACAATCAATAGTCAGAAAGTCACATCATTGACAATATTAAGCCCTAAAACATTTTGGTGTCCTGGTGGGCAGATCAATTCTCTGCACAAACAACAAACGGAACATATTCCAAACAGAAGAAAGATGCACATTAGTCAAAATACAGTACTAAACCCTGTTGTTATTAGCACATAATACACCAATGGGCATCGTCCGCTTACTATTGCGTCCTCTGTTTACCCCACTCATTTGCATGAAAAATTGTTCCAAGTGAATGACCGGTTGCTAATGAAAAACAATCATCCACTCCTAGAAGTCCATACTTGCATGTATAGAACAAATTCAGAGTCACCTCTACAGCAATACAAACACATAGTAATCCTGGACACTAGCAGTTAAGGACATGTTTTTTTTCAGAGAGGTAATAAGGCATACTACAAGGAGATGAGAAATCAAAATGGAAACATGGTAATACAGAAACCGTTCCCAGTAACTGACCATTTGGGTTAATTTAGAACATGGCATATGATCGAAGTACTAACAAACAACAGTCCATACTTGCATGTATATAGAACAAATTCAGAGTCACCTCTACAGCAACACAGAGACACAATCACTGGTGGGCAGTACCAGTAAAGGACATGCTTTTTTCAGAGGGTTAATCACATCATTGACAACAGTCAATATTAAGCTTGTGTAAGGTAAACAATCAATATTCAGAAATTCACACACTACAAGAAATCTGTTAATACGTGACGGACTTGACCCGTCACAGGTCAGTGAAAAACTGTCATGCATGCCCGTCCACGACGAATTTGAAATCCGTCATGTATATCGCGTCATAATTTGAGATCGCTCCTTACATGACGGTACTTGTCCGTCATGGATCTGCCCCAGGCCCGCCAAGGCCCAATCCATTGTGACGGAACAAACCGTCATCGACTAACGCCACATAGGATTTTTGATAGATCAATTCAAATCACGTGGCTGCCTACGTGGATACTATTTTCCGTCACAAATTTCATCATAGTTGAGCACATTAAGCCATTTCTTTTGGCCTAATTTTTACGTGATAGGTTTTGAGCAGAATGGTTTACACAAATCCCAATGCCAATTTTGGCCCAAGTATTTGCAAAATGTATAACATTACACAGTTCGACCAATATGCACATATGTATGTATTTACAACGTAGCAGTTTACAAAATTCTTTACAAAATGATAACTTACAATATAGATTGAAAAAATATATCACACATCACGGTTAGGAATTAGTACAATTCATGTTACATCAACATAACATACAAACTATCAAGGTTGTTATTTAGATTCTTGCTATCGGCCCTCCTGATGGCAACCATCATGTCATGGCTGATTGATGGGCAGCATCAAGTAGCCAGCTTCCCAATCTTACCTGCAAATTTACAAGATCCTTAGATTTTTTTTAGGGATATGAATAAACAGTAGAAATAATATAATAGCAACAAATATAAAAATGAATGACATGTGCAAAATTCTTAAATCTTATATCTTATAGTGCCTACAGATGAGAATAACATTGTATCCCCTATAAAACAAAAGTAAACATGAGGTTTCTGAAAATTAATCCAAAGTGTGTCAACTGTAAGTCAAATGGCAAAGTAACAAACCACACAACTAATTAATATAGCAGCAGTAGTTGAGGTCATATAAACCTGTCAGGTTTATAAGATTACCAAATGTTGGGCACCATATGCAATTAAGAGGAAAAATCTCCATGCACTACACGTACTAACTCTGCACCAGTTTCTATTATAAATAAATATAACAGAGTAAATGGCAGGAAAAAGTTGTCAAGATGGAGGCATTTAGTATGTAACATCCTGAACATGGTGACATGTACTGAGAACAAGAAATTCATCATTGTGATATATATTAAATTGAGCAAAGATCTGGAGCTATTTGTACGCATAAATTATATAAGCTAATAAAGTAAAAGGACACCAACTACTTCAAGTTACGCATATAAAAAATAATATCAGCGATTGTATAAGCAGCTTGGCATAACCCAGGAACAATCAAGAGTGACATGTACCAGATTTCGATGTCAACAGTAACCAGAAATCAGGGGGCTGTTTGGTTTGTGCCCCAACTTACCCTGCCAAACAATTGGCACAACCAAAGCAAGGGCATGACCAAAATTTTGGTGTGGTAGTGTTGTTTGGATTGTAGCCGTAGCATCACCAAATTTTTTGGCAAGATGGTTGGGTCTCTGTTTGGTTTCTTGCCAATTAACATACCACATATCTGTATCTGAGGTCTTTTTTCTTTTTCTTTAGAAAATGAGCATTTGAGGTCTAGCTTGAAATGTTTATATAAGGAGCCAATAAATCATGATGACCAAATAGAAAAAGGGCATAAAAGGGTTCAATGAAGTAGCACGCACACATGTTTGCCGAGTGAAACACACACATACTAGCCGACTGGATTGATACGATCCATGGAGGCGTTCACATACGGGCTAGCTAATTAATTTTCTAGCTCATGTAACAGCCAAGCATAATGCGGATGCTAGCAGGTTGGCAGCCAATATTTTGGCAGACGAATTCGTCGCCCTCGGCTCGCCCGCATATTGGCAAGAATTGCATGGGGCAAACGCCGGCTGGGTTGGGCAAGCCAAATATTTGATGTCCAGCTAAACAGCAGCCAAAACTCATGGGGACACCAATATTTTGGTAAGGCTAGCTTGGCTCCAGACCAAACACACCCCAGAATACATAGTCATCAGCTATTTTGGCTGCACCTTTTTCTTCAAGTAGTGTTTTTCTTACAAAGGGACATGTCTTTCAGAACAAAAGATACAAAAATACAACACGTTTATTTGCAGATAATAAATGTGATCAACCAAGCATTCCATGGCAACAAGCACCGCCATCATCTTGGTACAATAGCATCAAAATTCTAGTGGCATAAATTTATCAACTTGATTGTGTTGAAGTCGATATGATGGCAATTTTCACCACATAACACATAGAAAGTATGCACATAATATTTAACAGAGAAGCAGTGTAATAGCTAACAAAGAATCTACTCTTGGTCAATGGATTCAGTCAGATTAATGAACCACTTCCCCTCCATAAACAAGAAAATTCAAAGGAAACCAACAGAAGCATCTCATGGGCATTTACTCCATGGTCAATGGATCTCACAAATTCTACACTACTAGTGCTCGCACAGTAGAAGAAATAGAAAATAGACAGCAGTGCTAGTCTCTATCGTTGGCTGTAACGTGCAAGTATCAGGAAAGCAAGTGGCCACGTTGTCTGCATCAGGTTCAGTCCAAGAAAATTTGAGAGCCCCCGGAGTACTATGCTAGAGCAGAACCGCCGTCACTTGGAACGAAAAGACAAATAGAGTGAAAGGGTAGACCTTGTTCTATGGGAAATCATGGTGGACAGGGCGGACGACCTCGCCGTCGAGCTCGCCCAGCTTGTCAGGCTCGAGCGTGGGGTCTCGGTTGTCGCCGTCCATGGATCTGGAGAGGCGGAGAGCTCCTGTTGATCTGAATCGAAGAAAAAATTGATTGGGGTTGGGAGAGAGAAGGAAAGAATGAAGGAGACAAGGAGGAAGTAGGGAGGGACCTTGTGTGGGGAATCGTCGTCGCCGGCGAGGTCGAGCTTGGGCCTCCTGCGGGTCACGGTCGCTGTCCTCTGCTCGTCCAACACTTGCTGCTCCAAATCTCTGGATGGCGAGGCAGTTGCGCGGCCCAGGAGACGCAGGAGGGAGGCCCCTGGTCAGATCCATGGCCCTGGCCATTTATTGTGAGCAGCAGAGGCGCGCCGCAGTGGCTAGGGTTGGCCGCCGCTTCCATGGGGCCGCTGCAACCACCGTCGCCATGGATCTCGGGCCACCATCATCGGTTGGAGGTGGGTAGGTGAAGTCGGAGGACAGGGATGAGGAGACGAGAGGCGTGGCGGCAGAGGATGGGGAGAAGGAGAGGCAACGTGTGGCGGCGGCGGATGGAGGAAGAGTTTGGGGACGGGGAAGTGTGTTAGGGTTAGGTTTTATACGGGGGAAAGTTTAGGGCTTTAGGTGGGCTTTTTGCGGGCTTGCGGAGCTGTAATGGGCCTTTCATGACGGTTTTCAAAACTGTCAGCAGAAATCCGTCATGCATTAGCAGGTTTCTTGTAGTGACATGATTGAAAATATTAAGGCCAAAATCATTTTAGTGGCTTAGTGGGCAGACGTATGCACAAAATGGGCGGCATTTTTCAAAAGAAATCACACATATCACAGTACCAATCCGTGTAAGTGCATAATACAACAATGGGTAAGCATACAGGATTGAGCGTCCTCTGTTTTACTCCACCCCACCCATGACCCACGGGCATGATAAATTGTTACAAGCCACTAATGGTTGGCTAATCTAGAACATGCACATGATTGCAGTGCATAGCTAGGAAACAAACACTTGCATCATGTGTAGAACAAAAACAGGGTCACCTCTACAGCAGCACTAGAGAGCCATGACCCATGATTCTTCTAGAGTGAAGTGCATCATAGGTCCTCGAACTATTTCAGAGGTGTCACATAGGTCCTCGAACTATGAAAGTCGTCATCTAGGTCCTCAAGGTGCAATATTTGTGCCATTCTGGTCCTCAAACTATTTCGAAAGTGTCACGTAGGTCCTTGAATTATTTCAGAGGTGTCACATATATACACACTTATTACACTTCAAGGATTTCTGAGGACCTATATGGCACTTTTCATAGTTTAAGGACCTATGTGACACCTTAAAAATAGTTCAAGGACCTAGGATGCACTTCACTCATTCTTCTACTACTAGGAGACAAGACATCAAAATGGAAACATGCAGTCCACACTTGGCATATGATCTAGGGTCAATCTAGAACATGGCATATGATCTCAGTACTAACAGATGACAGTCCACACTTGCATGCATGGAAGAATTTCACAGCACCTCTACAGCAATACATACAGAAATATATAATCACTGCTGGCCAATACCAGTAAAGGACATGCTTTTTCAGAGGGGCAATCACATGATTGACAATAGTCAAAATATTAAGCATGGGTGAGGTAAACAATTAATTAATAGTCAGGAAGTCAAATCATTGACATATTATTAAGCACTAACTAAAACATTTTGGTTGCTTAGTGGGCATATCTATTCTAAGCACAGAAAAGGGGGACATTTTTAATTTTGTTTGAATCAGATATATAAGAAAGATGCATATCATTCAGCAACCAGTACCAATGCTTGTAGGTGCATATTTACCACAGTAATAGGTAAGTATACAGACAGAGTTGTGCACTGCACTTACTAGTGTGTTCTCTGTTCACCCTTTGCACCCATGGGCATTTGAATTAAACTGAAACAAGCCACCGATTGTTGGCTAATCTAGAACATGGCATTTATATGATGGCAGTAGATACGAAACGAACATAATGTGTAGAACAAAATCGCGGTCATCTGGCCCTACAACACTAGTAGCAAGAGAGCCATCCATAATAATTCTACTAGCTAGGAGACAACGCAAACACAGAGTCACACCGTTGACATATTATTAAGCACTAACTAAAACATTCTGGTGGCTTAGTGGGCCGATGTATGTATGCCCAAAAAGGGGGGCATTTCTCAATCGAACTGAAGGAAGACGCACAACATTCAGTAACCAGTACGTACAACAAATCCCTGTAGGTGCGTGCATGCATGCTGTAAGAATGAGTAATCATTAGCAAGCATTTCAAAGTTGTGCAGTTACTAGTGTGTCGTCCTCTATTTACCCAACCCCACCGCACCCATGGGCATGAGAAAATCGTTACAAGCCACTGATCGTTTGCTAATCTACTTAGAACATAATATGGCACATGATGGCAGGCAGTACATATGAAACAAACAGGACACCACGCATGCAGCATGTATAAACAGAACAAAGTCAGTCGCCTCTACATCACTAGTACAGAGGCATGATTCTACCAGGAGACAGACAACACTTTAATATTTTTCAGAGGGGTAAAAAGGCATGCCCTCGGTGGAGATCGGGAATGCAAATCCGAAGGTAATTAAGCAGTTTGCAAATCATGAGATTGGGAACCATTTCGCAAACCCTCGGTGGAGACATCCGGGGGTGCATAATCCGACAGAGAACCATCGGATCCGGCGAAATCCATCCGCGCATAAAAGGATGACGGGACGCGGGCACCAAAATCCACCGCACGCGCAACAGAGGATCATCACCATCACGACAAAAGAAAAAAACAGAGGCGACAGTACGGTACACTAGGGGAGGGCGGAGCTTACGGTGGCGAGCGGCGAGGCGAGGTCTCGGCGGCGCACGGCGCGGAGGAACAGCGAGGCCGCCATGGTCTCTCTCTCTCTCTCTCCCTCTCTCTCTCTAGGGTTTTGGGGATTTGGGGTTTGGGAACTCTCTCTCTGTGTTTTTTGTGCGCAACGCACCGCACTCACTCTCTCTCTGGAATGCTCTGGAACTCTCTCTCTCTAGAGAGGGCGGGAGCGATGCCGCTCTAGAGAAGAGAGAGAGGGTGGAGCATCGTGGAAGGCTCTAGAACGCCCCACACAGTGGGCCGTGGAGGCTTTTTCTCCCTTATTAGTTAGGCTTGGGCCGCCACCGGCTCTCTATCTCTCTCTCGGTTCACCCACACCAGGTAGAATGATCACTGACAATATAATTTATGCTTATGAATGCTTACATTTTATGAAGAGGAACAGGTCTAGAAATAATAGCTATTGTGCTCTGAAGCTTGATATGATGAAAGCCTATGATAGGCTGGAGTGGTCTTACTTGAGGGCAATTATGGAGAAGTTGGGGTTTGCAGCAAATTGGATTGACACAGTCATGACTATGGTTTCTTCAGTCTCATTCTCAGTTTTGTTCAATGGAGAAAGACTCGAGCGTTTTTACCCTTCAAGAGGAATTCGGCAGGGAGATCCTATCTCACCTTACCTATTTTTTATTGCAGCAGAGGGCCTTTCGTGCCTCCTGAAATCCAGTTCACAGTCATCTTCACTTACAGGTATTAGAGTGGCACCAACGGCGCCAGCCGTAAACCACCTTTTATTTGCAGATGATAGCCTGTTGCTTTTCAAGTCTAGTGTGGAGGATGCAGAAAGAGTTTCAAACCTACTGAACATATATTGCAATGCTTCGGGTCAGAGGATAAATACGGCAAATCATCAATTTTTTTCAGTAAAGGGTGCCTGCAAGGACTAAGAGATGGAGTGAAAAATATTTTGAATGTTCATAATGAGTCCCTCAATGAACGATATCTGGGAATGCCGACGGATGTTGGACAGTCAAAAAATGGTGTGTTTAAATACTTGCGTGATAGGGTTTGGGAGAAAGTGAAGGGGTGGATGCAGAAGTTGTTGTCGGCGGCAGGGAAGGAAATCCTCATTAAGTCAGTAGCGCAGGCTATACCAGTTTTTTCAATGGCGTGTTTCAGGCTGCCAAGGGGACTTTGTGACAATATCACATCTATTATTCGTCAGTTCTGGTGGGGAAGCAGTAGGGGGAAACGCAAACCAGCTTGGGTAGCGTGGGATATAATGACTAAACCGAAGCACATGGGAGGAATGGGGTTTAGGGACATGGAACTTTTCAACTTAGCTTTGCTCTCGAGACAGGCCTGGAAGTTATTGAATGAAACTGAGTCTTTGAGTGCTAGGTTGCTGAAGGCTGTGTATTATCCGGATGTGTCACTGCTACAGGCTGCATTGGGGCCGCACCCATCTCAGATTTGGCAGGCGATTCTAGATGGAAGAGACGTTTTGGCGCAGGGTGTGGTCAGAAGAGTTGGTGATGGAGCCTCTACAAGGATTTGG
The DNA here is from genome assembly GCF_056163025.1 of Triticum urartu. Classification (NCBI taxonomy): domain Eukaryota; kingdom Viridiplantae; phylum Streptophyta; class Magnoliopsida; order Poales; family Poaceae; genus Triticum; species Triticum urartu. The sequence goes on from NC_141877.1 coordinate 674,410,735, forward strand.
GACCATAACTGGATCCCACGAGATAGTTACAAGAGACCGATTGCTTCATTGGTTATAGCCCCGTCACTAATGGTTGCCGATCTCATCGATACAACCACGGCTTCTTGGAGAGAGGAACGGATCCGAGCAGTTTTCACTGCTTTTGATGCGGAAGCAATTTTGAAGATTCCTCTCTGTACAAGACGGATAACTGACTTCTGGTCCTGGGGCGAAGAACCCCGCGGGAATTTTTCTGTTGGGTCTGCCTACCGTATGTTGGTTCGGACCAGATATGATAGAGAGGGCTGGCTGGAAGATCGAGAGGCACCATCTTCAAGCGAGGGGGACAACAGTGAATGGAGAGCCATCTGGAAGGTAGATGTACCAAGCAAAATCAAGGTTTTTCTGTGGCGACTTGCTCGACACTCAATACCATCGAGCGATGTGTTACACAGGAGGAACATGGCGACAACGGGAGCATGCAGACTATGCGGGTCGCCGGACTCCTGGAGACATGTGCTTCTGAATTGTCCTATGGCACGCTGCACTTGGGCACTTTCTTCTGAGGTCATCGTGGACGAGCTGAGCTCTCAGCAACAAGAGTGCCCAAAGACATGGTTATTTGCAATGATGAAAGCGTTGAAATCTAAAGATTTTGTCAGGTTTTCAGTTTCACTTTGGGCCATGTGGGGAGCAAGGAGGAAAGCATTGTATGAAGGCCTTTTTAAACCACCCCAGGTGACGCATGACTTCATAAACTCTTATATATCTGATTTCCAGTTAATATCCCCAATGAGAGCAGGGACAGGGGGTGGATCCGTACCACTTCCAACTTGGATTGCCCCTCCTGATGGTTTTGCGAAGCTGGATGCGGATGCAGCTGTGGGTAGTCGCAGCCGTTTTGGAGCTGTGTCGGCGATATGCAGAGACCAAGTCGGCAACTTCCTTGGAGCATCAGCCATTATTTTCAAACATATCAAAGATCCCACTACTTTAGAAGCAATGGCAGTACGTGAAGGTCTTGATCTAGCAGCTGATCTAAACATCACAAAGGCACAAGTTGCTACAGATTGCAAGGTTGTCGCAAATGAATTTGGCAGGAGAAGCACTGCGGCATACGGACCAGTGATTAGAGAAATTGAGTTGCAAGCGTCATCTTTTATTTCATGTAAAATAGTTCATCAGTCTAGGAGCTCAAACTTTGATGCTCACAACTTAGCAAATTAAAGCATGCTTTAACTCTTAACGTTGGCCGCCATGTTTGGTTAGGCCAGCGGGAAGGCATTCGATTCGTCCCTGTAAACATTGTGACGATGTAATAAAACTTTGCGAGGTTGCCTAAAAAAAACATCAAAATTCTCTCCATAAAAAAAACTTCATCATCAAAAAACAAAAAAAATACAGCTCAAAAAATATCAAAAAGCAAAAGTTGCAATGGTCGCGTTGGAGATTCCCTAATCGACGCCCTAAGCGTCAAAATGGGGAGCAACTAATTAAGGGGTATCCTTTGAAGGGTGTAACGGACCCGCTCTAATAAATCCTAAAGCAAGGTGGGGGCGCGTGGACGGAGAAAGGGTGCTGGTGCCAATGAAGGAGAAGAGCGGCTTCTCGCTTCGTAATTCTCGATGCCTCACATCTACGCTCTCGCCCCCCTTTTTACGCGAAATGCTCGCGGCACACACACACACACACACCAACTTTCACCTGCCGCTCTACTGGGCCCTGGCTGTCATTGTTTCTCCTCCTTCTAGCCGCTTCCTCTCAATGCCCTGTGGGCCCACGTCTTCAATAGATTCTCTTAGCGCCGGGGACGGCATATCAGGTGCGACAGAGGGCTCCCCGTTTTGGTTTTTCATTTGTTTCATTTTCTTTTTTTTCCTGGCTTTTTCATGCGAAAAAAATCATCAATCCCGCACGAAACTAATTTTGAATACCTCGATGTGACAAATCCAACATGGAAATCATTTGTAATTTGAACACAGAATTCAAGAGATAAAACATTTCGCAAAAAGATTCTACCAAAGAGAAACACGGTCAGGTTGCAACAAGAGTGCGCCACTAGTCCTTTGGTCATAATTACTATCTTGCTAAGTTCAGTTGTCATAACTGTTCGGCATCCACAGACCATCCTGACCGACGGTCATAATTTTTCTTAATATGTCCTTGAGTTTATTCGAGACTTGAGCAAAACTCAGATTGGAGAAGAATATGGTCCCTGGGTTCCCTTTATTGCAACTATGTTCTTTTTTACCTTGGAAAATTATAGAGTTACCCCTTGGGCGACTTTTGAAAGGGGTACCCCTTAATCCATGATTTCAGTCAAATTGACGTTGAAAACGCAAAGGAGGAGGCATCAGACGAGTTAATTGGGCCAACCCATTTTTAGTTTTGAAATTTTGTTCACATTTTAAGAAAATGTTTTGAATTTCGAAAATATTCATATTTTTACAAAGAATGTTCAAAGCTTCAAAAAAATAATCAAAATGTCAAGTTTTTTTACATTACATAAAATGTTTCAATTCCAAACATGAAAAATGATCAAAAATAAAAACTAAATTATCCAAAAAAAATTGCTTTTCCAACAATGTTTCAATTTTTTTCCAGAAAATGTTCTCAAATTTTCTATAACGCTTGCTACAATACCATGTTCCAGCATTGCTCGGTCGATCTCTACAGTCCTGGATGTAGAGATAATGTGCATTTCCCGCATGCTTCCCTGTGCTACTAATGGGTCAGTCCACTCAGGACCCCCCCCCCCCCCCCCCCCCACCCGGCCCCTACGAAAGGGCGACTACTTGTTGCAATGAGCGTCATATAGGAGCTCCCGGGATCGTGTCTACACATTCTTTTTCTTGTTTTTTTTACTACCATTCCAATTTTAGGACCAGATCTTATTCCCGGCATGGGACGGGGAATAGTGATCAAACGCACCGCCCCCCTAATGAAACGCCTACTATATGGGCTAGCCTATTGATGTTTCCTCCAACTTACCAGTTTCGAGAAGTTTCTAGGAACTTCCCTGAAATGGTTTTTCCTTTTCAAATTTTTCTTTCAATTTTAAGTTTTTTTGTTTCTTATTCATTTATTTTACAATTTTCTTCCATTTTTTCATTTCCTGAAAATTTTAGAACAAAAGGAACATTTTCTGAAATTTCGGAATACTTTTTTATTGTTCAACATTTTTTGAAATTCGAGAACATTTTCTAAAGTCTAGAAATGTTTTTATTATTAATAATATTTTAAAATACAAACCAAATATAAAATTTATTTTTCTTCTGAAAAAATATATAAAAAATAAAAAACTACCATACTGTTCTTTTGATTTCCTTTTTATTATTTATTTTCTTTCATTTTTTTTAAAAAACGCAACTTTTCAGATGAAAATGATCGCACTCTTGAAAAAATATTTGCGCTTTTGAAATATAATGTTCTATTCTTCCAAAAATATTCGTAGTTTTGAAATTTGTTTACATTCTGATAAAAAGTTCCAAATTTCGAAAAATATTCATACTTTACAAAGAGTGTTCAAAGTTTCAAACAATAATAAAAAATTAAGTTTTATTTACATTTTAAAAAAATGGATTCCAAATAATGTTCATTCTTTAGGAAAAAGGAATAAAAAATAAAAAGGAAATTATCACATTTTCAAAATTTGTCGCATTTCCAAAAAATGTTCTGATTTTTTTCCAAAAAATGTTCAGATTTTCTATAACATTTGCTACAATGCCTAACTTCAAGATGGATGGTTGTGGTAATGATGGTGATGATGGCTCTGGAGATGAGATTGGAAACGGCGGGGGTAGGGTTGAAAGATGGTTCGGGTGCTCTGTTTTGGGAAGATTGTCACTATTGCGCCTATAATTTTTCTTGTTGATTTGTTTCTTTCACCAAACTTCGTGTTTCCTAGTACGTGATGATTCGCTTCGATATTTCGACTCTTTTCCCACGGAAACACATTAAACAAAGGATTTCGTGATCTCTTGCATTCATTAGTCATTAGTGACAATCTCGGAGCAATTTTCTCATAAATTCTAGGGTTATTCATTTTAACAACGGTGTGATGAGCACAAAAATATCATTTATCAGATCATTGCTCTCCAACACGAATAATGAACGGCAAATGATAAAGAAATGACAAAAGAGAGACAAAAAAACTAGGGTAAAATAGTATATGTGCTTGCGTTTGTGTTTTTTAATTGGCCATCACCTCTAATCTATAGGGTAGAATTCTGCTGTGTGTAGTGCACTATGTTGGTTGTAACTTTTGCGTATGATCTTGGATTGAGATGATTCAAAAAGCAAAAGCGTTTGTCTCGACGGGACAAAGACTTTTTATGCGGAACACTTATCCATTTGAGTCCATCTTAATCACATTTTTTTCCATGCCAAAATGTGACATCAACACAAATCCTCTACTATGCTTATAAGGATATTACCTTGAGGAGTTAACACCTTCAGATTCCAGTTGTCCTCCGAAATATTTATCTGATTTCTATTCCCCACTCGCCATATTTATATATCCTCTTTTGGAACACTCTAAGAACAACTCTAACAGATCCCCTAAAAATAAAGGAGGATCGGTCGAGTAAACCTTTAGTGAAGTATTTTTACTCAACTAAGTTTTGGCCGGACCTAGCCGATCCCCTAAATATAATGGAGTATTCTTTTCATTTGCATTTCATTTTCGGCAAATATAATGGAGTATTTTTTTTCATTTGCATTTCATTTTTGGCTACCGAAAAAAATTCATTGCTTCTTTATTTCATTAAACGACATTTCAATACATTGGACTGCATAATTCACACATTCCTCGCTACGAGAATGAAATCAAAGAAACAAGAACCACAAATAGACACTTTAATAGATATCCAACTTTCATAATTAGTCCCACTAGTTGGATTAATATATTTTTCTATGTCTTAGTTGTTGATTCTCTCTATTGACTTCTCAAGCTTGCACCCTTATTTCTTCTTCGGTTCCGATGAATACGATATTGCGTTGCATCTAATCTCATCTCTAGTCCCTACTCTAGCAAGGAGTGCATGAACATCTATCAAATTATGTGCTATCAATAGATCGATGTAATATTCTTCCTCAAACCACATCTTGCATCCATCCTACACACAAATTTGAGCAAACAATGAGCTACAAATTGCACTGAATCCGATGAACAACCGAATCAAAACTCGCACTCATCCCATCATTTTTGCACTTGAAGAACGTCCATCCGGGATGTTTCGGCGTGGTCGAAACTCGGCGCACCACCTGCCGCCGGCAGTCGTCACACTTTATGACCGGCAACACGGAGCCAACGAGCTGTTGCACCGGATCCGACAGGCAACCCAATTTTTACTCCTCTAACTGGTTAGAAATGCCCTAAACCAGCTAACTGAAATTCCTCTTCACCATTCTCGGTCTTCTAAAACAGAGTAATTATAGTGAACTAACTTGTTGAATGAGGGCGAACTAACTTGCACAATTAATGTGGATATATCATATCGATCGTACGTGGCCATGTATTAGCTCACTGACTAACGTCTACCCAAGCAAGGCCTTGCGTATGCTAGTAGGAGCTACTCCTTCCCTCGCATTCCAGCGTGGTAGATCGATGGAAGCTAGCAGGTCGTCCTCGTTGCTTCCGGCGGCTCTCCTCCTGGCCCTGAGCCTCCTCCTGAGCCACCGCGCCGGCTCCAGCCCTCCGCCGGACGCGGTGACCTGCGCCCGCGGCACGTCCGCCTGCACCCTCGCCAACGTCTACGGCTCCTTCCCGGACCGCACCGCCTGCCGCGCCGCCGACGCCGCGTTCCCGCGCACCGAGGCCGAGCTGGTGGCCGCCGTGGCGGCCGCGGCGGCGACCAAGCGCAAGGTGAAGGCGGTCCCTAGGCACTCCCACAGCTTCCCCAAGCTGGCCTGCCCGGGCGGCCGCAAGGGCACCATCATCAGCACGGCGCGGCTCAACCGGACGGTCAGCGTCGACGCCGCCACAGGGCTGATAACCGTGGAGGGCGGCATGGTGCTCCGCGACCTGATCCGCGCCGCCGCCGCCGCGGGGCTCGCGCTGCCGCACTCGCCCTACTGGTACGGCGTCAGCATCGGGGGCCTGCTGGCCACGGGCGCGCACGGGAGCTCGCTCTGGGGGAAGGGCAGCGCCGTGCACGAGTACGTGGTCGGGATGAGGATCGTGACGCCGGCGCCGGCGAGCCAGGGGTTCGCGGTGGTCAGGGAGCTCGGCGCCGACCACCCGGACCTGGACGCGGCCAAGGTCTCGCTCGGCGTCCTTGGCGTCGTCTCCCAGGTACGTACGTGGCTAGTCCTACACGTACGTGTAGTAGTTGCCAATGCGCATGCATGCCAATGTGCTGAAGCGAGTCTTGTGTCACTTTGCTTGCCTACGAAAGCTTGTCTGACTTGCTACATCCATCCATCCATCCATCCATCCATCCATCCATCCATCCATCCATACATACATACATACATACATACATACATACATACATACACACATACATACATACTACATACATACATACACACACCGGTGAATTTTTGTATATATCGTTTCGATGTACACAAATCTTATGTGTGTGTAATGCTCCAATAAAACAAATGTCACTAGACAGGGTAATCCCATCCTTATGTGTGTTGTGTGTCATGCTTGCTCAGGTTACTCTGCAGTTGCAACCGATGTTCAAGCGGTCCGTCACGTTCTTGGAGCGCGACGACTCGGACTTGGCAGCGCAGGTGGCCGTGTGGGGCCATCTGCACGAGTTCGGCGACATGACATGGCTGCCACGCCAGGGGAAGGTCATCTACCGCGAGGATGACCGTGTCGATGTCTCGTCGCCCGGCGATGGCCTCAACGACTACCTCGGCTTCCGCTCCTTCCCGATGCTGGGGCTCATCATCGCAAGAGTCGCGGAGGAGCATGTGGAGGAAAGCAACGACATGGCACGGTGCCTAGCCGCGGGGGTGCTGCCTGCATCATTCCCCATGCAGGCGTATGGCTTCACGAACGACGGTTCCTCCTTCACGGGATACCCGGTGGTCGGGTACCAGCACCGCATCCAGACGTCCGGCTCATGCATCGATGCCAAGGACAACCTGCTCCGCTCCTCATGCCCATGGGACCCACGCGTCCGGAGCCTCTTCTTCTACAACACTGGCTTCAGCGTCACGCTCTCCAAAGCCCCAACGTTGGTCGCCGACATGCAACGACTCCGCGACCTCAACCCGCGCGCCCTATGCAGCCTCGACGCGAAGATGGGCGTGCTCATCCGCTACGTTGGGGCCTCCTCCGCCTACCTCGGCAAGACGGAGGACTCGGTCAACTTTGACTTCACCTACTACCGGAGCTACACCCAAGGCAGGCCGCGTGCTCACTCTGATGTGATCGATGAGCTCGAACAAATGGCTTTGCGCAAGTATGGAGCAGTCCCGCAATGGGGCAAGAACCGCAACTTCGCCTTCGACGGCGCCATCGCCAAGTACGCAAAGGCCGGCGAGTTCCTCAAAGTGAAGGAGAGGTACGACCCAGACGGGCTCTTCTCTAGCGAGTGGAGCGACCACGTGCTCGGCATCGATGGTAGCCCCAACATAGTCCAAAAGGGTTGCGCCATCGAAGGGCTTTGCATATGCTCTCACGACTCGCACTGCGCGCCAGAACAAGGCTATTACTGTCGGCCTGGAAAGGTGTATACGGAGGCAAGGGTATGCTCCTTCCGACCCACCGCACACCGCGACCACAACGACGAAATATGAATCTGATCATGGATGGGTCAAGAAGCGGTGCGATCTAATGTTGAATTAGTATGCTTTTGTAAGCGGTGTCTTAATTTACTTTATTTTCTTCCACATAGTTATCTAAGTGCATTTTTTTCGTTCATAAATAGGTTTATGGGGAGTGCTTCGGTACAACCCCCTAAAACGTATAGTGGGTAGTATGGTAATTTCACATTAGGTATAGGAATACCCACCCGACACCAAACGTCGCGCGCGACGTCGTACGCCCGCCCGCGTATGCCGCACCCTCGCTGTACGCCCGCCCGCCCGCGTACCCGCACCCGTCGCCGTACGCCCTCACGTCTCGACGTTGGCGTCGACAGTTGTTGGAGGAAAAAAAAGACACGGTAGCCGCCGACGCCCGCCGTCGAAACCCTGAACCCTAACGCATCCACGCCGTCTCCACGTTGGCCCCCATCTGCACGAAGTCGCCGTCGCCCGAGTCGCGGCCCAAACAGGCTGCCGCGCGTGCCCCGGCGCCTTTACCGCTGCCGGCGCGCGTGCCCGCCGCCGCATTCCATTCCCGTCGCCCAGATGGCCGCCCACCCGCGATCTACGTCGCCGCCTCCCTCCACGCACTACGCCTACTACGACCAGCCATCGTCCTCACGCCGTCGACACCTGCCTCCGCCGGCCAGCAACGTCACGCCGTCATCACGTTCGTCATCGGAGGAAATGGATCCGGCTGAAATCCTCGCCGCCGTGCAAGAGGTTGGTTTGAGACATTGTTGTGCTTGATAAAATAGTTGTTTTAGGGATGATGTTACACGGCGTTTGATTCATCGTACAATTTTTTTAACTATATATAGTTAGAGGAGGAGGGAGATTATGATGGCGATGATTACAGCAAGGACAACGAAACCTCGTCACGGAATATGGATGAACCTCGTGAGGAGAACTACATGAGTTTGGATGAATCTTATAGTGGCAATGTAAGTGTGATCAATGTTGATAAAATAATAAATATGAGGGGGTAAATATGATAGACCGCACGGAAAATTTAATATTTTTTTGCATGATGCAGCGACATGGCGATGATGATGATGATATGGATATAGATGATTCATTTGCTGAAAGTGCACTCCGGGTATGTTATTAATAAAATCAGAGAAGAAATGACATAATAACCATATGAGCGCTTACATTTTTTTTTTGCAATGCGCGCAGATGGACGTGGACGGGGACTTTGTGAGGAATATTGTGGACGATGAAAGTGACAAATCGCACGTTGATGCATCTCATGATGACAGCTCCAGCAAAGTAAGTTTTGAAACTTACATCACTACAGTACATTTTAAAATTATAACTGACTGACATAAATGGTTTAATGCATTAATTTACAGGGAGATGTAGATGGTACAAGCGGGAATGATGAGCATGTTGGTGATGATCTGTTTAATTTTGACATCGGATTTGATGAATATCAGCAAGAATCATTGGACATGCATTGGAAGGTCATGAGGAAGACGTTCAAGTCACTAGGAGATGCTTACAATTTCTATAATCAGTATGCGTACGAGCGTGGTTTCAGCGTAAGAAAGGACTCACTGAAATATTCGAAAGGTCCTGAGGCAACTAAGCGCTTGAGAAAGTATGTGTGTGCGAGAGCTGGGAAACGACAGGCAAAACATTGTACAATGGAAGGCAGGACCCGCAGGCTGAGAGGGGAGACTCGTTGCTTCTGCGATGCGCATATAACTTTGAAACTTGATAAAGAGCGTGACGTTTGGTATGTCAGCAGTTTCAATGATGATCACAGTCACGTTCTAGCTAGACCGGATGAAGTCACGTTTCTTCGGTCTCACCAATCAGATGAAAGAATATCAGAAGGCTGAGATCTTAACCATGGCAGGTGCTGGAATCTGGAAACATATGATTTATGATCAACTCGTTGCGCGCTCCGGTCATATGCAAAGGCTGGTTTTGGGAGGAAGAAGCTTTATAACATGTGTTATAGAGAAAAAATGAAGTTGCTTGCACAAGGTGATGCAGACACTGCCATTGGGATCATGATGGCCAGAAAAGAGAGAGATCCAGATTTCTTCTTTGAGCACACCGTCGATGATGAAGGAAGGCTGAAAAACATATTCTGGTGTGATTCTCAATCACGTCGAGACTATGTTGACTATGGTGATGTGACAGTCTTCGACATCACATACAGGATGAATAGGTATGGCATGCAATTTATACCTTTTGTCGGTCTGAACAACCACCGTTGCACCACGGTATTCGGTTGTGCTCTTGTGTCTGATGAGACGGAAGATACATATGTCTGGCTGCTTCAGACGTTTTTGAGGGCTCACTGTCAGAAGAGGCCCAGGTCAGTAATACTGATGGAGATGCAGCTATGATTAAGGCCATAAGAAAGGTACTTTCGGAGGTTTGGCATCGTCTTTGCTCGTGGCATATTGAGAAGAACATGCAGAAACACCTTCATCATAAGTCTCTAAAGGAGTTCAGGTCTCTACTTTATTATGCCACTTCAAAAAAGGTATTTGAGGAGAGATGGGCAGCGTTTACCACCAAATGGCAGCCGGAGAAAACAAAGACATGGTTACGTAGGATGTACAAGAAGAAAAGGCTTTGGGCTGCATCATATCTGTCAGGTGGGTTTTTCTTAGGTATGAGAAGTAACCAGTGAAGTGAGAGTCTGAATTCATGCCTTCACTTGCATCTAGACTCCGGTATGACTATTGTTGATATGATTGTGCACTACGAGAACTGCATAGTTCGTCTCCGTGAGAATGAGGCGCATGACGATTACACAAACTCACAGACAGTTCCAGTACCAGTATTGGATGAGTGTAAAGATATTGAGAAATCAGCTGCCCGTGAGTTCACTGCGGCAAACTTTTATATCTTGTAGGAAGATATGAAGAAGGCACGGGAGCTAGAGGTCCTTGAGAGACTGAGAGGAGCAGACACTCACAGATTCATACTGACATGGAAGGAAAATAGAGATATCAGATTCACTGTGGACTACACCCCAGGTAACTTAGAAGAAACTGTGAAGTGCAGTTGCAGAAGCATGTATCGCAAAGGACTTCCTTGCAAACATATTCTTAACATTCTGATTCAGCTACGCTTACGTGAGATACCTAAGTGTTTAGTACTGCGGAGGTTGAGCCAAGTTGCAAGGGGTGGACTTCCCGTGAAGCGCACTAGCGATCTGTTTGCATGGGGATGGGCAGGTGCAGGGGACAGAGCTAGGTACAGCGAGTTGACTATCTTATCTGCTGAAGCAACTCATAAAGCATGCCATAAACCATTTTTATTCGACAAGTTGAAGGCGTCTCTGAGGGACATAATAGATAATGATTACACTGAGGAGGATGAGCCTGGTGCGGAGGTACAGTTTGTGAACGACGATGCATTCGAGCCTAATCAAGATCATGGTCTTGTTCGTGATCCCGCAAAAGTTAACACCAAATGCGCACCAAAACAGAATGCTAAAGGCCGCGGTAAGGATGGTCCTGATGTCACTAAAAATGGGCTACCAAAAGCTTTTGATGAGAAAAGCATACGTCAATGTGGACAGTGCGGTGTTGCGGGTCATTATAAGTCCACGTGCCTCAAAATCCTAAGTATGATTTTCTTATGTTATTGTATATCTTATTGTTCAAACCGAATTTATTTGTTCATTGTGAATTAACACATATCTTATTGTTATGTAGGAACTTTGCTTAACTTGTGGAGTATGGAAGATTGGTTCACCCTTTGATTGAAGACAGTTTTATTATGGATGGCTATGGAAGATCGTTCCACCCTTTCATTGAAGACAGTTTTTTAATGTTTTATACATTTGATCTTTAATAATTGTTATAATATGTTATATGAACTTATTTTACTTCGTTGATGTCAGACTATTTTGTTTTGATGACAGACTATGTAATGCAAGAAGGAGTTTTACTTTGTTTATTTTGATGTGTTAATTTTTACTGTTAATTTTGTGCAAGTCGCTGTTGTTTATTTTGACGTGCTCATTTTTGCATAGTACGACCGTCGCTGTTTACTGTATATTTTCTGCATTGCACGGTCGCCGTCGCTTAGAACGTCGTCATTTAAAAAAAAACACCCGACACGTGCGCCGGCGGCACTGTCCCACAGTGGCAGCGTCGGCCGGCGGCACTGTCCCACAGGGCAGAGTCGGACGGCGGCAGCAGTATAAGGCAACGAAAGGAGTTCGATAGCCTATGTGCCGCCGGGTATATAAGCCGGTCGTCGCGCGCTCCATCGGCCGAGGTGGGACTAAACATCCCAAGTCGCCCCGCGTAGAACTTGGGCCGTCGTCGCGCCGCGTGCTACTTGGGCCGTCGTCGCGCCGTGGGCGGAAACAATGATATTGGGCCGGCCCACGCGGTCACGTGCGTCGCTGCAGGCACGGCGGCTGCGATAGCTAAGTTTTAGTCCCACCTCGCCCGACGGAGCGCGCGACGACCAGCTTTTATACCCGGCGACGCACTTGCAGTCGAGCGTCTTTGATTAGTTATGCTACCCGTCGTTCGACGCTGCCCTGTTGGACAGTGCCGTCGGTCCTGTCTGACGTCAGACTGGCCGGCGCACTTGTCGGCAATTTTTTTTTGTAGAAAAGGAAATTAAGAACATCGGTGTTATAATAAGCGACGGCGACAGTGCTTTAAAGTGCATAATAAATATATGTACATTTTTTTAACATTGAGCAGTACAGGAAAACAACTTGACGACTGCACAACTATAAATATGAAGATTTCAAATGTAAAGACAATGGCATGAAGACAACATAATAATCCAAATGTCATTCTCGACTTAAATATTCAAAATAGTAGTGTCTTCTTCATCACAAGACATGATAGTCGAAATAAATGTAAACATTATTTGAGCCTACAAAATTTTCTTCTACAAAATTTTTGGCACATTTATTTCTTCTTTGCAAGCCGGGTAACTTTGTCCTTCACATCGTTGAGCGTATTTCTCTCCAAAAAAATAAGCTGCGCAATCATTAAGTCCCTCGATTTATCAATTGACCCCTGTTAGAACTTCATATTAGTACAATTCAAATAGTATTACATAATGAATTTAATTGAATATAAGCATTTGAAAAAAAACCAGACCTGAGAAAAATGGCTTGTCCATTTTTCACCGTTCCAATATTGAAAGCATCGAAGAACAAATATTCCACATGAATTGCTGGTCCGTACAAACAACAGTTTATAAGTTCGCATTTGAGGTAAGATATTAAAACAATATGAAAGTATTTACTCACCCGTCATCTTGTTGTGGGATGTTATACGTTTTGGTAGGCCAGGTAGACACATCCGGAAAATTCACAGCACCGCTCGCATTCGCATCACGTATGTCATATCCAAGTTGATTTTTCTATTCATATACATAATAGCACGAAAAGAATTTAACATAGTTCAATTACTAAATGATAATTTCAATATGCTCATGTAAATTTATGCCGTACCAGCTCCTCAACTTTTTCTGTAATTTCACTGTCAAGTTCGGGTCCCATCAAAGAATCAAGAACCTGGAACTCTTCCTTCGGGCGATGCATGACAACCGAAACCCAGTGGGTATTTCCCTTATTAAGAGGAATATAAAGCTGCATCACAACGAAAATATGATGCAAGCAACATATACTATCTTATTATTTATATCCCATATATGCATACTTTAAGGCAATTGAACTTACCTTATCTTTTTTAAAATACTCATCGGTGCATCTATTCAAGGGTCCATTCTTCTTCGCCACAACTTCCTTGTCATTTTTTCCTCCCTGGGTGTCCGGTCTAAATTCAAGTAACCAATTGACCAGCCAGGTCGGCATTATATGACGATCTTCACCAACAACTCCCAACAGATACGACGAATAAGCATTGATAACCTGAAAATAATTTAAATGATGTATAACAATTCTAATTTGCATTGAATGCTAATAGAAAACATAACAATAACTTACATCACCGGTTAGCCATTGATGATCAAGAATCTTACAAGCCCTCTCTGCACTCAGACCTTCGCGCATGCCATCATTGAATATTTCCTTCTTTCTATGTTTTGCTGACCGTTGATAAGCACGAACAAACTTAACACTAGCTTTAATCACATCGTATTCTTCTTCAAAGACTTCTTTCTCGAATAGTTCTGCAATACATGACGGTAATATGTTAATAATTCAATGATAAGTAGTAATTTTAGCTCGAAAATAATATGATAAAACTCACTTGCTTTTGCTGAACACTTTGCACGCTTTGTAGGTATAACGGGAATATAAGGAGACTTTATAAGGTTTGATCGTCTCCGCTTCCGTTTCCCTACACCCTTCTCCTCTACCTCATCTTCTCCAATACAATCTACCGATCCACGTGATGCGATTTCATCTGTTCCTAAAGATGTAACGGATTTCTCATCAGATACCTCAGGAACTTCGATAGGATCTTCTTCATCACCCTTGAAACTATCGAAATATTCAGATGTGCAATAATAAGATGTCTTCTCTTCAGAATCATTAATATCATCTTCATCATCCTCTTGCACATTCTTTTTTCCCGGTGTTTCGAAATTGTCCACGTCAGGATTATATACAAATTCCTTACGAGGTTTTCCACCATAGTTTCTACTTTCATTATTTTCACCATACTCATTCTCTTCTTCTTTTTCACTATCACCAGCTTTGTAAAATACAGCGCTTTTGTTCAATTTCCCTATGACCCTCTGTGATTAAAAATTAGTTGTAATTAGTTATGTGACACATCGAAAACCATTGTGAACGGCAAAATCAGAAAACTTGTACCTGTGCGCATAGCTCCGGCATACGAAGCATATCCTTACGAATGTGCTTCAGCTCAGTCAAAATCCGATCCATAATAGGGTTCTGGGTAGCTGAAGCCTCAGATGTACTCATACCTGTTCTCCTCCAGTAATGTTAGACTTTCTTGTACTGGATTTCTTGTTCTTTTCAGCCTGTTCCATTCTTATTTTGTTTAAGCGGTACTCTTCAGTAATGGTGTCATCGATCTACAACATAAAGAATCATACAATCATATTTAATTAATAATTAATTGCAGACTTTAAATGGAAAAATAAATATTTAACGTATTACCATTCCAACACCACGACCATTTTGAAAGTCGTACTTGTCTCTTTTCTCCGTTGCCGCTTCTGTCCAATTCCTCATCAAGGGGCTCAACAACGCTAAAGGATCATACTTTGGACCGGTGCTTGGCTGCACCTTCTCCCAATATAGATACTGCAAAACAAACACACAACCATTTAGGATGTGTTACACTATTATTACATAATACAACTATTCAATTTAAAAAGTAAATCATACCTGCAGAAGTGCTAGGTTGCCACGTGGCCATTCCCTAACACGACCGGGCTGCAAGACCGTACCAATCTCCGACAAACAAAACCGCAAAGTGAATGCGCCAGTTGAACTTTTTTATCTGCCTGACATCTTGCACTAGTGCATAATAATTCTTCGGAATGTACTCATCAGACACTGGTGCAATTATAGTCCCTAACAGGACGAGAAACGCCATCCGAACAAATTCATCGTCCGCGTTTTTATTTCTCACAATCTTCTCAATAAGATCATCAATCAATATTTTACCATTCTTCTTGTTAACAAACTAGCTGGAATTTTTTTATTGCTTTGCCTTGGTCCATACTCAAAAAACTAGAAACATCAACTCCTCCATTCTTCAAACCAAATATAGCAAACACATCATCAGGCCTCAATGAAATCAACCCTTTTTTCCGGCTGCCTCTTGCACCATGAATTTTTTACTGCTAGGATTGTAACCTTGAATCATAAGCACAAGCAAATTATCACGCATCTTGACCGAAGGTATTCGTAACATGCCCTCCATCTCCGTTTCGTAAAACGTAAATCGCTGACTTGATGTTAATTTATTAACAAGAGTAACCCATTTTTCTACAGAACATGCAATCACACCATCGATGTCCATACTGCATATAAAAATATCTATGTGACGTTGCACGCAGCTAATGTGTTATATAGTGTTGAAAATTTTAAAATATATACCTGCCCGACGGCGACTACATCGGGCGACGGCGATCACAGCGGCTGACGGCGGCGTCTGACGGCGTGTTCACAACCGACGCTGACGGCGAGTGGTGACGTCGGCCGCTGACGACCGGCGCTGACGGAGGGTGGTGACGTCGACTATTGCTGGGTGACGACGGGCGTTGACGGCGGGCGTTGACGACCGACACTGACGGCGGGTGGTGACGTTCACTAGTGCGGGCTGACGGCGGCGCGACGCTGTCGGGCGGGGAACGACAGTGTGGGCGGCGGGCGACGGGGATCAGATCGGGCGCGTCGTCGGCACGTACGACGCAAAAAGGGCATGCGCGACGTGATTGGGCGACGTGCGCGTTTGTCGGGAATATTCCCTCGGATAGCGACGGCTCGTGCAGATATTGGGTAGATATTTTGCTGCGTCGGGCCCGCGGCGATTATTAAGTGGGCGACGGCCAGTCTACAATATTGAATATGTATTTATTTATTTATTTGTATAATTTTGTCATTTAGTGTATTTTTTATAAACTTTGCACGAAAAACAAACATGTTTTGTGCCCAATTTTTTTTCATGGGCCATAGTGACATGCAGGACACGCACGCAAAAATTTGCCGCGTTTCGAGTCCGTATGGATTTTCTACGATTTTCCGGGCCGAAAACCCCTAAAATACTGCCCGGACGTGACGCAACTTGCGTTCGTTGTCCGGTTTTGTTCATTTTGGCCGTGGGGTGCCCGGGTGGGGCCCCACACGCGCAGCCAAAAGTTGGGTGCATTCCGTGAAACCGCTCAGGTACTTGCTGTGGAAGGGGGTGGTTGCGGTATGGCCGGAGGGGACCCTCGGTCGCACGTCTCCGCTTCGCATCCGCCAAACGTGCCCAATTTTTTTTCACGGGCCACAGTGACCATGCAGGGCACACACGCAAAAATTTGCCGCGTTTCGAGTCCGTATGGATTTTCTACGATTTTCCGGGCCGAAAACCCCTAAAATACTGCCCGGACGTGACGCAACTTGCGTTCGTTGTCGGATTTTGTTCATTTTGGCCGTGGGTGCACCTAACCCACCTACTCACTCATCAATTACGGTGTTCAGCTGACTTGCACAGAAAGACCCCTATTGTTTAGTAATTTGGCGCCCCATCTTTTGATTGACTGTTGTCAACTAATCTTTTCAATGTTCAATTCTACTCTATGTTAGAACATTTCTGTGAATGCTATTTCGATCTAAGTGGTCCTATTCTCTGTCCCGTGCTAGGAAGCATTACTCCTCTTTTCATTCCAAATTCTTCAATAAGACCGATACGATTGATTGGTCTGTGTGTTTCTCTTATTACTTTTTTGTATCCCACTGTTCCTCGGATACAATTCGATCCTTCTACGGCCAAATCTCAATTTGTGGAAAGCCTTCGATGGCTTCCCGGGTGGGGCCCCACACACGCTGCCAAAAGTTGGGTGCATTCCGTGAAACTGCTCAGGTACTTGCTGTGGAAGGGGGTGGTTGTGGTATGGCCGGAGGGGACCCTCGGTCGCACGTCTCCGCTTCGCATCCGCCAAACGTGCCCAATTTTTTTTTACAGGCCACAGTGACCATGCAGGGCACGCACGCAAAAATTTGCCGCGTTTCGAGTCCGTATGGATTTTCTACGATTTTCCGGGCCGAAAACCCCTAAAATTTTGTCACGTCTCGCGTTTCCAGAAAATTCATAAATGTTAATGAATTTAAAACTATTTCAGATAATGTTAATGAATTTAAAAATTCTCGGATTCATAAATATTAATGAATTTAAAATTATTTCAGAAAATGTTAATCAATGAATTACAATATCTCACCTTTTTGATTATTTTTTAATTTGTTAAATTTTTTATTTCTTAATTTTCATTTTTTCATCCACCGGGCTTTACTATATGCACATATTTTAACAACATCTGAACATTTCTAAAACACTTTATAAACATTTAGAAACACTTTTGACTTTTTATTCAGTTTTCTTTTATATTTTATGTGTTTTCATGATTTTTTTGCTACAATTTTTAGATAATTGCATACCTTATTTTGTGCTATGTATATTCGATGGAATTTTTTTAAATATATTTTGAACATTTTTATGCATGGGTCGGAAAATTTTCAAATTTTTGTCAAAATAAGCGTTCAATATTTTGCTAATTTTTTGAACAAACTTTGAAGACAAATTAAAACAACATTCGAACAAACTTGATTGAACATAGATATATTTTACATAGTCCATTAAACACTATGGAAACGAAACGAGTTCATCCTAACATAAATGATTCATAGTTCATACTTAGAACATTTAAAAAAACAACTACTCCTCCTCGTCGTCGCTACCCAGCAGATCGATGACCGCACTGTCACCGTCGTCACCGCCGTCGTCGTCGTCGCTGACCTGGGCTAGCCGCTCCCAGTCGATGTCGTCTTCATCCGACGACTCTGCCGCCTCCGCCTCCGCTTGCGGGACCACCGGCGGAATCGCAGCCGCCGCCTGGATCGCTGCCGCCTGCTCAGCGGCCTCCCTCGCAGCCGCCGCCGCCTCTGCAGCCGCCGCTGCAGCCACCGACGCCCGCAGGGCGACGAGGTAACCCGACATATCGTCGGGATCGCCGTCCTCCCGAAGAACCAACTGCTCCGGCGGCAGTTCCACCTCCCGCGGGGCGGGGGGATCTGAAAGTGCGTTATATCGACTAGAGGGGGGGTGAATAGGGGATTTTTATGAAAGTATTCAAAACGTGGAAGTTATGAAGACAAACGATAGAAATAAACCTATTACCATGCAGCGGAAGGTAGACTACACTAGGCAAGCCATAGTCAAGTATTCAATGAAGTGAAAGCACAATGACTTAATAGCAGCAATGTAGTAAGGATCAGGTTGGAAGATATTATGAAGCCATACAGAACATGCAGTCACTCAGTGAAGACAAAAGATAGTGCAAACATACAATGACTTCACAAGGAGAAACGGTAAGTAAAGGGAAGGGAAGATGAAACCAGTGACTCGTTGAAGACAATGATTTGTTGGACCAGTTCCAGTTGCTGTGACAATTGTACGTCTGGTTGGGGCGGCTAGGTATTTAAACCTTAGGACACACAGTCCCGGACACCCAGTCCTGAACACGCAGCTCAGGACACCCAGTCCTCACCGTAATCCCCTTGAGCTAAGGTCACACAGACCTCGCCCAATCACTCTGGTAAGTCTTCAAGGTAGACTCCCAAACCTTCACAGACTTCGTTCACCGGCAATCCACAATGTCTCTTGGATGCTCAGAACGCGACGCCTAACTGGCTGGAGGATGCACAGTCCTCAAGTGTAATAAGTCTTCAGATCACACAGACAAGAAGACTTAAGTGATGCCCAATTCTCTCTGGCTCTGGGTGGTTAGGGCTTTATCCTCGCAAGGAATTCTCTCTCAAAGGCTTCGAGGTGGGTTGCTCTCAAACGACAAAAGCCGTACTCTCAATCTGAGCAGCCAACCGTTTATGGTTGTGGGGGGTGGGCTATTTATAGCCACTTGGCAACCCGACCTGATTTGTCTGAAATGACCCTGGGTCACTAAGGAACTGACACGTGTTCCAACGGTCAGATTTCAAACTCACACGACAACTTTACTTGGGCTACAAGCAAAGCTGACTTGTCCGACTCTGGACAAGATTCGCTCTCATAGTCTTCACTCGAAGACATAGGTTTTTGGTTAGGCGTCACTTCAGTCAGTCTGACTGGTTCTCTTGGACCCCACTTAACAGTACGGTGGTTCCTATGACTCAACACAAAAGAAAAAGAACTACGAAAGATCTAAGTCTTCGAGCTCCATAGGCTTCATGTGGTGTCTTCTCTTGTCATAGTCTTCAATGTGAATATCTTCATATACCACCTTTGACTTCAATGTCTTCATACATTTTTAGGGGTCATCTCTGGTAGGAAAACTGAATCAATGAGGGACTTCTACCTGTGTTATCCTGCAATTCTCACAAACACATTAGTCCCTCAACTAGGTTTGTCGTCAATACTCCAAAACCAACTAGGGGTGGCACTAGATGCACTTACAATCTCCCCCTTTTTGGTGATTGATGACAAACTAGTTGAAGTTTTCAACGGGGAATATAATCTGTGAAATTGTAAAGGATAAGGAATTGTCTTCATAAGTTGCAAGGGCTCCCCCTGAAGATGTGCATATAGGTAATTTGCTTTTGGAATGCAAATGCGCATGGCAGGTTGTACTTGTGGAGATCCACTTCAACTTATGATGACAATCCACTATGCATGTGAAAGTATATGAAGATAATGACATGCATAATGGAAAATGGACGTCTGCAGAATGATCTAAGTGCGGAATTTATCGTCGCACATGCGGAATTTATCATCGCAAAACAAAGTGGCAGATAAGTAGCAGACGACTATCGAGTTTAAGTGTTACAACTCAAAGAACCAAATGTAGCAAAACGAGAGTTGTAAGCACGAAGCAAAATATAAAGCACCCGCCCATATGGACCCGCTTGAAGACTATCAACCTCATATGCTTCTCCCCTTTTTGTCAGTAAGGACCAAAAAGGTTTGAAGACATAGAGCATCTACGCGTTCCCATGCGAAGTAGGTGAAGTAGCAGGGTCGTTGGTGGTGTTTGGCGGTGCTGAAGAGCTTGGAGAAGAGTTGACGCGTGCTGAAGGAGGTGGTGGTGAAGTAGCATCATCTTCATCCTCGATAACTCTGGCAGTCACTGTTGCAGCAGATGAAGAGAACTCAGAGTCTTCAAGGGGTGGAGTTCCTAGCAGCACAGCTCTTCGAGGAGGTGTGGAGTCAAACTTGAATCGCTCAGTGAAGCCATCCTCTTGGAGATCATCTTCAGAACACATCATCGTTAGCCCTTTCCATGTACGGCGACAGGTTTCATGGGAAACGAAAGCATTCTTGGTGGCAAGATTGTGAATGCAATTAACTTCCACCAAGAGGCTTTTCATCTGACGCTTCAGCCAGTCATGATGCCTATCCTGTTTCTGATGAAGAGCCACAAGAAGCTCTTGGTCGTTGAGAACACGAGTGCGCTTCTTGGGTCTTGGAGCAGTTGTACTATCAGTGGCTTCAGTAGACGCAGGGTGTGGTGCACGTGTAGTGCCAGCCAAAGGATACACCCGAGTGACTGCTTCAACTCCTTCAATTTCTGTGAGAAACTCTGATGCTCTGCATTCTGAAGACTTAGAGGTTCCTTTGCAGGCTCAGGATAGATGGCTTCAGTAGAGATATCCACATCAAGCAGAAAAATCCTATGATTGCGAGCAGATGGCTGATATGAGATATCGGAGTGAAGTTTAATTAGTCGCATTACCCATGGGGCGCAGAACTTCAAGCCAAACAGATCAGAACCCGATGCAGCAAGTTGGCGGATGAATAAGTCCTGTGCATTGAAGCATTTTCCATGAAGAATATAGAAGACCAAAGTCTTCATTGCACCCTCAAGCTTGGCATTTGGAGAGTGCCCTTTGATGGGCCAGAGAGTTTGCCTGATGATGTGATAGATGGTTCGTGGCAGATACTCAAGGTCTTCAACGAAGAACTCTGTTGGATAAGCAGCATCTTGGGTCAATGGCTTCATCATGCTGAGCATCTGACTCATATCAGGTTCCGGCCTCTTAAAGATGCTCTCAATAGCTTCACTATGCACCTGATAGCCATGCTCGTAGAGATCGCCAGGAGTGGGCAAACCAGTGAGCTCAATGATGTCAAATGCATTGGCTTCGTGATGAACATTTCCGGTCATCCACTCCAGGACCCAAGTCTTCGGATCTCTGCTGTACCCGCGGATGTGAAGTGTGGCATAGAATTGGAGCAGCAGCTCTTCATTCCAATGCTCTTGGTCAGTAACGAACGGCAGCAGTCCAACTTCCTTGAAGCAATCCAAAGCTTCTTCCAGACAAGGCAGACTAGCTATGGCTTCAATGTCAAGGCGCTTGTGTGGGAAGATGCGACCTTGGTTGTAAAGAATGCATGAGTAATAGCTTCGCTGAGGATAGCTCCAGAACCGATCAGATGATATCCTTTCCCTTGAGTAGGAGTTCCTGGAGCTATCGAAGAATGTGTTGTCTGCCCTGAAGCCATTGATATTGAAGGAGCCAGGTGCTGATGCAGGACCTGGGAACCTTGGCAATCTTGGGATTGGCTTCTGTACCTGAGGCCTGTGGTCAACATGATAGTCGAACTGTGGACCGGCAGCAGACTCAGGAACAGAAGTGACGGGATCAGTGGCTTCGCTGTCTTCTTTTTCCGTTGGGGAGGGCTACACATTAGCTTCATTGGTGGCTGTGGCAGCCGCAAGATTTTCAAGCACGTTCTCCTTGAGAACTGCTTCTTGGTGGGACAGTGGAGTGGCAACTTGTGGGACTTCATCTTCCGCGGCTGATGCAGCCGGATTGTCTTCAGCATAGACTTGAGGCCTTGGACCTTTGCGAAGCCTGCGCAACGTGGGTGACGCCTATGGAGTTGGAGTGGGTTGGGCCTCATAGTCTTCTTCCTCTTGTGGGCGATCTGCCCATGAAGCATCCTGTGCAATTGGCGTCAGTGGATGACCAATGCTGATGAGTTCGCTATTCTGAGGAAGGACTGCACCATCTTCCACATTGTCATGTTGACCAATGTCTTCAGCAACGATGAGATCAGCTGCTGGAAAGTCTTCAGCTTCATGAGCCTCTGTGGAAGCAGGCTCATGGATAGTCAGTTGGCGTTCATGGCGTTCAGCTTCAGGATAGACCATAGAAATGGGTTCAACTATCAAGGGCTCTGTGGGAGCTGCCCGATCTTTCTTGGTCTTCCTCTTCTTCTTGGAGGGGGCAGTTGGAGAGGCTTCAGAATGTTTCCTCTTCCTAGCTTCAGCCTCAGCAGTCCTTGTCTTCTTGAGCTCTAAAGCTGTTGACCGGCTTTTTGGCTTCGAGCCAGTCATTTTACTTGGGAAGACAATAGGAACTGCTTCCTGTCTTGGTGCGTCAGGTTCAGCCGTAGCAGGCTTCTTCTTCTTCTTTGCGACCATCCCGGGGTCGATGCCAGGACGCCCAAGGGCCTTGCGCTTCTCAGCCTCATTATAGGCTTGCACACATCTGTCAGCCAGAGTCTTCATGCGCTCACGCGAACCCTGAGCTTCTGCACGTTTCTTTACAAAGGCTTCCTTGAGCTCGTGCATCATACTCTTGAAGTTCTTCACTTCCTGCACGTTGAGCTTGGCCATATGCTTCTTGAACTGAGCCTTTTCATAGTCAATCTTTTGCTTCAATTCAATAATGCGCTGGGCAATAGCGAGTTCTGAAGCAATGGCGCCTTGGAAGGCGACACTGAGGCCAATTGGTAGCTGCAGATCTTCAAAGCTGATGTTTGGCGTGTCAAACCACTCGTCAATGAAGTTGTGGATGATGGTCACATCAAAGAGAGGTAGATCATTGAAGATTTCTGCTTCTTCTTTGCTCTTGATGAGTTGCTCAAGAGTGTCATCTGCTAGATCTTCATCACTTGACAGATCAATGTCGTCATTGCGCAGAATGGCAGCAGCAGTTAGCTCTTATCCGGTGTGAGGCAGAGGCATCTTGACTTTCTGGGGCTTGGAGATGCGAGATAAGTCTTCGGACTGCACATTGTCTTCAGGAGGTGCAGTTGCCAGTGGCTTCGCCCTTGAGATTTTTGGTGAGGGGGAAGGCTTTGAAGCTTTAGGCTTCTTCATCTTCTTTGTCTTCGACGCTGCAGGAGCTTCTTCTGATTCAGCGTCAGCTGCAGGCTCATTCACTGCAGTCCCTTGAACTAAGATGCGGGTGATGAGGCCTTCAAGGTTGGAGAAAGGACCGATGACATTGGGTTCTGCATCTCGTGTGCCATCTGCCCTTGGTGCTGAGGGACCAGAGTTGAAGTCTAACCCCAAAGTCTTCTTGTTCTGCTTCGCTGAGTTCTGGGAAAACTGGAAGTTGCGCTTGAACAGATTGTCGTCACGACATCATAGTAGTGACGATGGGTGTGCATCAGCTGGCTGTGGCCCACGGACCATGCAGGGATAGAAGCCTTGAGCAATGGCTTCATCTCTGGACCTGGGTAGAAGATTCTTGTATTGGATGTCTCCCCACGGTCTCTTTATGGCATTTTTCTTAGCATATTCTTGGGTTACAAATCGGTATTTGAACCATTGTTCTGCCCAATATCTTCGAATCCATTGGATTCGGGTCTTGCGCTGATTGTAATCCTCTTCAGGATCTGTCTTGTACAGTTCTGAGAGTTCATCTGGCAGATCTCTGGATGTTTCTCCACGACGCTTTCTGCCACCCTTCCTTGCCGCTTTCTCTGAAGCCATAAACTTTAACTTGAAAGGCTTCAACACGTTCAAAGGCTTCAAAGGTTTTCGCTTGCTGGACCAACAGGAACTGGCTTCGGGAGAATTAGTGTGATGCTGTAAGAATTCTGCAAATGAATGCAGACTATGAGAACCAAAGGATTCTCCCACGAACATGTACCTGTGACAGCATTAAGGTGCGAGGGAAGGGGAAGAGGTCATATGCATTCTCAGAAGATTTTGAAGATAAATCAGTTTAGAAGACATTGACCTCATTTTGCGAAGACATTCACTCATAGATAAGGAGTTGGTTCCAGATTTTGTATGAATCCACAGATCAGTACAAGTGAGGAATCTAACTACTTTGTGAAGCATAAGTGAATATACTAGGCATGTTATGAGATGCAGTATGAGAGAGATCTAACTTGTGTGAATAGAAACTGCTTGTGGTAGAAAGTGACAAATCCATAGGATCAACGGTGCTGTAAAAAGGAAGTTTTATTTACCACACTAAGAACTGCTAGACGAAGTGGAAGATGAGGCCGAGTAGTTCGATCTTCCGTGCCCTAACTTGGCAACGAAGGACACCTATGGCGACGGCGGAGAGGACGATGTCCGCGGTCGGCGTGCAGACGGCGTCAGAGAGGTTGCGGCAGCGAAGCGCTTCGTCGCCGGCGTCGTCGAGGGCTAGCGGTGGCGCTAGGGTTCGTGCGAGAGTGGAAGAAGAGATAATGACCGCTGTGAAGTGTGTATTTATAGGTACATGGGCGGCACTGCGCTATTACACAGGTGCCCCTGGCGATTCGCATCTGAGAAACACGTGGCCATTATGCGGAATTTTGGGGTTTGTTCCACGTCCTACGCATGCCTTGATTGTCGGGTGGTCGTTCCTACTTCATGTGGAGGAATGAGCATTGAAAACGGACTTAATGGTTGTCTCTGTATCTTCTGCTGACAAGGACGCAGAGAAGACATTCGATAGTTTCAATAGAATGCATATGATTTGGAGAGATAGAATTTGAGATAGAAAGCATAGAGAGGTTAGGGTCCGATCACATTCACTTAGTTCAAAAGATTCAACAATGAAGACATAGCTATAAGTGAATGCTGTAGAGGACAGAACACTAATATATATATATATATATATATATATATCTATACAATCAACATAGTGAAGATAATCATGAGGATATGTTGAGATCGAAGCCAAACCAAATGTGAAGACATTGCAAGGTAACGTCATGAGTGAAACACTTCAAAATAGAACATTTGGTGGTGGCGTTACCCATCGTATAGGAAGTATTAGACCCAGGCACGACGCACAATTATTGTGGCACTCCAAAGTCAAATTCCACATTAATGTATTCACACTTAGAATGTATGTCTTCATTGATTGAAGATATACTTTACTTCGTGTGTTGCACATCTAAGTCATCAATATGCATAAGGGTTAGGATGTGTGCCTGATCACAGGACATTTGTGGATTCCAGGATATTTAGCTCACACCGTAACTTGCAAAATCTCTTCTCATCCAAGGGCTTGGTGAAGATATCTGCCAATTGCTCTTCAGTGTTGACGTGTATGATATCAATATCTTCCTTCACAACATGATCTCTGAGAAAGTGATGACTAATTTCAATGTGCTTTGTCTTCGAGTGCTGAACTGGGTTGTTGGTGATCTTGATGGCGCTTTCGTTGTTGCAGTAAAGTGGCACTTGCTTCAGATGAATGCCATAGTCCTTGAGTGTTTGCTTCATCCACAGAAGCTGAGCGCAGCAAGATCCAGCAGCAATGTATTCAGATTCAGTAGTGGAGAGAGATACACAGTTCTGCTTCTTTGAAGACCAACATACAAGTGATCATCCCAGAAAGTGACATGTGCCTGATGAAGACTTGCGATCAACTTTGTCACCAGCATAATCAGCATCTGAGAATCCAACGAGATCAAACTCTGAGCCCTTTGGATACCATAATCCTAGAGTTGGGGTGTGAGCCAAATATCGAAGAATTCGCTTCACAGCTAAGTGATGCGACTCCTTTGGTGCCGCTTGAAATCGAGCACACATGCAAACACTAAGCATAATATCTGGCCTAGATGCACATAGATAAAGTAAAGAACCAATCATGGAGCGGTATACCTTTTGATCGAACTCTTTATCATTGTCGTCGGGACCCAGATGATGTTTGGCTGGCATTGGTGTTGTGAAGCCTTTGAAGTCTTGCATACCGAACTTCTTCAGGCAATCTTTGAGATACTTCTCTTGAGATATGAAGATGCCGTTGCGTTGTTGTCGTATTTGAAGACCGAGGAAGAACTTCAGCTCTCCCATCATGGACATCTAATATTGCTCTTGCATCATATATCCAAACTCTTCACTGTACTTCTGATTGGTGCAGCCGAAGATAATGTCATCCACATATATTTGGCACACAAACAGTTCACCATCATATGTCTTCGTGAAGAGAGTGGGGTCTAGGGAACCAGGTATGAAGCCTTTGCTCTTCAGGAAGTATTTGAGTGTGTCATACCAGGCCCGAGGGGCTTGTTTGAGGCCATACAGTGCCTTGTTGAGCTTGTATACCATGTCAGGATGTTTTGGATCTTCAAAGCCAGGCGGTTGTGCAACATACACTTCTTCTTCAACCTTCCCATTGAGAAAAGCACTCTTCACATCCATTTGATATAGAAGTATGTTGTGATGATTTGCATAGGCCAGCAGTATGCGTATGGCTTCAAGTCTAGCCACAGGAGCAAATGTTTCATCGAAGTCAATGCCTTCCACTTGAGTATATCCTTGAGCAACGAGACGAGCTTTGTTTCTGACAACTTGACCATGCTCATCTTGCTTGTTGCGGTATATCCATTTGGTGCCTATTATATTGTGCTTCCGTGGATCAGGACGCTTGACCAATTCCCATACATTATTCAGCTCAAACTGTTGAAGCTCTTCTTGCATAGCTTGAATCCATTTAGGTTCCATGAAGGCTTCTTCAACTCTCTTGGGTTCTGATATTGATACGAATGCGAAGTGTCCACAGAAATTTGCTAGCTGAGTTGCCCTTGAATGAGTGAGTGGACCGGGTGCATTGATGCTATCAATTATTCTTTCAATCTGCACTTCATTGGCAACGCGAGGATGTACAGGGCGAAGACTTTGCTCTTGCTGATCTGTGTTGTTGTTGGGAGGAATGTCTTCAGGCTGAGCATTGTCTTCATGTTGATCAGGTGCTGAGATGATAAGTTCTTCTTCAGGATGAGCTTCAGAAGGTATAATTTCTCCAGTTCCCATTAGCTTGATTGATTCACTGGATGGAACTTCATCTAGCACATTTGCCAGTTGCTCTCTTTGTGAACCATTGGTGTCATCGAACCGCACATCCACTGTTTCAACCACTTTGTAATGAAAGAGATTGAAGACTCTGTAGGAGTGTGGATCCTTTCCATATCCAAGCATAAAACCCTCATGTGCTTTTGGTGCAAACTTTGAGGTGTGATGTGGGTCCTTGATCCAGCACCTTGCGCCAAATACTCTGAAGTAACTGACATTTGACTTCTTGCCAGTAAGGAGCTCATAAGATGTCTTGTTCAGAAGCTTGTGAAGATAAACACGATTGATTGTATGGCATGCAGTATCAATGGCTTCAGGCCAGAATTTTCTTGGGGTCTTGTATTCATCTAGCATTGTTCTGGCCATCTCAATGAGTGTTCTGTTCTTGCGTTCGACGACGCCATTCTGCTGTGGCATGTATGGGGCTGAGAATTCATGTGTGATGCCCAAGGTATCAAGATATGTATCAAGGCCAGTGTTCTTGAATTCAGTGCCATTGTCACTTCTGATGTGCTTTATCTTGGCGCCATAATTGTTCATAGCTCGATTGGCGAAGCGTCTGAAGACATCCTGCACTTCAGTCTTGTAAAGGATTATGTGCACCCAAGTGTATCTAGAGTAATCATCAACAATAACGAAGCCATAGAGGCATGCAGTAGTAGTAGGAGTTGAGTAATGAGTGGGACCGAAAAGATCCATGTGAAGCAGTTCGAAGGGTCGAGTAGTGGTCATGATTGTCTTCGAAGGATGTTTGGCCCTCGTCATCTTCCCTGCTTCACAGACACCGCATAAGTGGTCTTTCTTGAACTTGACGCCCTCGATGCCTATGACATGCTTCTTCTTCGCAAGGGTGTGGAGGTTCCTCATGCCAGCATGCCCAAGCCTCCGATGCCAGAGTCAGCATTCTGAAGCTTTTGCTAGAAGACATACGGCAAGCTGTGGTCCTGCTGAGAAATCTACTACGTACAGATCATCTTTTCGATACCCTTCAAACGCTAGAGACTTGTCAGATTCCATTAGTACAAGGCAACGATATTTTCCAAATATTACGATCATGTTCAAATCGCAAAGCATTGAGACAGACATTAAGTTGAAGCCAAGGGATTCAACAAACATGACTTTGTCCACGTGTTGATCCCTTGAGATTGCAACTCTACCTAGACCCAATACCTTAATTTTACCAGTGTCAGCAAATGTGATGTGGCTCTTGTCGGATGGACG
Organism: Triticum urartu; assembly: GCF_056163025.1. NCBI lineage: Eukaryota > Viridiplantae > Streptophyta > Magnoliopsida > Poales > Poaceae > Triticum > Triticum urartu. The sequence goes on from NC_141877.1 coordinate 674,439,379, forward strand.
TAAGGTTGAGTCCATAAGAAGACTTCTTTTGCCAGTCATGTGATTTGTACACCCACTATCAATAATCCATTCTGAAGACGCTGGTGTCGTACCCTACAGTGCAGTTAGGGGGATAGGCTTCACCAAGAGCATTGTGAAGCAAAAACATTTGACGAACCAATGGGTTATGAAAGCTTAGATCCAGATTAGGACTAATAGGGAGAGTAGCAAGCGATTCAGGAACGAAGTACATAGTAAGACCATTCGGGCATTTGATCTTACGCCCTACAAGATGTTTAAGGTCCCCAGCAATGGCGTCAGACGATTTTGGTTTTCTGCTGGAGACCTTTCCCTGCAAAAGAGAGTTAAGATTTCTTAGCCACCCACATCTTCAAGGGTGGCTGAGAAGCAATAAGTCTAAGTGCAGCATCTGAGAATTTTGGCTTTGGAGTCCTAGCAAACAGTCTTGCAGGCGGACAATAGTACTCATAAGAATAAGCAGAATAGTTCTTGGTCTTATGAACATGGCAGTTTGATGAACCGCTCTCATATTCACATGCCTGAGTATGGTTTCCCTGCAAAACATTTGCGTTAGTGCGACTCAGGTGAGTCCTCTGTCTGTATGAAGCCTTTGGACCGTATGAAGCCTTTGGTCTGAGGTTTGTCTTCTTCACGTGAGGTGTCATGATGACATTCATAGGAAGATTCTCCAAACACCTTTCGGAACCCAGATCTTCTTCATAGGCGGTCCATTCCTATAGTTAGTACCAATGTACCTGGCAAACACTTCACCATTCTGATTCTTAAACAGTATATAGTTTGCATGAAAGGATTCATCAATGATAATGGGGTTAGCACAGGTGAAGCCAGATAGATTGGATGGGTCTGCTCAAGGTTCCTTTGCAGCAACCCACATGGTTTTGGCGTACTGCTCAGGTCTCCAGTAAGAGCCATCAGCATTCATTTTCCTTACAAACCCAACACCCTCTTTCCTCGGGTTTCGGTTCAGAATCTGCTTTTTGAGGACATCACATAGTGTCTGATGCCCTTTAAGACTTTTGTACATCCCTGTTTCAAGCAATGTCTTCAACCTAGCATTCTCATTAGCAATAGCAGTGGTATCCTCAGCAGAGGGGTTAGTTACCACATCAACAGTTGAAGATATTGCAACAGTAGTAGCAGTAGAACATTCAGCAACAGAAGTAGCATTATCACGCTCAATGCATTTAAGACATGGTGGTTCAAATCCTTCCTGAGCGGGACTGATCTGTTTGGAGTGAAGTGACTCGTTTTCCTTTTGAAGATCTTCATGAACCACTCTCAATTTCTCAAGATCTTGCTTCCTTTGAAGATAATCATAGGAAAGCTTTTCATGAGTTGTTGAGAGAGGTTCATGACGACTTTCAAGTTCTTGATACTTAACGTGAAGATTTTTTATGTCTTCAATTAAGGATTCAGATCGAGTCATTTCAGCACCTAACAGATCATCGCTTCTGTCTAACAGTTTTTGAATATGTTCCATAGCTTTCTGCTGTTCAGTTGCAATTTTAGCAAGTGTTTTGTAGATGGGTTTTGAATCACAATCAGAGTCATCGTCACTAGATGTTTGATAGTGAGTAGTGCGTGTGTTTACCTTGGCACCGCGAGCCATGAAGCAATAGGTAGAAGCGGAGTAGTCCTTGTCATTCGCATCGGTGTTGGTGACGAGGTCATTGTATTCAGTATTGAAGATGGACTTGGCAACGTATGCTGTAGCCAGACTTGCGACGCCTGAATCGGACTCCTCCTCAGACTCCACCTCCGCCTCCTCAGAAGCGGACTCCTCCTCTGAGTCCATTTCCTTGCCAACAAACGCACGTGCCTTGCCAGATGAGCTCTTCTTGTGTGATGAAGACTTTGAGGAAGACTTGGACGAAGAATTTGAGTATTTCTTCTTCTTCTTGTCGTCAGAGTCATATTCCTTGCTCTTCTTCTTCTTTTTGTTCTCATTGTCCCACTGTGGACACTCATAGATGAAGTGGCTAGGTTTCTTGCACTTGTGACATGTTTTTTCTTGTAGTCGTGAGCAGAAGCTTCATCATTCCTTGAGCTTGATCGGGAAGACTTTCTGAAGCCTTTCTTCTTGGTGAATTTTTGGAACTTCTTCACAAGCATAGCAAGTTCTCTTCCAATGTCTTCAGGATCATCAGAACTGCTGTCAGATTCTTCTTCAGATGAGGAGACAGCTTTTGCTTTCAAGGCACGAGTTCGCCCATAGTTTTGACCATAGATATCTCTTTTCTCAGAAAGCTGAAACTCATGTGTGTTGAGCCTCTCAAGTATGTCAGATGGATCGAGTGTCTTGAAATCAGGACGTTCTTGAATCATCAGGGCTAGGATGTCAAACGAACTATCAAGTGATCTCAGTAGTGTCTTGACGACTTCATGTTTGGTGATCTCAGTAGCGCCGAGGGCTTGAAGCTCATTTGTGATGTCAGTGAGTCGGTCAAAAGTGTGCTGGACATTCTCATTGTCATTTCGCTTGAAGCGGTTGAAGAGGTTGCGAAGGACACTGATTCTCTGATCTCTCTGGGTTGAGATGCCTTCATTGACCTTGGAGAGCCAGTCCCAGACCAGCTTAGATGTCTTCAAAGCACTCACACGGCCATACTGTCCTTTGGTCAGGTGACCACAGATGATATTCTTGGCAGTAGAGTCCAGTTGAACAAATTTCTTGACGTCAGCAGCAGTGACACCTTCTCCATCCTTGGGAACACCGTTTTCGACGACATACCATAGGTCGACATCAATGGCTTCAAGATGCATGCGCATCTTATTCTTCCAGTAGGGATATTCAGTTCCATCGAAGATGGGGCACGCAGCAGAGACTTTAATTATCCCTGCAGTCGAGATAGCTAAAACTCCAGGTGGTTAAACCGAATCACACAGAACAAGGGAGCACCTTGCTCTGATACCAATTGAAAGTGCGTTATATCGACTAGAGGGGGGGGGGTGAATAGGCGATTTTTATGAAAGTCTTCAAAATGTGGAAGTTATGAAGACAAACGATAGAAATAAACCTATTACCATGCAGTGGAAGGTAGACTACACTAGGCAAGCCATAGTCAAGTATTCAATGAAGTGAAAGCACAATGACTTAATAGCAGCAATGTAGTAAGGATCAGGTAGGAAGATATTATGAAGTCATACAGAACATGCAGTCACTCAGTGAAGACAAAAGATAGTGCAAACATACAATGACTTCACAAGGAGCAACAGTAAGTAAAGGGAAGGGAAGATGAAACCAGTGACTCGTTGAAGACAACGATTTGTTGGACCAGTTCCAGTTGCTGTGACAACTGTACGTCTAGTTGGGGCGGCTAGGTATTTAAACCTTAGGACACATAGTCCCAGACACCCAGTCCTGAACACGCAGCTCAGGACACCCAGTCCTCACCGTAATCCCCTTGAGCTAAGGTCACACAGACCTCGCACAATCACTCTGGTAAGTCTTCAAGGTAGACTCCCAAACCTTCACAGACTTCGTTCACCGGCAAGCCACAATGTCTCTTGGATGCTCAGAACGCGACGCCTAACCGGCTGGAGGATGCATAGTCCTCAAGTGTAATAAGTCTTCAGATCACACAGACAAGAAGACTTAAGTGATGCCCAATTCTCTCTGGCTCTGGGTGGTTAGGGCTTTATCCTCGTAAGGAATTCTCTCTCAAAGGCTTCGAGGTGGGTTGCTCTCAAACGACAAAAGCCGTACTCTCAATCTGAGCAGCCAACCGTCTATGGTTGTGGGGGGTGGGCTATTTATAGCCACTTGGCAACCCGACCTGATTTGTCCGAAATGACCCTGGGTCACTAAGGAACTGACACGTGTTCCAACGGTCAGATTTCAAACTCACACGGCAACTTTACTTGGGCTACAAGCAAAGCTGACTTGTCCGACTCTGGACAAGATTCGCTCTCATAGTCTTCACTCGAAGACATAGGTTTTTGGTTAGGCATCACTTCAGTCAGTCTGACTGGTTCTCTTGGACCCCACTTAAAAGTATGGTGGTTCCTATGACTCAACACAAAAGAAAAAGAACTACGAAAGATCTAAGTCTTCGAGCTCCATAGGCTTCATGTGGTGTCTTCTCTTGTCATAGTCTTCATTGTGAATATCTTCATATACCACCTGTAAGTGCATCTAGTGCCACCCCTAGTTGGTTTTGGAGTATTGACGACAAACCTAGTTGAGGGACTAATGTGTTCGTGAGAATTGCAGGATAACACAGGTAGAAGTCCCTCATTGATTCAGTTTTACTACCAGAGATGACCCCTAAAAATGTATGGAGACATTGAAGACAAAGGTGGTATATGAAGATATTCACATTGAAGACTATGACAGAACAAGACACGTTATGAAGCATATGGAGCTCGAAGACTTAGATCTTTCGTAGTTCTTTTTCTTTTGTGTTGAGTCATAGGAACCACCGTACTGTTAGGTGGGGTCCAGGAGAACCAGTCAGAATGACTGAAGTGATGCCTAAACCAAAAACCTATGTCTTCGAGTGAAGACAATGAGAGCGAATCTTGTCCAGAGCCGGACAAGTCAGCTTTGCTTGTAGCCCAAGTAAAGTTGCCATGAGAGTTTGAAATCTGACCGTTGAGACACGTGTCAGTTCCTTAGTGACCCAGGGTCATTTCGGACAAATCAGGTCGGGTTGCCAAGTGGCTATAAATAGCCCACCCCCTACAACCATAAACGGTTGGCTGCTCAGATTTCAGTGCACGGCTTTTGTCGTTTGAGAGCAACCCACCTCGAAGCCTTTGAGAGAAAATTCCTAGCGAGGAGAAAAACCCTAACCACCCAGAGCCAGAGTAAATTGGGCATCACTTAAGTCTTCTTGTCTGTGTGATCTGAAGACTTATTACACTTGAGGACCGTGAATCCTCCAGACGGTTAGGCGTCGCGTTTAGAGCATCCAAGAGACATTGTGAATTGCAAGTGAACGAAGTTTGTGAAGGTTTGGGAGTCTACCTTGAAGACTTACCAGAGTGATTGGGCGAGGACTAAGTGACCTTAGCTCAAGGAGAATACGGTGAGGACTTGGTGTCCTGAACTGTGTGTTCAGGACTGGGTGTCCGGGACTGTGTGTCCTAAGGTTTAAATACCTAGCCGCTCCAAGCAGACGTACAGTTGTCACAGCAACTGGAACTGGTCCAACATATCATTGTCTTCAACGAGTCACTGGTTTCATCTTCACTTCCTTTTCTTACTGTTACTCATTGTGAAGACATTGCATGCTTGCTTTATCTTTTGTCTTCACAACATGAATGTATGATCTGTTTGGCTTCATAACTTCTTCCTACCTGATCCTTATTACACTGCAGCTGTTTGTCGTTGTGCTTTCACTCTATTGAATACTTGACCATGGCTGGCCTAGTGTAATCTAACTTCCGCTGCATAGTAATAGGCAAAATCTTCACTGGTTGTCTTCATAACTCCCACGTTTTGAAGACTTTCATAAAAATCGCCTATTCACCCCCCTCTAGTCGATATAACGCACTTTCAATTGGTATCAGAGCAAGGTGCTCCCTTGTTCTGTGTGATTCGGTTTAACCACCTGGAGTTTTAGCTATGTCGATTGCAGGGATAATCAAAGTCTCCGCTGCGTGCCCCGTCTTCGATGGAACTGAATCCCTACTGGAAGAATAAGATGCGCATGCATCTTGAAGCCATTGACGTCGACCTATGGTATGTCGTCGAGAATGGCGTTCCCAAGGTTGGAGAAGGTTTCACTGCTGCTGATGTCAAGAAGTTCACTCAACTGGACTCTACTGCCAAAAATATCATCTGTGGTCATCTGACAAAAGGACAGTATGGCCGTGTGAGTGCCTTGAAGACATCCAAGCTGGTCTGGGACTGGCTCTCCAAGGTCAATGAAGGCATCTCAACCCAGAGAGATCAGAGAATCAGTGTTCTTCGCAACCTCTTCAACCGCTTCAAGCGAAATGACAATGAGAATGTCCAGCACACATTTGACCGGCTCACTGACATCACAAATGAGCTTCAAGCCCTCGGCGCCACTGAGATCACCAAACATGAAATCATCAAGACGCTGCTGAGATCACTTGATAGTTCGTTTGACATCCTAGCCCTGATGATTCAAGAACGTCCTGATTTCAAGACACTCGATCCGTCTGACATACTTGAGAGGCTCAACACACATGAGTTCCAGCTTTCTGAGAAAAGAGATATCTACGGTCCAAACTATGGGCGAACTCGTGCCTTGAAGGCAAAAGCTGTTTCCTCATCTGAAGAAGAATCTGACAGCAGTTCTGATGATCCTGAAGACATTGGAAGGGAACTTGCAATGCTAGTGAAGAAGTTCCAAAAATTCACTAAGAAGAAAGGCTTCAGAAAATCTTCACGATCAAGCTCAAGGAATGATGAAGCTTCTGCTCATGACTACAAGAAGAAAACATGTCACAAGTGCAAGAAAACTGGACACTTCATCTCTGAGTGTCCACAGTGGGACAATGAGAACAGAAGGAAGAAGAAGAGCAAGGAATATGATTCTGACGACAAGAAGAAGAAGAAATACTCAAAGTCTTCTTCCAAGTCTTCCTCAAAGTCTTCATCACACAAGAAGAGCTCATCTGGCAAGGCACGTGCGTTTGTTGGCAAGGAAATGGATTCAGAGGAGGAGTCTGCTTCTGAGGAGGCAGAGGTGGAGTCTGAGGAGGAGTCTGATTCTGGCATTGCGAGTCTGGCTACAGCATACGTCGCCAAGTCCATCTTCAACACTGAAGATAATGACTGCATCACCGACACCGATGAAAATGACAAGAACGACTCCACTCCTACCTACTGCTTCATGGCACGCGGTGCCAAGGTAAACACACGCACTACTCGCTATCAAACATCTAGTGACGATGACTCTGATTGTGATTCAAAACCCAGCTACAAAACACTTGCTAAAATTGCAACTAAACAACAGAAAGCTATGGAACATATTCAAAAACTGTTAGACAGAAGCGATGATCTGTTGGGTGGTGAAATGACTCGATCTGAATCCTTAATTGAAGACATAAAAAATCTTCACATTAAGTATCAGGAACTTGAAGATCGTCTTGATACTCTCTCAACAACTCATGAAAAGCTTTCCTATGATTATCTTCAAAGGAAGCAAGAACTTGAGAAATTGAGAGTGGCTCATGAAGATCTTCAAAAGGAAAACGAGTCACTTCGTGCCGAACAGATCAGTCCCGCTCAGGAAGAATTTGAACCACCATGTCTTAAATGCATTGAGCGTGATATTGCTACTTCTGTTGCTGAATGTTCCACTGTACTGCTGTTACAATATCTTCAACTATTGATGTGGTAACTAACCCCTCTGCCGAGGATACCACTGCTATTGCTGATGAGAATGCTAGGTTGAAGACATTGCTTGAAACAGGGATGTACAAAAGTCTTAAAGGACATCAGACACTATGTGATGTCCTTAAGAAGTAGATTCTGAACCGAAACCCTAGAAAAGAGGGTGTTGGGTTCGTGAGGAAAATAAATGCAGATGGCTCTTACTGGAAACCTGAGCAGTACCCCAAAACCACATGGGTTGCTGCAAAGGAACTTTCAGCAGATCCATCCAATTTATCTGGCTTCACTTGTGCTAACCCCATTATCATTGATGAATCCTTTGATGCAAACTATAAACTGTTTAAGAATCAGAATGGTGAAGTGTTTGCCAGGTACATTGGTACTAACTGCAGGAATGGACCGCCTATGAAGAAGATCTGGGTTCCGAAAAAGTGTCTGGAAAATCTTCCTGTGAATGTCTTCATGACACCTCACTTGAAGAAGACAAACCTCAGACCAAAGGCTTCATACGATCCAAAGGCTTCATACAAACAGAGGACTCACCTGAGTCACACTAACGCAAATGTTTTGCAGGGAAACCATACTCAGGCATATGAATATGAGAGCGGTTCATCGAACCGTCATGTTCATATGACCAAAAATTATTCTGCTTATTCCTATTAGTATTATTGTCCACCTGCAAGACTGTTTGCTAGGGCTTCAAAGCCAAAATTCTCAGATGCTGCACTTAGACTTATTGCTTCTAAGCCACCCTTGAAGATGTGGGTGGTTAAGAAAGCTTAACTCTCTTTTGCAGGGAAAGGTCTCCAGCAGAAAAACAAAATCTTCTGACGCTATTGCTGGGGACCTTAAAAATCTTGTAGGGCGCAAGATAAAATGCCCGAATGGCATCATTATGTACTTCGTTCCTGAATCGCATGCTACTCTCCCTATTAGTCCTAATCTGGATCTAAGTTTTCATAACCCACAGGTTCGTCAAATGTTTTTGCTTCACAATTATCTTTGCGAAGCCTATCCCCCTAACTGCACTGTAGGGTACGACACCAGCGACTTCAAAGTCTTCAGAATGGATTATTGACAGTGAGTGTACAAATCACATGACTGGCAAAAGAAGCCTTCTTATGGACTCAACCTTATGTCCATCCGACAAGAGCCACATCACATTTGCTGACACTGGTAAAAGTAAGGTATTGGGTCTAGGTAGAGTTGCAATCTCAAAGGATCAACACATGGATAAAGTCATGCTTGTTGAATCCCTTGGCTTCAACTTAATGTCTGTCTCAATGCTTTGCGATTTGAACATGATCGTAATGTTTGGAAAATATCGTTGCCTAGTACTAATGGAATCTGACAAGTTTCTAGTGTTTGAAGGGTATCGGAAAGATGATTTGTATGTGGTAGATTTCTCAGCAGGGCCACAACTTGCGGTATGTCTTCTTGCAAAAGCTTCAGAATGCTGGCTTTGGCATCGGAGGCTTGGGCATGCTGGCATGAGGAACCTCCACACCCTTGCGAAGAAGAAGCATGTCATAGGCATCGAGGGCGTCAAGTTCAAGAAAGATCACTTATGCGGTACCTGTGAAGCAGGGAAGATGACAAGGGCAAAACATCCTTCAAATACAATCATGACTACTACTCAACCCTTCGAACTGCTCCACATGGATCTTTTCGGCCCCACTCACTACTCAACTTTTACTACCACTACTTGCCTCTATGGCTTCGTCATTGTTGATGATTACTCTAGATATACTTGGGTGCACATAATCCTTTACAAGACTGAAGTGCAGGATGTCTTCAGACGCTTTGCCAATCGCGCTATGAACAATTTTGGCGCCAAGATAAAGCACATCAGAAGTGACAATGGCACTGAATTCAAGAACACTGGCCTTGATACATATCTTGATACCTTGGGCATCACACATGAATTCTCAGCTCCGTACACGCCACAGCAGAATGGCGTCGTCGAACGCAAGAACAGAACACTCATTGAGATGGCCAGAACAATGCTAGATGAATACAAGACTCCAAGAAAATTCTGGCCTGAAGCCATTGGCACTGCATGCCATACAATCAATCGTGTTTATATTCACAAGCTTCTGAACAAGACGTCTTATGAACTCCTAACTGGCAAGAAGCCAAATGTCAGTTACTTCAGAGTATTTGGCGCAAGGTGCTGGATCAAGGACCCACACCACACCTCAAAGTTTGCACCAAAAGCACATGAGGACTTTATGCTTGGATATGGAAAGGATTCGCACTCCTACAGAGTCTTCAATCTCTTTCATTACAAAGTGTTTGAAACAGTGGATGTGCGGTTTGATGAGACAAATGGTTCACAAAGAGAGCAACTGCCAAATGTGCTAGATGAGATTCCAGCTAGTGAATCAATCAAGCTAATGGGAACTGGAGAGATTATACCTTCTAAAGCTCATCCTGAAGAAGAACTTATCATCTCAGCACCTGATCAACATGAAGACAATGCTCAGCCTGAAGACATTCCTCCCAACAACAACACAAATCAGCAAGAGCAAAGTCTTCGCCCCGTACATCCTCGTGTTGCCAATGAAGTGCAAATTGACAGCATAATTGACAGCATCAATGCACCTGGTCCACTCACTCGTTCAAGGGCAACTCAGTTAACAAATTTCTGTGGGCACTTTGCATTCATATCAATATCAGAACCCAAGAAAGTTGAAGAAGCCTTCATGGAACCTAAATGGATTCAAGCTATGCAAGAAGAGCTTCAAAAGTTTGAGCTGAATAATGTATGGGAACTGGTCAAGCATCCTGATCCACGGAAGCACAACATAATAGGCACCAAATGGATATACCGCAACAAGCAAGATGGGCATGGTCAAGTTGTCAGAAACAAAGCTCGTCTCGTTGCTCAAGGATATACTCAAGTGGAGGGCATTGACTTCAATGAAACATTTGCTCCCATGGCTAGGCTTGAAGCCATACGCATTCTGCTGGCTTATGCAAATCATCATAACATACTTCTATATCAAATGGATGTGAAAAGTGCCTTTCTCAATGGCAAGATTGAAGAAGAAGTGTATGTTGCACAACCGCCTGGCTTTGAAAATCCAAAATCCTGACATGGTATACAAGCTCAACAAGGCACTGTATGGCCTCAAACAAGCCCCTAGGGCCTGGTATGACACACTCAAATACTTCCTGAAGAGCAAAGGCTTCATACCTGGTTCCCTGGATCCCACTCTTTTCATGAAGACATATGACGGTGAACTGTTTGTGTGCCAAATATATGTGGATGACATTATCTTCGGCTGCACCAATCAGAAGTACAGTGAAGAGTTTGGATATATGATGCAAGAGCAATATCAGATGTCCATGATGGGGGAGCTGAAGTTCTTCCTTGGTCTTCAAATTCGACAACAATGCAATGGCATCTTCATATCTCAAGAGAAGTATCTCAAAGATTGCCTGAAGAAGTTCGGTATGCAAGCCTGCAAAGGCTTCACAACACCAATGCTAGCCAAACATCATCTAGGTCCTGACGACAATGGTAAAGAGTTCGATCAAAAGGTATACCGCTCCATGATTGGTTCTTTGCTTTATTTATGTGCATCTAGGCCAGATATTATGCTTAGTGTTTGCATGTGTGCTCGATTTCAAGCGGCACCAAAGGAGTCGCATCACTTAGCTGTGAAGCGAATTCTTCGATATTTGGCTCACACACCAACTCTAGGATTATGGTATCCAAAGGGCTCAGAGTTTGATTTGGTTGGATTTTCAGATGCTGATTATGCTGGTGACAAAGTTGATCGCAAGTCTACATCAGGCACATGTCACTTTCTGGGACGATCTCTTGTATGTTGGTCTTCAAAGAAGCAGAACTGTGTATCTCTCTCCACTGCTGAATCTGAATACATTGCTGCTGGATCTTGCTGCACTCAGCTTCTGTGGATGAAGCAAACACTCAAGGACTATGGCATTCATCTGAAGCAAGTGCCACTTTACTGCGACAACGAAAGCGGCATCAAGATTGCCAACAACCCAGTTCAGCACTCGAAGACAAAGCACATTGAAATTCGTCATCACTTTCTCAGAGATCATGTTGTGAAGGAAGACATTGATATCATACACGTCAACACTGAAGAACAATTGGCAGATATCTTCACCAAGCCCTTGGATGAGAAGAGGTTTTGCAAGTTACGGTGTGAGCTAAATATCCTGGAATCCTCAAATGTCCTGTGATCAGGCACACATCCTAACACTTATGCATATGATGATTTAGATGTGCAACACACAAAGTAAAGTATATCTTCAATCAATGAAGACATACATTCTAAGTGTGAATACATTAATGTGGAATTTGACTTCGGAGCACCACGATAATTGTGCGCCGTGTCTGGGTCTAATACTTCCTATACGGTGGGTAATGCCACCACCAAACGTTCTATTTTGAAGTGTTTCACTCATGGCGTTACCTTGCAATGTCTTCACAGTTGATTTGGCTTCGAAACTCAACACATTTTCATGATTATCTTCACTACGTTGATTATATAGATATATACATACTAGTGTTCTGTCCTCTACAACATTCACTTATAGCTATGTCTTCTTGGTTGAATCTTTTGAACTAAGTGAATGTGATCGGACCCCAATCTCTCTATGCCTTCTATCTCAAATTCTATCTCTCCAAGTCATGTGCATTCTATTGAAACTGTCGAATGTCTTCACTGTGTCCTTCAGCTGAAGATATAGAGACAACCATAAAGTCCATGTTTAATGCTCATTCCTCCACATAAAATCCGGAGAAGCAAGAACGACCGCCCGACAATCCAGGCGTGCGTGGGACGTGGAACAGACCCAAAACTTCCGCAAACTGGCCACGCGTTCCTCAGATGCGAATCGCCAGGGGCACCTATGTAATAGCACAGTGCCGCCCCTGAGCCTATAAATTCACACTTACCGCGGTCATTATCTCTTTCTTCCACCCTCGCAAGAACCCTAGCGCCACCGCTTGCACTCGACGACGCCGGCGACGAAGCGCTTCGCTGCCGCAACCTCTCCGACGCCGTCCTCACGCCGACCGCGGACATTGTTCTCTCCGCCGTCGCCGTAGGTGTCTTCCGTCGCCAAGTTAGGGCACAGAGGACTGAACTGCTCGGCATCATCTCTCACTTCCGTCTAGCAGTTCCAAGTGTGGTAAATAAAACTTCTTTTTACAGCTCCTTTGATCTCATGGTTCTGTCACTTTCTACCATAAGAAGTTTATCTTCACACAAGTTAGATCTCTCAATCTGCATCTCATAACATGCCTAGTATATTCACTTGTGCTTCATAAAGTAGTTAGATTCCTCACTTGTACTGATCTGTGGGTTCGTACAAATCTGGAACCAACTTCTTAACTATGAGTGAATGTCTTCGCACGATGAGGTCAATGTCTTCTAAACTGATTAATCTTCAAAACCTTCTAAGAATGCATATGACCTCTTCCCCTTCCCTCACACCTTAATGCTATCACAGGTACATGTCCGTGGGAGAATCCTTCGGTTCTCATAGTCTGCATTCATTTGCAGAATTCCTACAGCATCACATAAACTCTCCTGAAGCCAGATCCTGTTGGTCCAGCAAAAGAAAGCCTTTGAAGCCTTTGAAAGTCTTGAAGCCTTTCAAGTTAAAGTTTATGGCTTCAGAAGCAGCAGCAAGGAAGGGGGGCAGACAGAGACGTGAAGGGACTTCCAAAGATCTGCCTGAAGACCTGGCAGAAATGTACAAAACAGATCCTGAAGAGAGTTATGGGCAGCGCAAGACCCGAATCCAATGGATTCGACGCTATTGGGCAGAACAATGGTTCAAATACCGCTTCATCACCCAGGAGTATGCTGAGAAATGTGCCATCAAGAAACCATGGGGGGACATCCTTTACAAGAGTCTCGTACCCATGACCAGAGATGAAGCCATTGCTCAAGGCTTCTACCCATGCATGGTCCGAGGACCACAGCCTGATGATGCGCATCCGTCGTCACTCCTCTGGTGTCGTGAAGACAATCTGTTCAAGCGCAATTTCCAGTTTGCCCAACAATCCGCGAAGCTGAACAAGAAGAAATTTGGGTTAGACTTCAACCCTGGTCCCTCCGCACCAAGGGCAGATGGCACACGCGACGCAGAACCTAATGTCATCGGTCCGTTTGCCAACCTTGAGGGCCTCATCACTCACATCTTAGTCTAAGGGACTGCCATGAATGACCCTCCAGCTGACTCTGAGTCTGATGAAGCTCCTGTTGAACTTAAGCAAAAGCAGTCAAAGAAGCCAAAAGCTTCAAAGCCGGCCCCTTCCTCAAAAGTCTCAAGGGCGAAGCCATTGGCAACTGCACCTCCTGAAGCCAGTGTGCAGTCTGAAGACGTATCCCGCGTCTCCAAGCCCCAGAAGGACAAAGTGCCTCAGCCACACACCGGCAAAGAGCTCACAGCTGCTGCTATTCTGCGCAGCGAAGCCATTGATCTATCAAGCGATGAAGATCTTGGAGATGACGCTCTAGAGCAGCTCATCAAAAGCAAAGAAGAAGCTGAAATCTTCAACAATTTGCCTCTCTTTGATGTCACCATCATCCACAGCTTCATTGAAGAATGGTTTGACACACCAGACATAAGCTTCAATGATCTGCAGCTGCCTGTTGGCCTCAGCGTCGCCTTTCAAGGCGCAATCGCTTCAGAACTAGCCATTGCTCAGCACATTGTTGAGCTGAAGCAGAAAATTGATCATGAAAAGGCTCAGTTCAAGAAGAATATGGCCAAGCTCAGCGTGCAAGAAGTGAAGAGCTTCAAGACCATGCTGCATGAGCTCAAGGAAATTTTTCTAAAAAAGCATGCTGAAGCTCAGGGCTCACGTGAGAGGATGAAGTCTCTGGCAGAAAGATGTGTACAAGCCTACAACGAGGCTGAAAAGCGCAAGGCTGTAACATCCCAAATTTTCAATTTGGAATGTTATACATTAGGTCATCATGCATATCATATTTTATTTTGCTTTTGGTTTTGATCCTAGAAAATCCTAAGCAACTCAAGGACCCACGGAGAGAGTTGGGGATTTCGTTATTTACATATTTGAGTTTTCTCAAATTATGTAAACAGGATCATTTGATTTTATTTATTTTATCATCAATTATTTCTATTACAAAAATATGAGAGAGGGAATAAAATGACTTTCCCAAAATATAGAAATATTGAGGATTTAATAAAAAAATCAAATAAGTTTTATTTCGGAGTTTTTCGGTATTTTTATTTGAATTTAGGAAAAATGCGCGTTTTTCAAAGTTGTAGTTTGGGCCCAGATAAATGTTCACTTTATCGGGCTTGATTTTAGAAACCCGGCAAAATTTATTTCGTGATTTTTGGAGTCCGTTTAGTATTTCTTTTTATTTTTCTTCTGAGCGGATTTATAAAAAAAAACGCGAACCGACTACGGGCCGTAACCGGCCAGGACACCGCTGGCCGGGATCCTTCATAAGGCGCCGAGGCCCGAGAGGAGGAGCCCAGCCACCAGCCCCAAACCCTAGCCGCCGCCGCCTCCAGCCGCCGCCGCCGCCCGCCGCCGCCGCCTCCGGCCGCCGCCGCCTCCGGCCGCCGCCGCCGCCCGCCGCCGCCGCCTCCGGCCGCCGCCGCCGCCCGCCGCCGCCGCCGCCTGCCGGAGTTGCGCGCTTTTCGAGGTTCGCCGCCGCTTCGTTTTCCGTGCATTTTTTTATATATAAAAAATTTTCTGTTCGTCGTTCGTCTTTTTCGTGGATTTTCCGCGGTTATTTTCTGATCGCGATTTCTGATCCGATTTTCGTTTTAGTATAACTTTTCGCTCGTTTATCGGAATCAGGCGATTCAAGCGCCTGGAGTTTCGTCTCGAAACCCTCTTTCCGAATAATCAACTTAAACATGTTTTTGCTACTGTAAAATTTGCCCTAGATCCAGATTGCTAGAACGGAGTTGTTTTGTTTCGTCGTTTGATTTCTTTCGCTTCGTTCGATTTGATTCTTTTTGCCAACCAGGGTTCTTAAGTTGAACTTTCTGGTTAGATCTTCTATTTGAGTTTTACCTGTGCATTAGATGAGTACTTATTGTATGCTTGTTGTTTGTCTGCGATAGAATACCCGGAGTGCGCCGTCTGTTACGTTGAATCTCTAGGTTTCGCGGATCATCAGCAAGGCAAGTAACACTTGGATCATACCTTTTCTACAACCCAGTTTTATTGCATTAGATCAACCCTCACACATTGCATGAATAGGATCTAATTAAATTGTGGGATGGGAAGTAGATGAGGTAGTACCTATTACCTGTTTATTATCAAACCTTTGGGAGTTACTTCTACGTTTGCTTATTATGCCATGCTATGCTAGTAGACGTGGATTGGGTGAGTGATATCCATGACAGATGTGAGATTGTTAATTAATGGTTTATCTAAGGTGGCAACCTAACACACATCTGGGTGGATTGAGGCACCTGGGGTATCCAGGACTTGCCTGTTTTTATTGGACCACCACCCAGGCTCAAAGGGATCATGAGATTATTCATACTAGAAACTTCCGTGTGCAGCCACAAGCCATTATGGGCTCTGGAATAGTTGACTAAGTTGTACGAACTCTTACAGTGGTAGACTAGCAGATGTAGGGGTTGTAGGTGGTACGGTCTACCCGATCGTAAGGTGCTAGCGCTTCTGAAAGACTATGTCTCGGTCATCCGTCTTCTCAAACACCCTGTAGTGCGAGAAACCAAACGGAGGCGATCGAGTCTTGTGGGGAAAAGTGCGCAAACCTTTGCAGAGTGTAATAAACTAATCATGGTTAGCCGTGTCCCCGGCTATGGACATTTTGAGTATCTAGTACCTGGATTTTCATGTGAATCTCAACATGTTACCCTAAATTAATTTTGATGGGTTTTAATGATGTTACTTAATTGGGATTGAGGATGCTGTCAACCATTCTCAATGTTTCACAACCACCATGATAGTAATTAAATTTATTCCTTTGAAGTAGGGAAAAATTGGCTTTACGCAAAAACTATAACCATAGAGCTTTCCACCAGCCAAATATGCATATAGTATAGCTGTTACATTCCATTATTCTCTATGTGTTACCTTGCCAGCATATTCCATGTGCTGACCCGTTTTCGGGCTGCAACGTTAATGTTGCAGACTTTTCAGACGACGATTAAGGAGTTTTAGGTCGTGGTTCTATACTCAGTGATGCCGTTGGAGTTGATGGACTCACTATTCTTCCAAGCCTTCCGCTGTTATCGTTACTAGATGGCCTTAAGCCATATTTATTGTAATAAGTTCTCTTTTGAGACACTCGATGTAATAAGTGTGTGATTGCTACTCTGTTATAAATCCTCTGAGTACTGTGTGGTGTCAGCATTACTGATCCAGGGATGACACCGGAGCACAGAGATCAGACTGTTTGAGGTCTGGTCGCTATAGAGATGGTATCAGAGCACACGCTGACTGTAGGACACGACCACTAAGCTAAAGACCTAGATCACTAGATCATTCTCTTCTCTTCTGACTTCTCATCTTTTCTACTCTTTAGGATGGCGGATGCAAGGAACAAGTTCACACAACCAGATGAAGATACACCCTTGGGACGCCACTTGAAGGAAGTCACTAGATACCTGAACATAGGAGTACCAAGCTTCACGGGAACCTACAACGCCACTTTACTTGAAGAAGAGCGCTGGATGATTCAAGTTCAAGTTCTAGGAAGGACGTTCATGCCAGTCACTGATCCCATAGAGTTTTTTTTGATGCACCAACTTGGAGTCTAGGAAAGAGTATGGCAGATCACATCGCCATGGGATGCATTGGAGAAGTCTACCGCAAGGATCTCAAGGATACTATCTACCAGATTTGTGGGCGCCGAGATGAACATTGGGAGATGATCAGCACCAGGAAAGATAGATCAATTGTAGCTTTTATTCAGGAGTTAAACCAGCACATTCGACGACAGGAGAATCAGATGTGCGCCGACATGATAGATTTGAAGAAGGCTAAGACTAGAATCAAGGAACTAGAGGAAGAACTCAAGGCTACACGCGAAGATTTTGAAGAAGAAATTGAAGTATTGGTGGAGAAGAACGACAATCTGATCAAGAAGATTGGCATATTTATGGGAGGCCCAACACCAATAGATGAAGACGAAGAACCCAAGGAGATTAGCCCGGAGGACTACATCATCATTGACGGCACCGACTCGGAACAAGATAGTAGCGATGATGACTATGTTGATGAAGCAGGAGCAGATATCATGGAGTCCACAACCGTAGAATATTTCTAGTAGACCACCTCATCAGTAGTAGTAGTCCACCATGTAAATATAGTAGTCCGAGCACTTTTGCGATAGTTAGATCGATTGTATGCCTTGTTTGATTGATTGAAGTGAATTGTGTGCTTTTGCCTCATGTGCATATGGGTAGTGTTTTCCCTTTAGACCCCTCTATTCTTATATCTCATCTTTTCTAAACCCTCAGATGCCTCCGAGACGTGACCCTGGATTTGCCTTTCTGCCGGAGCTCACCCAGTTGATCCAGTAGCAGAACACCTTGATGCAGTTGCTAGTTCAGAATCAGAATCAGGGGAACAACAACAACAACCCACCACCACCACCACCTGTTGACCACTTAGCCCGCTTTCTTAGGCTAAATCCGCCGGTGTTTTCCAGTAGCACCGAGCCGATAGTAGCAGATGATTGGCTCCGCAGGATAGCTAGGGAGTTGACCGCAGCAGGATGCACAGATGCGGAGAAGGTTAAGTTTGCCGCACATCAGTTAGAAGGACCCGCAGCATCTTGGTGGGAGAATTTCACAGCCACTTTCCCAGTCGACACTGTCACATGGGACCAGTTTCAGTAGGCTTTTCGTACCGCCCATGTTTCAGCAGGAGCAATGGCCATGAAGAAGCGTGAGTTTCGTAACTTGCACCAAGGAGGACGGACAGTTGGCCAGTATGTGGAGGAGTTTAGTAAGCTAGCACGTTATGCCCCAGATGACGTTGCTACAGATGCAACTAAGCAGGAGAAATTCCTGGAAGGATTGAATGATGAGTTGAGTATGCAGTTGATGGTATCCACCTTCAACAACTACCAGGAGTTGGTAGATCGTGCTCTTATGATTGAAGGGAAGCAGCAGCAAATTGAGAACCGCAAGAGGAAGTATGGACAAGGAAAGTATAATTCAGGAGCTCAGCAGAAGCCTCGTTTTACCCCTAGACCAGGAGAACATTTTCAGCATACCCATGGAGTAGGTAACTCGCACAATCACAATGGAACCAAGAATGGCAATGGGAATGGAGGAAGTAATGGACAGAACCACAGCACCCCATCGACCCCCACTAAGAAGGACTTGAGCCATGTCACTTGCTATAAGTGTTCGAAGCCAGGACATTTTGCAAATGAATGTCCTGAAGGCCAAAACGGCAATGGAAGTTCTGGGAAGAAGCCGAACCCTTTCAACAGGGGACAGGTGAACCACGTTAGCGTGGAGGAGGTTGAAGCTCAGTCCGATGCAGTAATAGGTAAGTTTTTGGTTAAGTCATTTACTGCACTCGTTCTTTTTGATACTGGTGCATCGCATTCATACATATCAAGGGGATTTGTGGATAAGTATAACCTACCAACCCAAGCCCTTAGGTCACCCATGTTAGTAACCTCGCCAGGAGCAGAGTATGTGGCAAGTTTATGGTGTGATCGGTTACCATTAAGGATTGGTAACTATGTTTTTCCCTCAGACCTAATAGTATTGGAATCTCAAGGATTGGATGTGATATTAGGCATGGATTGGTTATCAAAGTATAAAGGGAATATTGAGTGTGCTAGTAAGTCAATTTTGCTTACCACACCAGAAGGGAGAAGGATCAAGTATGTATCCCGGCATGTACCAAAAAGGACACAAGTGGATTGCCTAATAGGAGATGTGCAGGAGGAAGTGCCAGTGGTAAAGGATTTTCCTGATGTATTTCCCGAAGAGTTGCCAGGCATGCCACCGGATAGAGACATTGAGTTTTTGATTGAGCTATTGCCAGGCACTGGGCGAATATCGAAGAGACCATATAGGATGCCAACAAAAAATTTGGTGGAAATTAAGAAGCAGATTAAGGAGTTACTGGATAAGGGATATATTCGCCCAAGTTCTTCGCCTTGGGGATCACCAGTACTTCTAGTGGAAAAGAAGGATGGATCGTTAAGGATGGTTGTTGACTATCGAGAATTGAACGAAGTAACGATCAAGAACAAGTACCCACTACCCATGATCAACGATCTGTTTGATCGATTGCAAGGAGCTAAAGTGTTTTCCAAGATCGATTTGCGATCAGGATACCACCAGTTGAAGATTCGAGAACAGGATATACCTAAGACAGCATTCACCACAAGATATGGACTATATGAGTATACCGTTATGTCATTTGGACTGACTAACGCGCCTGCCTATTTTATGAACATGATGAACAAAGTGTTTATGGAGTTTTTGGATAAGTTCGTCGTAGTGTTCATTGATGATATCCTGGTTTATTCGAAGAATGAAGAGGATCATAAGGAGCATTTGCATTTGGTACTTGGAAAGCTCAGAGAACATCAGTTATATGCCAAATTCAGCAAATGTGAGTTTTGGCTGAAGGAAGTAGGATTCCTCGGACACGTCATATCTGGAGAAGGTATAGCAGTAGATCCCGCTAAAGTTGAAACCGTGACCAAGTGGGAAGCACCAACAACAGTTGGAGAGAATCCGGAGTTTTCTTGGACTCGCAGGATACTACCGGAGATTTATTGAGAATTTCTCAAAGATCACAAAGCCTATGACGGAGTTGCTGAAGAAGGATACCAAGTTCAAATGGACTGAGAAGTGTGAGGCTAGTTTCCAGGAGTTGAAGAAACGTTTGGTTACCTCACCAGTGTTGATTTTGCCAGATCAAACCAAGGATTATGAGGTGTATTGCGACGCTTCACGTCGAGGACTTGGAGCAGTGCTTATGCAGGAAGGAAGAGTTGTTTCGTATGCTTCACGACAACTGAAGCCCCACGAATTGAATTACACTACGCATGATTTGGAGTTAGCAGCCGTAGTGCATGCACTGAAGACATGGAGACATTTCCTCATTGGAAATCATTGTGAGGTGTACACGGATCATAAGAGTTTGAAGTACATTTTCACGCAGAAGGAGTTGAACCTCAGACAAAGGAGATGGTTGGAGCTTATCAAGGATTATGATATGAGATTGCATTATCATCCCGGGAAGGCTAATGTAGTAGCTGATGCATTAAGCCGCAAGAGCCATGTCAATACACTAATGACGGGAGAAATACCCAAGGAGTTAGCAGAAAATTTTCGTGAACTATGTTTGGAAATAGTTCCGAGAGGCTATGTAGCAGCATTGGAGATTCAGTCAACATTGATGGACAAAATCAGAGAAGCTCAGAAAACTGACAAAGAGATTGCCGCTATAAAGGAGAAATTGAGCAAAGGAAAAGCTAAAGGATTTCGTGAGGATGAGCACGACACCCTATGGTTTGAAGACCGTGTTTACGTGCCCAATAACCCGGAGATTAGAAAGTTGATTTTGCAGGAGGCACATGATTCACCGTATTCGATTCACCCAGGAAATACCAAGATGTATTTGGATTTGAAGGATATTTTCTGGTGGACCGGAATGAAGAAGGATATTGCGGAGTATGTAGCAGTTTGTGATGTATGCTAGAGAGTAAAGGCAGAGCATCAGAAGCTAGCAGGACTGTTGCAACCATTGCCGATACCCGAATGGAAGTGGGATAAGCTAGGCATGGATTTTATCACGGGATTACCAAGGACTCGTTCAGGCTATGACCCGATTTGGGTTGTAGTTGACCGATTGACGAAAGTAGCACATTTCATCCCAGTAAAGACCACTTACACCCGTGCTAAGTTGGCAAAGATATACATGACCAGGATCGTTTGTCTGCATGGAGTTCCGAGGAGTATTGTATCAGATAGAGGAACCCAGTTTACCTCAAAGTTCTGGAAGCAGTTGCATGAGACTTTGGGTACTAGGCTAGAGTTTAGTACAGCTTTTCACCCGCAGACAGATGGACAGACTGAGAGAGTCAATAAGATTTTGGAAGATATGCTGAGAGCTTGTGCGCTAGATTATGGATCTAGTTGGGACGATAATTTGCCATATGCAGAGTTCTCTTACAATAATAGCTATCAGACCAGTTTGAAGATGGCACCTTTTGAAGCTTTGTATGGAAGGAGGTGCAGGACACCGTTGTCATGGGACGAAGTTGGAGACCGCCAGTTGTTTGGACCAGATCTGATCAAAGAGTCTGAACAGAAGGTGAAGTTGATTCGCGATAGGCTCAAGGTAGCCCAGTCCAGGCAGAAGAGCTACGCAGATTCTAAATGCAAGGAGACAGTTTACGAAGTTGGAGATAGAGCTTATCTTCAAGTATCCCCACTTCGAGGGATTAAGCGCTTTGGAGTTAAGGGGAAGTTAGCGCCACGATTTGTAGGACCATATCAAGTTTTGGAGCATATGGGAGAAGTGGCCTACAAGTTGGATTTGCCAGAAGGATTGGCCGGAGTGCATGATGTGTTTCACGTTTCTCAGTTGAAGAAGTGTCACGCGGAGATGACTGACATACCTTTGAAAGACACCGTACCATTGGAAGCAATTCAGTTGGATAACAATTTGACCTATGAGGAGAAACCAGTCAAGATCCTCGAGTTTGCCAGCCGAGTTACTCGCAGCAAGGTTATCAAGTTTTGTAAAGTTCAGTGGAGCTAGCCACCACACAGAGGATGAAGCCAGTTGGGAGCGAGAGGAAGATTTGCTCAAAGACCACCCTCACCTATTTTCTAGCCAACCCGAATCTCGAGGGCGAGATTCATCTTAAGGGGGGTAGGTTTGTAACATCCCAAATTTTCAATTTGGAATGTTATACATTAGGTCATCATGCATATCATATTTTATTTTGCTTTTGGTTTTGATCCTAGAAAATCCTAAGCAACTCAAGGACCCACGGAGAGAGTTGGGGATTTCGTTATTTACATATTTGAGTTTTCTCAAATTATGTAAACAGGATCATTTGATTTTATTTATTTTATCATCAATTATTTCTATTACAAAAATATGAGAGAGGGAATAAAATGACTTTCCCAAAATATAGAAATATTGAGGATTTAATAAAAAAATCAAATAAGTTTTATTTCGGAGTTTTTCGGTATTTTTATTTGAATTTAGGAAAAATGCGCGTTTTTCAAAGTTGTAGTTTGGGCCCAGATAAATGTTCACTTTATCGGGCTTGATTTTAGAAACCCGGCAAAATTTATTTCGTGATTTTTGGAATCCGTTTAGTATTTCTTTTTATTTTTCTTCCGAGCGGATTTATAAAAAAAAACGCAAACCGATTACGGGCCGTAACCGGCCAGGACACCGCTGGCCGGGGGCCTTTATAGGGCGCCGAGGCCCGAGAGGAGGAGCCCAGCCACCAGCCCCAAACCCTAGCCGCCGCCGACGCCCGCCGCCGCCGCCGCCGCCCGCCGCCGCCGCCGCCGCCGCCGCCGCCGCCGCCCGCCGCCGCCGCCGCCGCCGCCGCCGCCCGCCGCCGCCCGCCGGAGTTGCGCTATTTTCGAGGTTCGCCGCCGCTTCGTTTTCCGTGCAGTTTTTTTTTATAAAAAAAAATTTCTGTTCGTCGTTCGTCTTTTTCGTGGATTTTCCGCGGTTATTTTCTGATCGCGATTTCTGATCCGATTTTCGTTTTAGTATAACTTTTCGCTCGTTTATCGGAATCAGGCGATTCAAGCGCCTGGAGTTTCGTCTCGAAACCCTCTTTCTGAATAATCAACTTAAACATGTTTTTTCTACTGTAAAATTTGCCCTAGATCCATATTGCTAGAACGGAGTTGTTTTCTTTCGCCATTTGATTTCTTTCGCTTCGTTCGATTTGATTCTTTTTGCCAACCAGGGTTCTTAAGTTGAACTTTCTGGTTAGATCTTCTATTTGAGTTTTACCTGTGCATTAGATGAGTACTTATTGTATGCTTGTTGTTTGTCTGCGATAGAATACCCGGAGTGCGCCGTCTGTTACGTTGAATCTCTAGGTTTCGCGGATCATCAGCAAGGCAAGTAACACTTGGATCATACCTTTTCTACAACCCAGTTTTATTGCATTAGATCAACCCTCACACATTGCATGAATAGGATCTAATTAAATTGTGGGATGGGAAGTAGATGAGGTAGTACCTATTACCTGTTTATTATCAAACCTTTGGGAGTTACTTCTACGTTTGCTTATTATGCCATGCTATGCTAGTAGACGTGGATTGGGTGAGTGATATCCATGACAGATGTGAGATTGTTAATTAATGGTTTATCTAAGGTGGCAACCTAACACACATCTGGGTGGATTGAGGCACCTGGGGTATCCAGGACTTGCCTGTTTTTATTGGACCGCCACCCAGGCTCAAAGGGATCATGAGATTATTCATACTAGAAACTTCCGTGTGCAGCCACAAGCCATTATGGGCTCTGGCATAGTTGACTAAGTTGTGCGAACTCTTACAGTGGTAGACTAGCAGATGTAGGGGTTGTAGGTGGTACGGTCTACCCGATCGTAAGGTGCTAGCGCTTCTGAAAGACTATGTCTCGGTCATCCGTCTTCTCAAACACCCTGTAGTGCGAGAAACCAAATGGAGGCGATCGAGTCTTGTGGGGAAAAGTGCGCAAACCTCTGCAGAGTGTAATAAACTAATCATGGTTAGCCGTGTCCCCGGTTATGGACATTTTGAGTATCTAGTACCTGGATTTTCATGTGAATCTCAACATGTTACCCTAAATTAATTTTGATGGGTTTTAATGATGTTACTTAATTGGGATTGAGGATGCTGTCAACCATTCTCAATGTTTCACAACCACCATGATAGTAATTAAATTTATTCCTTTGAAGTAGGGAAAAATTGGCTTTACGCAAAAACTGTAACCATAGAGCTTTCCACCAGCCAAATATGCATATAGTATAGCTGTTACATTCCATTATTCTCTATGTGTTACCTTGCCAGCATATTCCATGTGCTGACCCGTTTTCGGGCTGCAACGTTAATGTTGCAGACTTTTCAGACGACGATTAAGGAGTTTTAGGTCGTGGTTCTATACTCAGTGATGCCGTTGGAGTTGATGGACTCACTATTCTTCCAAGCCTTCCGCTGTTATCGTTACTAGATGGCCTTAAGCCATATTTATTGTAATAAATATGGTCGTGGTTCTATACTCAGTGATGCCGTTGGAGTTGATGGACTCACTATTCTTCCAAGCCTTCCGCTGTTATCGTTACTAGATGGCCTTAAGCCATATTTATTGTAATAAGTTCTCTTTTGAGACACTCGATGTAATAAGTGTGTGATTGCTACTCTGTTATAAATCCTCCGAGTACTGTGTGGTGTCAGCATTACTGATCCAGGGATGACACCGGAGCACAGAGATCAGACTGTTTGAGGTATGGTCGCTACAAAGGCACTTGGGCGTCCAGGCATCGACCCCAAGATGGCCGTGAAGAAGAAGAAGAAGCCTGCTATGGCTGAACCAGAGGCACCTAGGCAAGAAGCAGTTCCAATTGTCTTCCCAACTGCAACGACTGGCTCGAAGCCAAAGAGCCGGTCAACAGCTTCAGAGCTTAAGAAGACAAGAACTGCAGAGGCTGAAGCCAGAAAAAGGAAGAGCTCCGAAGCCTCTCCTACTGCCCCCAGCAAGAAGAAGCGCAAGGTCAAGAAATCTCGGGCTGCTCCCACAGAGCCCTTGATGGTTGAACCAATCTCTATGGTTCACCCCAATGCAGAACGCCAATTGACAGTTCATGAGCCTGCTTCCACAGAGGCTCCTGAAGCTGAAGCCATACCAGCAGCCGACCCAATTGCTGCTGAAGACATTGGTCATCAGGACAATGTACAAGATGATGCAGCCCTTCCTCAGCTTGAAACAAGAGAACTCATCAGCATTGGTCGTCCTCTGACGCTAATTGCACAAGATGCATCATGGGCGGATCGCCCTCAAGAGGAAGAGGACTTTGAGGCCCAGCCTGCTCCAACACCACAGGCGTCGTCTGCGTTCCGCAGGCTTCGCAAAGGTCCTTGGCCTCAAGTCCATGCTGAAGACATTCCGGCTGCATCAGCCGAGGAAAATGAAGAAGTACCACAAGCTCCTACTTCCCCGCTACACCAAGAAGCATTTCTCCAGGAGAACGTGCTTGTGACTGACCCTCCAGCTAGTCAAGCGGAGGCTAAAACTGTTGAGGCTGCCACAACCAACACTGAAGCCAATGTGAAGCCCTCCCCACCAAAAGCTTCAGCAGACAGCGAAGCTACTGAACCAGACACTTCTGTTCCTGAGTCTGCTGCTGGCCCTCAATTTGATTACCATGTTGAGCACAGGCCTCATGTTCAGAAGCCAGTCCCAAGGCTGCCAAGGTTCCCAGGTCCTGCATCAGCACCTGGCTCCTTTGACATCAACAGCTTCAAGGCAGACAGTACATTTTTCCATAGCTCCAAGAACCCCTATTCAAGGGAAAGGATTGTATCAGATAGGTTCTGGAGCTATCCTCAGCGCAGCTACTATTCGTGCATCTTATACAACCAAGGTCGCATCTTCCCGCACAAGCGCCTTGATGTTGAAGCCATTGCTGGTCTGCCCTGCTTAGAGGAAGCACTGGATTGCTTCAGGCAAGTGGGTCTGCTGCCGTTTATAACTGATGAAGAGCACTGGAATGAAGAGCTTCTGCTTCAGTTCTATGCCACCCTCCATATTAAAGGATACAACAGAGATCCGAAGACTTGGGTCCTGGAGTGGATGACCGGCAATGTCCATCATGAAGCCAATGCATTTGATATCATTGAGCTCACCGGCCTGCCCACTCCTGGCGAATTCTTCGAGGAAGGCTGTCAACTCCATGCTGAAGCTATTGAGAGCATATTCCAGAGGCCTGAACCCAATATGAGTCAGATGCTCTCAATGATGAAGCCATTGCCCCATGATGCACCCTATCCAACTGAGTTCTTCGTTGAAGACCTTGAGTACCTGCCCAGGACCATATATCACATCATCCGGCGGACTCTCTGGCCCATTAAGGGGCACTCTCCAAATGCAAAGATTGAGGGTGCAATGAAGACTATGATATTCTGCATCCTTCATGGCAAATGCTTCAACGCACAGGATTTCTTCATACGCCAACTTGCAGCGTCAGGCTCAGATTTATTTGGTTTGAAGTTCTATGCTCCTTGGGTGATGAGGCTGATCAAACTGCACTCTGCGATCTCGTATCAGCCCTCAGCCCGAAACCATCGGATCTTCTTGCCAGATGTGGATACCTCTGCTGAAGCTATATATCCAGAGCCTGCCAAGAAACCGTTGAGTCTTCAGAATGCAAAACACCAGAGCTTCACTCAGAATGATGAAGGTGTTGAAGCCATCTCCAGGGTGTATCCTTTGGCTGGCACTACACGTGCGCCACACCCTGCTTCAACTGAAGCCACAGATAGTGGAACTGCTTCAAGACCCAAGAAGCGCACTCATGTTCTCACTGACCGAGAGCTTCTTGTGGCCCTTCACCAAAAGCAAGATAGGCATCACGACTGGCTAAAGCGTCAGATGAAAAGCCTCTTGGTGGATGTCAATCGTCTTTGAAACCTTGCCACCAAGAATGCTTTCGTTACACATGAAACCTGCCGTCGTACATGGAAAGGGCTCTCAATGATATGTACTGAAGCTGAAATTGAAGAGGATGGCTTCACAGAGCGATTCAAGTTTGACACCACACCTCCTAGAAGGGCTGTGATGCGCAACACACCATCACTTGAAGACTCTGAGTTTTCTTCATCTGCTGCCACAGTCACTGCCAGAATCATTGATGAAGAAGACGATGCTACATCACCGCCACCTGCTTCAGCACCTCCAAGCTCATCTGCACCGCCAAACACCTCCAACGACCCTGCTGCTCCTGGAAACGAGTAGACACTCTATGTCTTCAAACCTTTTTGGTCCTTGCTGACAAAAGGGGGAGAAGCATATGAGTTGATAGTCTTCACGCGGGTCCATATGGGCGGGTGCTTTATGTTTTGCTATATTTTGCTTCGTGTTTACAACTCTCGTTTTTTTGCTTCATTTGGTTCTTTGAGTTGTAACACTAAAACTCGATGGTCGTCTGCTATTCGTTTGCCACCCTGTATGCGAAGATAAATTCCGCATGTGCGACGATAAATTCCGCACTTATCTCATTCTGCAGACGTCCATTTACCATTATGCATGTCATTATCTTCATATACTTTCATATGCATAGTGGATTTTCATCATAAGCTGAAGTGGGTCTCCGCAAGTACAACCTGCCATGTGCATTTGCATTCCAAAAGCAAATCAACTTATATGCACATCTTCAGGAGGAGCCCTTGAAGCTTATGAAGACAATTCCTTATCCTTTACACTTTTACAAACTATATTCCCCGTTGAAAACTTCAACTAGTTTGTCATCAATCACCAAAAAGGGGGAGATTGTAAGTGCATCTAGTGCCACCCCTAGTTGGTTTTGGAGTATTGACGACAAACCTAGCTGAGGGACTAATGTGTTCGTGAGAATTGCAGGATAACACAGGTAGAAGTCCCTCATTGATTCGGTTTTACTACCAGAGATGACCCCTAAAAATGTATGAAGACATTGAAGACAAAGGTGGTATATGAAGATATTCACATTGAAGACTATGAAAGAACAAGACACGTTATGAAGCATATGGAGCTCGAAGACTTAGATCTTTCGTAGTTCTTTTTCTTTTGTGTTGAGTCATAGGAACCACCGTACTGTTAAGTGGGGTCCAGGAGAACCAGTCAGAATGACTGAAGTGATGCCTAAACCAAAAACCTATGTCTTCGAGTGAAGACAATGAGAGCGAATCTTGTCCAGAGCCAGACAAGTCAGCTTTGCTTGTAGCCCAAGTAAAGTTGCCATGAGAGTTTGAAATCTAACCGTTGAGACACTGTCAGTTCCTTAGTGACCCAGGGTCATTTCGGACAAATCAGGTCGGGTTGCCAAGTGGCTATAAATAGCCCACCCCCTACAACCATAAACGGTTGGCTGCTCAGATTTCAGTGCACGGCTTTTGTCGTTTGAGAGCAACCCACCTCGAAGCCTTTGAGAGAAAATTCCTAGCGAGGAGAAAAGCCCTAACCACCCAGAGCCAGAGTAAATTGGGCATCACTTAAGTCTTCTTGTCTGTGTGATCTGAAGACTTATTACACTTGAGGACTGTGAATCCTCCAGACAGTTAGGCGTCGCGTTCAGAGCATCCAAGAGACATTGTGGATTGCCAGTGAACGAAGTTTGTGAAGGTTTGGGAGTCTACCTTGAAGACTTACCAGAGTGATTGGGCGAGGACTAAGTGACCTTAGCTCAAGGAGAATACGGTGAGGACTTGGTGTCCTGAACTATGTGTTCAGGACTGGGTGTCCGGGACTGTGTGTCCTAAGGTTTAAATACCTAGCCGCTCCAACCAGACGTACAGTTGTCACAGCAACTGGAACTGGTCCAACATATCATTGTCTTCAACGAGTCACTGGTTTCATCTTCACTTCCTTTTCTTACTGTTACTCATTGTGAAGACATTGCATGCTTGCTTTATCTTTTGTCTTCACAACATGAATGTATGATCTGTTTGGCTTCATAACTTCTTCCTACCTCATCCTTATTACACTGTAGCTGTTTGTCGTTGTGCTTTCACTCTATTGAATACTTGACCATGGCTGGCCTAGTGTAATCTAACTTCCGCTGCATAGTAATAGGCAAAATCTTCACTGGTTGTCTTCACAACTCCCACGTTTTGAAGACTTTCATAAAAATCGCCTATTCACCCCCCCTCTAGTCGATATAACGCACTTTCACCACCTTTGACTTCAATGTCTTCATACATTTTTAGGGGTCATCTCTGGTAGGAAAACCGAATCAATGAGGGACTTCTACCTGTGTTATCCTGCAATTCTCACAAACACATTAGTCCCTCAACTAGCTTTGTCGTCAATACTCCAAAACCAACTAGGGGTGGCACTAGATGCACTTACAGGATCGGCAGTCGCCGGCGCAGGTGGTGGAGGGGCCCGACGGCCGCGTGCTTCTGGACGGGGGTGCGGGACGAGGTCTGCCGTGCCGCCGGACTCCGCGAGCCGGCACGCGTGAATGATGGCGGTGTAGTCTTTGCCGTCCCAGAACGCGTGACGGCCGGTGATGTTGTTGCGGCCGCCGGTCCGCTTCTCCTCCGCGGTGGCGCCGGGCCCGCGCCTCGGGTAGCCGTCCTTGTCGACCTTCCAGTCGTGTGGCAGACGGCAACCCGGCGGCACGAGTAGCCCAAACCGGTACAGCTCCTCTGTCTCCGGTGTGCTCAGGCTCGACGGCCACACGCTCGGTCCGTCGCCGCCGCCGGTGTCGGAGCTGCTGCCGCGGTGGAACGACATCTCGCCGGCGAGCTTTTCAGAGGTGGATGTGACGACGGGTCGGGGGAAGGAATGGTGTGAGCGGCGACGGGCGGACGGGGGTGGTTTTTATAGGGCAGACGGCAGGGGCGGCGGGCGGACAGGCAGTAATGGCGACGGGCGGGTGGGTCGACGGCATTGATGCGCACGGGATACGACGGGGCGGCAGGCGGCGGGATGGCAGTCGAGGGCAGCGTTGCGGCAGTCGAGGGGACGGACGGGACGGGACGGCGGGGCCGCTATCCACGCGCCACGACGCGTTTTCCGCGGGCGACGCGTCGCGGATTGACCACCGACGCTGTTTGACCACCGACGGGCGCATACGTACATCGCCCCACTGTACAAAAATACGCCGTCTTTGCGCGAGTGTAAAAAAAAGCCGTCGCCTCGCGTGCGGGTTCGTCGCGGGAGAGGGGCTGGGGGGAGGGTGATGGGGAATGACCATCCTACCCTTTTTTAAGTTTTTACATGAAGGGGTATAAGACGATCTGAACCGTTGATGTGTCTAGGGGGGTTGTACCGAAGAAGAAGTGTAGGTTTATATCCATACATGCGCTGGAAGCCCATTGTAGGTTCTAAGGTAATCCTACCTATTGCATGGTTACAGACTTAAGGCAATTTCAGGAAAAAGTTGTTGTTTCTCATGTGGGGTCATACAAGAGATTGATGGAGAATATGCATCGGTTTTTTTAACACCGAATATGCATCAGTTTGACAATAGGCTGATTTGATGTGTTTTTTCTTCTTCAAAAGGGAGGTGCTGCAAGTGGGGCAGACCAATACCATAGGGAATAATTGGATTAGAGATGATTCTAGGTCCAAGGGAAAAGAAAAAGATGATAAGAAGAACAAAATCAAGAAGAATGTTTCCAGCTCTGCACCGCCTGCTTTCACAAGGGATCCTCAGAACAGTTATAAGGATGCTAAGTTGCAAGTTGCACAATGTAGAAATAGTGTTGATGGGGCAAAAGGATATGTGCTATCTTAAGAGGATAATGATTAAAGGATGGATGTACAGAGATTGGGGTTGTTGTCACTCTTTCGTAAGAAAAAGAAAAATCTTAGGAGGATGATAATTGTGGTGTTCTTGATTGGTTTAACATCCAATGTACATGAAGACTTTCAACGCCAATAGTTCATTTTCCACAATATGGGACAAAAATCCCAGTTCGCACGATTAATTTAGTTGCTCTTAATCCATATATGCTCTTAATCCATACATGTACATATTAATCCACAATATGTACATGTATGTACCCATGCTCACCCCAGCCAAAAACCATTGCTCTTTGGGCGATTAATTTAGTTGAACTAACCAATCCAATAAATAGATCGATTTTCAACGCAAATAGTTCTTGCATGCCCGATAAAATATATGTAATATATTATCAGTTCAACATTATTGGTAGCCATCTGTATGTATATGGAATGCCTTTGTGAGTTACTACGAAAAATTAAGTGGAGTAAAATGGAGAATTTCCTCTTAAATATGGTAAATCCTATCAAAATTTAAAACTTAGCGGTAAAAATGAAATTAACTCTAAGGAGAACAACGTCAAAGGTGAATATTTCGGGGATGATTTTGCTACTAAAGTTACTCATAACATGTGTTGGGTAATGCAGTATTGTCATCCTTCCACTTCTGCCCCCCCCCCCCCTCTAAAAAAACATAATTATATGAGTGAGTTCCTTATTTAACACTGTCTTAAAAAATTTCCTATTTAACACCGAAAAATCAAGCATCTCCAACGGGCGAAGAATCTGGTTTTGCCCGCGCGAGATCGGTTGACGCGCTCCAGCAGACACGCGAAAGTCCGGCGCGCTAAAGAAAACGGTGCGCGCTGCCATGGGTCGTCTCCATCACCTTTCTCTCCCTTCTTCCTCGCCTCTGTCGGTGCCCCGCCGCCGCCGCCGCGCCCTTCTTCCTCGCCTCACCGCCGCTGCCGCCAGCGCCGTCTCTCGCGCCGCCGCCATACCGCCGCGCACCCGGAGCAACTCCAGCTACCGCGGCGTCCGCGCCCGCCCCTCTGGCATGTATTATGCGGAGATCCACTCCGGTGATACACGCCTCGGGCTCGGGACGTTCGAGACCGCCCGCACGTACGGCGCGACGGCGTGGCGCCTCGGGAGGCCACGGGCGCAGATGAACTTCTCGGACGCGCGGACGTGATAGCAGGCGCAAGACCTCAGGCCTCCCCCGCTGCTAGTCACCGAGGAGAACCGCCGCATCCAACGAAGGCGGGAGCACCGCCTCCTCATCGCCGAGGCGGATGAGCACACCATGGCGGTGTGGCATGAGCGCTTCATGAAGGATGTCGCCGCCAAGAACGAGTTCTAGGCGCAGAGGAGGGCGGTACGAGCCGCGGAATGGGCGGACTGGCGTCAGTGGAAGGCACTTGCGAAAGCCCAGTGTGATCTAGGACTGCGTCGACCTGGGGCGGCAATGACCCTCAGTGGGACGACGCGTTTCTGTCATCGAACTATTGGAGATGCTCTAACACCAATTCTAAAATTTATGCCCTATATGACACTTCCATTCATTTTTGAACTTAACTGTGTTAAATGACACTTGAAAAGACCATTTTACCCCTCATGTGATATGTGACCAGAATATTAATACATGATCGTATAATGAAAAGAAAAACACGTCCAGCCCGCTTGGTTTCCTGTATGCGCTTGGTTTGCTGATACCAAGTTAAGCAGTCGAACTCACAGTCGCACACACTGTTTGTATTCCTTGATTCGATGTGCTTATGAGGAGGATATACAGCGGCGAGTGGGGTGAGGCTGTTACCTACAGAGCGGGATGACACCAAGCATGGCGTGTATGCGGACGTCAAGGCACACGATATGCACGCGCCAACAGCGGGACGCCGCCGAGCATGGCGTGTATGCTGGACATGTTGGCGCATTCCAGCAAGACGTACTGTACTCAACAAGAAAGTACACAGGCAGCTGAATTGATATCCTCTTCTGAAACGCTCTGAACCAGCTAAATTCCTCTTCACCATTCAGTCTGCTAAAACATAATTATAATGATCTAACTTGTGGTTTTATACGACCAAGCTCGGCAACCCACAAATTTTTCTCCCGCAACTCCAGCCGCATACATCCGGCCTTTCTCATTTATTTTAAGTCTGCACGATCAGATAGATGCATGCAAAAGATAGAGCCATTCAAATAGCGCATGAAACACTAGTTCAAATTTAAAAGAGTTCAAATATCACACCCCAAAATTGTTGTCCCCCTTCAGCTGCTCATGAGTTGGTCGATGCCGAATTTATTGATGCATTTGAATAAACTCTTCAAACGTGGCCGGATTCTAGTCCGGAAGTTGGATAGGATCACCCACTGTTCTCAAATTCCAGAGATGCCGCAACATCGTCATCCTCATCCTCGATGATCATGTTGTGCATGATCACACAATATGTCATCACCTCCCACAAGGTTTCCGGATCGCATTGTTTAGCAGGTCCACAAACAACTGCAAAACGGGTTTGTATAACTTCAAATGCCCTCTCGACATCCTTTCTAGTTGCTTCTTGTCTTTGGGCAAAGTGAGCCTTCTTCTGGCCAATAGGGTTTCAGATGGTGCTGGCAAAGGTAGCCCATGGAAGATAGATACCGTCAAGCTGATAATAACCCATGTTGTACTCATATCCATTGACAATTTAGTGGCAAGGAGGAGCTTTTCCTTTAGTCAGCCTCGTAAACAACGGTGATCATTGCAGCACATTGATGTCATTGTGAGGCCCGGGCATGCCAGAAAAGCGTGCCAAATCCAAAAATCATGTGATGCAATTGCTTCAAGAATGATGGTGGGCTTCTTAACATGACCTTGTTATTTCCCTTGTAAAGCCTTCGGGCAGTTCTTCCATTTCCAATGCATGCAGTCAAGAGATCCAAGCAAACCTGGCCACCCTCTTTGTAAGTGCATCTAGTGCCCCTTAGTGATTTTGGTGTATTGAAGACTTATAGGTTAAGGTACTAATGAGTTTATGAGTGTACACAGGTCTATAAGTGTATGAGGAGTTTGATATTTATGATAAAAGTCGACCCCCAAAAATGAATGTCTTTGGCTGAAGACTTTGGTTTTCTTGAAGACTTTGAAAGTGAGGAAATTGGTGTGACCTTGAAGACTTGATATTCATGCGAGGATTATGAAGTGTGAAGACTTTTGTTTTCGTAGCTATATTTTCTCTTTCTTGAGTCATAGGAAACACCGTACTGTTAAAGGGGGTCGAGGTAAAACTAAGGAAAAGTTTCCAAGTGATGCTCATCTCAAAATCCTACACCTACCCAATCCTTTCGAGTGAAGCCATTGGAAATCTCATACAGTTCAGTCAATTTCTTCAGTGACAGAGACGAAGATCTTCTGTTCTTTGAGGAATTTGTTCTGACTGAGGAGTTAGGAATTCGCCAGTGCGGATTGCCTACAAGTGAGGAACATGATAGCCCTGAAGAATTTGATACTCAAATATCTGACCGTTGCTGTGCTACGCGCCAGCTGTCCCAAAATATCTACCCACCTAACGGTCATATCATTGAAGGGCATTTATGTTTTATCATGTCGGGCTGTTCCCTAGGCTATAAATGGCCACCCCCTACAACCACTAGTTGGTTGGCTGCTCCGAGAGAAACTGACACTTGTCATTGAGAGTATCCCATCCTCCGAGGACTTTGAGCGAAAATCATCAGTAAGGAAACTCCAAACCCAAAGTGATTGAGCATCACTAAAGAGATTGTTCCTGTGTTGAACCAACGCTTGTTACCTTTGAGGACTGTGCAAACTCCAGACGGTTAGGCGTCAAGGTCTAGAGCATCCAAGAGGAAATTGTGGATCGCCGAGTGACCGAGTCTGTGAAGGTTTGGAAGTCATATGAAGACTTACCATGAGTGATTGGGTGAGGTCTGTGTGATCTTAGCTCAAGGAGAATACGGTGAGGACTGTGTGTCCTCAGGTTTAAGTACCTAGCCGCTTCAACCAGACGTACAACTGTCACATCAGTTGGAACTGGTCTACCAAATCATCGTCTTCACCAAGCTACTAGTTCTATTTCCTCAACCCCTTTCATTTCCTCATTCATGTGTTGATGAACTTGATCGTTACTGTTTGAAGACTTTGACTGAAGGCTTTCTCAATTTCCTCATTCCTAATTCTTCAGTCACTTTGTCTTCAGCCTGCTTATCCTGTTTACACGCTTCTTGTACTCTGTGTATGTTTCATTTCATCATGATGACTGTGCTTCTGTTCTGTTATGCATGCATCTGAGTACTTATTCCACTGCTAAGTAGTTAGTTGCTTAGGAATTTCCTCACCTTGAAATTCCTCAGTGGCGAATTTGTAAAAATTGCCTATTTACCCTAGTCGATATAACGCACTTTCAATTGGTATCAGAGCAAGGTACCCCCTTGTTCTGTGTGATTTTGGTTTAACCGCTTGGAGTTTTAGTTATGTTGACTGTAGGCATGATCAAGGTCTCGGCTGGTTGTCCTACCTTCGATGGGACGGACTAGCCCTATTGAAAGAATAAGATGTACATGCATCTTGAGGCAATTGACAACAATCTCTGGTATGTTGTGGAAAATGGCGTTCCCTCCATCACTCCTTCCGTGAACGCTGCTGATGTGAAGAGATTCAAGCAACTCGACTCTCAAGCGAAGAATATCATATGTGGCCATCTAAGCAAAGGGCAGTATGGCAGAGTGAGTGCTTTGGAGACAGCTAAGCTTATCTGGGATAGGCTGTCCAAGGTCAATGAAGGAGTCTCAACACAACGTGACTCTTGAGTTGACGTTCTTCACAATCTCTTCAATCGCTTCAAAAAGACTCGACAACGAAAATGTTCAGCAAACCTTCGATTGCCTCACTGACATCTCAAATGAGCTTCAAGCACTTGGTGCCACTGACATCACCGACCATGAGGTGGTGAAGAAATTGCTGAGATCGCTTGATTCCTCATTTGAAACTCTCGCACTGATGATTCAAGAACGTGGAGACTACAAGTCACTTGATCCTGCTGATATGCTCGAGAGGCTAAATACTCATGAGTTTCAACTTGTTGAGAAGAGACCTCTACGAACCAAGCTATGATAGATCTCGCACACTGAAGGCCAAGGCAGTCTCTGAATCTGAAGAAGAAGATTCTGGTAGCAGCCTTGGTGATCCTGAAGAACTGAGCCAGGAGCTAGCAATGCTTGTGAGGAAATTCCAGAAGTTCTCAAGACGTGGTCTCTTTGGAAAATCTTCAAGGGGTGATGACATGAGATCAGATTCCTCATCCTGTGACTACAAGAAGAGAACTTGCCACAAATGCAAGAAACCTGGTCATTACATTACTGATTGTCCTTGGTGGGAGAAGGAATCAAAGAAGAAATACAAGGATGACAGTTCCGATGACTCAAAGAAGAAGAAGAAATCTTCAAAGTCCTCATCGTCAAAATCTTCAAAGTTTTCATCTCACAAGAAGAGCAATTCCAAAAAGGCTCGGGCATTCATTGGCAAGGAAATGGACTATGAAGCTGAATCTGAGGAAAATGAGGAAGAGGAGGCATCTGAGGAGTCAGACTCTAGTGTGGCGAGCCTAGCTCTCGCTACCACTTTCGTCAGCAAGTCCATCTTCAACTCTGAGGAAAATGACTTCCCCAACACTACTGACGACGGCGATGATGACTACGCTCCCACCTATTGCTTCATGGCAAAAGGTGCTAAGGTACTCAAATATCCCTCCTCTGAATCAAGTGAGGTTGAATCTGATGAAAATATCAAGCCTAGCTATTCTAAACTTGCTAAGATTGTTGTGAAACAACAAAAGGCTTTTGAAAAGGTTCAAAATATGCTAGACAAAAGCGATGACCTGTTGGGTGAAGAAATGGATCGAACTCAAACTCTGAATGATAATCTTTAGAGACTTCAGTCTAAGTTTGCTAACCTTCAGAGTCATCATAACACTCTCTTAGCCGATCATGAGAAGCTTTCTTATGAATTTCTTCAAAGAAAGCAAGATGTTGAGAAGCTAAGGGAGAGTTATGAAGATCTTCAGAAGGAGCGTGATTCATTGCTGGCTCAACAGATCAGTTCCGCTCAGGATGAATTCACTCCACCATGTTTGAAATGCATTGAATGTGAATCTGCTAATTCTTCACCTGAAAGTTCAAATGCTTCTATTGCTACAAATTCTTCAACTTTCTTTGTGGTCACAAATTCCTCATCTAAGGATACCACAAGTATTAGTGACAATGCAGGGCTGAAGGAATTGTATGTGACAGACATGTACAAAAGCCTCAAAGGGCATCAGGCTCTTTGTGATGTGCTTAAAAAGCAGATCCTCAACATGAACCCTAGGAAAGAGGGTATTGATACGTCTCCAACGTATCTATAATTTTTGATTGCTCCATGCTATTATATATTCTGTTTTGGATGTTTAATGGGCTTATTTATACACTTTTATATTATTTTTGGGACTAACCTATTAACCCTAGGCCCAGTGCAAATTGCTGTTTTTTTGCCTATTTCAGTGTTTCGCAGAAAAGTAATATCAAACGGAGTCCAAACGGAATGAAACCTTCGGGAGCGTGATTTTTGGAACAAACCTGATCCAGAGGACTTGGAGTGGATGTCAAGAAATCAACGAGGAGGCCACGAGGCAGGGGGCGCGCCTACCCCCCTAGGCGCGCCCTCCACTCTTGTGGGCCCTTCGTGGCTCCACGGACTTACTTCTTCCTCCTATATATACCTGCGTACCTCGAAACCATCGAGGAGAAACACGAAAACTTAATTCCACCACCGCAACCTTCTGTACCCATGAGATCCCATCTGGGGGCTTTTCCGGCGCTCTGCTGGAGGGGGCATCGATCACGGAGGGCTTCTACATCAACACCATAGCCTCTTCGATGATGTGTGAGTAGTTTACCACAGACCTTCGGGTCCATAGTTATTAGCTAGATGGCTTCTTCTCTCTCTTTGGATCTCAATACAAAGTTCTCCGATCTTTTTGGAGATCTATTTGATGTAACTCTTTTTGCGGTGTGTTTGTCAAGATTCGATGAATTGTGGGTTTATGATCAAGATTATCTATGAAAAATATTTGAATCTTCTCTGAATTCTTTTATGTATGATTGGTTATCTTTGCAAGTCTCTTCGAATTATCAGTTTGGTTTGGCCTACTAGATTGATCTTTCTTGCAATGGGAGAAGTGCTTAGCTTTGGATTCAATCATGCGGTGCTCGACCCCAATGACAGTAGGGGAAACGACATGTATTGTATTGTTACCATCGAGGATAAAAAGATGGGGTTTATATCATATTGCTTGAGTTTATCCCTCTACATCATGTCATCTTACCTAATGCATTACTCTGTTCTTATGAACTTAATACTCTAGATAGATGCTGGATAGCGGTCGATGTGTGGAGTAATAGTAGTAGATGCAGGTAGGAGTCGGTCTACTTGTCGCGGACGTGATGCCTATATACATGGTCATGCCTAGATATTCTCATAATTATGCACTTTTCTATCAATTGCTCGACAGTAATTTGTTCACCCACCGTAATACTTATGCTATCTTGAGAGAAGCCACTACTGAATCCTATGGCTCCCGGGTCTATTCTCCATCATATTAATCTTCCGTCAACAAGCTATTTCCGTCGCCGTTTATTTTGCTTTCTTTACTTTTAGCCTTTATCATAAAAATACCAAAAATATTATCTTATCATCTCTATCAGATCTCACTTTTGCAAGTGGCCGTGAAGGGATTGACAACCCCTTTATCGCGTTGGTTGCAAGGTTCTTATTTGTTTGTGTAGGTACGAGGGACTTGCGTGTGGCCTCCTACTAGATTGATACCTTGGTTCTCAAAAACTGAGCGAAATACTTACGCTACTTTGCTGCATCACCCTTTCCTCTTCAAGGGAAAACCAACGCAGTGCTCAAGAGGTAGCAGGTATTGCCTTTGAGAGAAAACTCAATGCTGATGGGACCTACTGGAAACATGAGCAACATCCCAAAACCTCATGGGTTGCTGCAAAGGGACCTCCCATAGATCCATCCACTTTATCAGGCTTTACATGTGAATCTTCATATTCTTCTGATGAGTCATTTGACTCCAATACTATAAACTGTTCAAAAATCAGAATGGTGAAGTATTTGCTAGATATGTTGGAACTAACTCCAGAAATGGCCCCCCCTATGAAGAAAATCTGGGTTCCCAAAAGGTGCCTTGAAAGTCTTCAGGTGAATGTCATTATGACACCACCTGTGAAGAATTGGAACCCCAGATCAAATTCTTCATATGGACCAAAGTCTTCATATGGATCCAAGTCCTCATATGGACCAAATTCCTCACGTGGATCAAATTCCTCATATGGATCAAAATCCTCATATGGACATCATCATGCTAACACTTCTGTTTCGCAGGGAAAGCCTAAGGGCTATGAATATGTGCATTATTCTTCAAATAATTATATTCATAAGTCCTTGAAGAATTCCTCTGCTTATTCGTATGCTTACTCTAACCCCTCTTCTGTCAAATGAATTGGACTAGCTTATATGCCACTTTTTTCTTATGAAGCTCGCAGAATGATGAACTCTTTGCCACCCCTCTAGATGTGGGTGGTGAAGAAAAAGAACTAATCTATTATGCAGGGTCAGGTCTGCAGACGCACTTGAACATCTAAAGAATTTGCTGGAGACCTGAATTTGCTTGAATGGATGCAAGCTAATCATGAAGAAATGAATATTCATTTCTCACGTCCTTATACTGCTATATCTGTTGTACTGCTTGATGAAATTCAATCTGATGAATTTGATGTCATATTCTTCACTGATGAAGTATATGCGTTCGTAAGTTGCACTAATTCATCTGCAAGATGATCAACCCAAAGCTACTGAGTGGGTCCTCGACAGTCGATGTGCAAATCACATGACCGGTGACAAGAACTTATTGATGGACACTACTTTATCTCCATCGCATCTGAAGCATATCACCTATGCGAACAAAGGCAAAAGCAAGGTATTGGGTCTAGGTAGGGTTGCGATCTCAAAGGATCGACACATGGACAAAGTCATGCTTGTCTAGTCCTTAGGATACAACCTCAT
Organism: Triticum urartu; assembly: GCF_056163025.1. NCBI lineage: Eukaryota > Viridiplantae > Streptophyta > Magnoliopsida > Poales > Poaceae > Triticum > Triticum urartu. The sequence continues at coordinate 674,479,279 of NC_141877.1, forward strand.
ATCTGTCTCAATGCTTTGTGATCTTGATATGGTTGTCGTTTTTGGCAAATATCGTTGTGTTGTGATCTTGGAATTTGACCATTCCAAAGTCTCCGAAGGCTTTAGGAGAGGAAACTTGTATATTGTTGATTTATCTATAGGACCACAGCCCCTTCCACATGTCTACTTGCAAAAGCTTCAGAATGCTGGTTATGGCATCGACGACTAGGTCATACTGGCATGAGGAACTTACACACACTCGCGAAGAAGAAGCACATCATTGGCATCGAGGGTGTCAAATTCCTCAAGGACCAACTGTGTGGAGCTTGTGAAGCTGGAAAGATGACCAAGCATGACTACCACTCGTCCATTTGAATTGCTTCACATGGATCTCTTCGGCCCTACTCACTATGCCACATTCACAAATGCAGCATCTCTATATGGCTTTGTTATTGTTGATGGCTATTCTCGTTACACATGGGTGCATATCATCACTTACAAAACTGAAGTGCAGGAAGTCTTCAAACGATTTAACTCGAGGGCTACAATGAACTTCACTGTGAAGATCAAGCACATTAGGAGTGACAAAGGGACCGAGTGCAAGAATACTGGTCTTGATGACTATCTTGATGAACTTGGTATTACTCACGAGTTATATGCTTCGTATACTCCTTAGCAAAACGGCGCCGTGGAGCACAAGAACAGGACTCTTATTGAGATGGCCTGCACTATGCTTGATGAATACAAGACGCCTTATCGCTTTTGGCCTGAGGCAATTGATACTGCGTTCCACATCATCAATAGGGTATATCTTCACAAGTTCTTTAAAAAGACCTCATATGAACTCCTCACTGACAAGAAACCCAATGCAAGTTATTTCAAAGTCTTCAGTGCTAAATGTTGGATTATAGATCCTCATCAAGATTCAAAATTTGCACCGAAAGTACATGAAGGTTTTATGCTTGGTTACGGAAAGGACTCGCACACCTACAGAGTATTCAACACCTTTCATCACAAGGTTGTTGAAACTGTAGATGTGCGGTTCGATGAAACTAATGGCTCGCAAAGAGAGAACCTTGTTGGGTAATGATACGTCTCCAACGTATCTATAATTTTTGATTGCTCCATGCTATATTATCTACTATTTTGGGCAATATTGGGCTTTATTATCCACTTTTATATTATTTTTGGGACTAACCTATTAACCGGAGGCCCAACCCAGATTTGCTGTTTTATGCCTATTCCAGTGTTTCGAGGAAAAGGAATATCAAACGTAGTCGAAATGGAACAAAATCAACTGGAGAAGTTATTTTTGGAAGGAAAGCTACCGGATGGACTTGGACCCCACGTCAGGAGCTAAGGGAGGTGCTCACAAGGGTGGGGGGCGCGCCCACCCCCCTAGGGCGTGCCCCCTGCCTCGTGGGGCACCCGAAGCTCCACCGACGTACTTCCTGCACCCGTATATACACACGTACCCTAAAACTTCTAGAATGGAGAATAGATCTGGAGTTCCGCCGCCGCAAGCCTCTGTAGCCACCAAAAACCAATCGGGACCCTGTTCCGGCACCCTGCCGGAGGGGAGAACCCTCATCGGTGGCCATCTTCATCATCCCGGCACTCTCCATGACGAGGAGGGAGTAGTTCACCCTCGGGGCTGAGGGTATGTACCAGTAGCTATGTGTTTGATCTCTCTCTCTCTCATGTTCTTGATTTAGCACGATCTTGATGTATCGCAAGCTTTGCTATTATAGTTGGATCTTATGTTTCTTCTCCCCCTCTACTCTCTTGTAATGGATTGAGTTTCCCCTTTGAAGTTATTTTATCGGATTGAGTCTTTAAAGATTTGAGAACACTTGATGTATGTCTTGCGTGGAATACCCGTGGTGACAATGGGGTATTCTATTGATCCACTTGATGTATGTTTTGGTGATCAACTTGCGGGTTCCGCCCATGAACCTATGCATAGGGGTTGGCACACGTTTTCGTCGTGATTCTCTGGTAGAAACTTTGGGGCACTCTTTGAGGTTCTATGTGTTGGTCTGAGTAGATGAATTGAGATTGTGTGATGCATATCGTATAATCATGCCCACGGATACTTGAGGTGACATTGGAGTATCTAGGTGACATTAGGGTTTTGGTTGATTTGTATCTTAAGGTGTTATTCTAGTACGAACTCTAGGGCTGTCTGTGACACTTATAGGAATAGCCCAATGGATTGATTGGAAAGAATAACTTTGAGGTGGTTTCGTACCCTACCATATTCCCTTCGTTTGTTCTCCGCTATTAGTGACTTTGGAGTGACTCTTTGTTGCATGTTGAGGGATAGTTATATGATCCAATTATGTTATTATTGTTAAGAGAACTTGCACTAGTGAAGTATGAACCCTGGGCCTTGTTTCCTATCATTGCAATACCGTTTATGCTCACTTTCACCGCTTGCTACCTTGCTGTTTTTATATTTTTAGTTTACAAAAACCTATATCTACCATCCATATTGCACTTGTATCACCATCTCTTCGCCGAACTAGTGCACCTATACAATTTACCATTGTATTGGGTGTGTTGGGGACACAAGAGACTCTTTGTTATTTGGTTGCAGGGTTGTTTGAGAGAGACCATCTTCATACTACGCCTCCCACGGATTGATAAACCTTAGGTCATCCACTTGAGGGAAATTTGCTACTGTCCTACAAACCTCTGCACTTGGAGGCCCAACAACGTCTACAAGAAGAAGGTTGTGTAGTAGACATTGTCGGTGTCAAAACCGGCGGATCTCGGGTAGGGGGTCCCGAACTGTGCGTCTAGGCCGGATGGTAACAAGAGACAAGGGACACAATGTTTTACCCAGGTCCGGGCCCTCTTGATGGAGGTAAAACCCTACGTCCTGCTTGATTAATATTGATGATATGGGTAGTACAAGAGTAGATCTACCACGAGATCGAGGAGGCTAAACCCTAAAAGCTAGCCTATGGTATGATTGTTATATGATGAAGTTGTCCTATGGAATAAAACCCTCCGGTTTATATAGACAGCGGAGAGGGTTAGGGTTACACAAAGTCGGTTACAATGGTAGGAGATCTTGAATATCCGCATCGCCAAGCTTGCCTTCCACGCCAAGGAAACTCCCATCCGGACACGGGACGGAGTCTTCAATCTTGTATCTTCATAGTCCTGGAGTTCGGCTGAAGGTATAGTCCGGCTACCCGAACACCCCCTAATCCAGGACTCCCTCAGTAGCCCCTGAACCAGGCTTCAATGACGACGAGTCCGGCACGCAGATTGTCTTCGGCATTGCAAGGCGGGTTCCTCCTCCAAATTCTTCATAAAAGTTTGTAAACACCAAGAGTAGTGTCCGACTCTGCAAAATAAGCTTCCACGTATTTCCATAGAGAGAATAATATTAACACAAATCTAATCTGCTGACGTATTCCGCAGCGTGACATCACACTACGGCCAAGCCTTTATTCGAATCGTTTTCACTTCTCCACCTCAACGTGTTTTGCGAGGCGGTTTCCTTGGCACGTCTTGTCAAAGCAGAGATCGTGTCCCCTTTGTTTACGGGATTCTCGTTAATACGGACGTGGGTAACCCAACCGCGCCACTTATCACGGCGCTTGGGAGGCAAGCAAGTTTTACTAGGCTGGTGGGAACGCATAGTCGTATCCGCCCATATAAGGGGATAAGGATCCACCTTTTTACCTACGCCTTCTTCCTCCTTTGCCTACCCATATTCTGCGCACCCGAGCTCCAGCGCCCAAGCCCACACTTCCCACCTCCACCCTCTCCAACAATGTCCAGAGCGGGAGGCAAGTGGATGGTCTCCTCCGTCACGGAGGGCCATGTCAAAAGGTTAAGGAAGGCCGGATACTTGTCCAAAGACATCGCTCACCGGCTTCCTGAGGAGGGGCAACTTCTCTCCACCCCAAGGCCCCATGAGAGGGTAGTATTTCTTCCCCACTTCCTCCGTGGACTGGGTTTTCCTCTCCACCCATTTGTCCGCAGGCTCATGTTCTACTATGGCCTAGATTTCCACGATCTGGCCCCGAACTTCATCCTCAATATCTCGGCGTTTATCGTCGTGTGCGAGGCTTTCCTCTGCATTTGCCCCCATTTCGTCCTCTGGCTCAAGACCTTCAACGTCAAGCCAAACATGGTGCGCGGCAACCAGGCGGAGTGCGGAGGTGCCATGGCGGGCAAAATTGCCAACGTCCTATGGCTCGAGGGCTCCTTTGTGGAGACCTTGAAGGGGTGGCAGTCAGGGTGGTTTTACATCACCGAGCCACGCAATCCGAAGTGGATCGCAGCCCCTGAATTCCGACCCGGACCCCCTACGCGGCTCACGTCCTGGAAGGAGACGAGCTTGTCGTGGGGCGACGAAGAAGAGTTGACCAGACTGCAAAAATGCATCCAGTCCCTGGTGAACAAGCAGCTCAAGCTTGTCAACGTAATCCAGGTCATGCTCGTCCGCCGGATCCTTCCGTGTCAAGAACGGGACTTCAATTTGTGGGAGTTCAACCCGGCGCAGCACTGAACTCTAAGCAGGCTCTTCGACACGACCTACGAAGATGTTTGGAGGGGGCTAACAAAAGGCGCCGAGGCTCCCACATCCGCCTCCGAAGACCACGGATTCAGCTCGCAGCGTCCTACTGGCGAGGTAAGATATTTCCATCTTTTACAGGATGTTAAGTTTTTTCATAGTTTGACTCTATGCGGGATCTAAACTCACCTTTGACAGGATTGGCGGGAGAAGTCCGGACAGGTTAACTGTCCGGCTCCCTTGCCGGAAGACCCAGCCCCTGCTCTCCTAGAGAAGCTGCTGGTTCCGGCACCTTATGTGGTGCCGGAGAAGAAGGCCAAGAAGAAGAAGGCCACGGGGACTCGAAAGAGTTCCCGGCATATGGTGGTGTCGGACTCGTCGTCCGACGAGTCTGAGATGCACTCCTCCCGTGAAGGCGAGGAGGGGGAAGAAGAAACCTCTCCCCCTCCAGCGGGGGGAGGAAAGAAGAGGGAGGCCACCCCAGTAGGGGAGGCCGAGGGGTCCAAGAAGAGGAAAACCCCTCCGCCGGACTATGTCCCCGACGCCGATGAGGACGAAGAGGAGTGGCCGGACAGGGCCAAGCGTCCGGCGAGATCGTAAGTGTTCGAATACCAGAGTAACTCATGATATTCCTTTTGTTGCACAGCTTTCCCTAATGTTGGATATAATCATACAGTCCGCCCAAGGACGGGCTCGACGAGTCGTCGAGCGGCTCCCTGGATTCATCGGACGTGAATTCAGTTCCGGCCGCTGCTTCCCCCTGTGCTGTGGATGACACCGAAGTGGTGTCGCGACAAGCTCCGGGGCGAGAGGAGGTGGTCCGGGAGGAGCCGCGAGGTGACCTCCCGGACTCGAGGAGTGAAGGGGACAAGACCCCCCTGGGCTCCAAGTCCGGCTTTAAGCCGGACACTGCGCCGGAATCATCAACGGTTCCGGACCGCGGTAGGCGAACTCCTGCCAAGAGGAGCAAGCCCACTGAGCCGGCGTCCTCCGTCCAACCGGAGGCGCTGGACAATCTGCTGGAGGAGCTTAAGGGTGCCTCCATCGACGAGGAGCACCGTGCCATCATGAGTACGGTGGTCCAGAAGGTTTGGTCCGCCAAAAGCGGACTGACTGAAGCTTGTGCTAGCCTTCTAACAGGCTTCGAGGTAAGTAAAAATATGCAAAATATTACCGTATAGACAGTAGCCCCTGATGCTCTATTTGGCATTCGGAAAGAAAAGCCGAATAGAGGATCTATTAAATATCGCAGGAGTCTAACTAAAAAGGAGTCAATATACGTATGCAGGCTTCGCTGCTGGCCACCGCCGCACTAACTGCGGAGGTGGGTGCCCTGAAGCAGGGCCTCGAGCAGACCGAGCAAGAGCTCAGCCTTGCCAAACGGCAGCTCGAGGAGAAAGAAGGTAAGAGATACCTTATAGAAAAAATGCCTATAGGGAGGCGCAATTGCAAAAAATGACAGGAGTATACTGCTTATTGTAGGGGCCACAACTGAGGTGGCGACCCTCAAGCAGGCGCTGTCCGAGGCCGAGAAGAAAGCGGCCACGGAGCGCGCCGAGCGGGAGAAATTTGAGGCGCAGGTCGGCGAGGTGCGGCAAGAGCTTCAGGTTCTCATGCAAAAACATGAGAGTTTGGAGCTCGACTTGAAGACGCGAGCGTCCGAGCTTGCCGCGGCCCTTAAAACTGCCAAATCTGCCAAGGCCGAAGCCCAGAAGGCCCTCCAGGAATTGGATGCGGTGAAAAAGATAGCGGCGGGTAAGGCATTCTATATGCAAAGCAGACATATAAAAGTAAACTACTTGTTACTTACCCGAATCCGGAGCTCTCCAGGGGCATTCACAGATCTTCCCCGCACCGTATCCGATGCTGCCGCATTCTACCGAGCCGAGGAAGGCAGCTCGACGGAGAAGGTGTTCTGGTCTCAGTACGCTGAGGCCGGACACCCTGTGCCCTTGAGCGACCAGCTGAAGCAGCTGGTCGAGCTCCACAAGGCGGCCGAACAGGCCCTGAAGGGCTTCATAGTTCGGCTGTGGCCTAGAGAGGCCCTGCCTGGGAGCTACTTCGGACTGGTGCGGCGGCTGGTGGAGGCTTGTCCAAGGCTCGAGGTCATCAAGCGCTCCGTCTGCATCAAAGGTGCCCGTAGGCCCTTGCCCGTGCAAAGGTGCATTGGGGTAAGCTGGACGGTGAGAAGCTTGTGAAGGACGGGCCGCCGCCGGGGAAGGAGCATCGCAAGCCCGAGAACTATTAGAAGGATGTTCTTGCTGGTGCCCGCCTTGTGGCAGATGAATGTACCAAGGATGTAATTTTTGAATGAACTCGCTCGTGTTATCCTGTGCGCTGAAAACTTGTTCATATGC